>NW_006256901.1:572829-797464 GCF_000478725.1 Eutrema salsugineum | reverse complement strand
AAACAAACGGGCACACCAAGCGTAGGAAAGGCGCAGAAGATCTCACGAAGATAAGATCCCAAGCTAGATTTTGAATTTGTCCGATCCTCTAACCACGTTCAAAGTATAAATAAAGAAGACATGAACACCTGAATATTCCTTAAAATGTGTTGCTTTTCCCATATCTCATTTCAATTAAGTTTGTGCAACAACAAAACCCCAAGAGATCAAAGAGCTAACGTAAGAAGAACTAATCTAGAACACAAAATGATAAATATGGTTTCCTTGATGAGGAGGAATCATTTTGGTTTTTTTTGTTCCTTTAATAAAAATGGAACCGTTCGTTGTCCAAGAATGTTATTCCGTGGCACCCACGGTTTCATGAGAGGGTTAAAATCTCTGATTATGCCACAGTACAAAATCTCACTGTGTGTCGTCTGAGATTGTGTAATAATTGGAATCATGTTCTGACGTACACTTACACCGGCTCGCTAAAGCATCGGACATAAAATATATGGTTTAACAATATTCACGAAAAGAGATCGTCCTTTTTTAATAGATGCTCAATATAAACCAGTAAATATAAGATTACCTGAAGCTGCTCAAGAAGCTTGAGACCAATAATGGCAATATTCTTTTCTTGTCACAGTCATAAAAGCTTCGACAGAGCTAATCATCGAAAAGACATATCATTTAACCGCTAATCCAAGAGGAACTCTAATAGTTATTATATCACAATCACACAAGCAAGAAATGCTAAACACAAGCTTAGCAATCACATGCTTTTGACTAGTATCTGATACGATAGGGGTTTAATTCGACTCTTAAATGATGATAAGATCCAAAATGCTGAAAGAGGTAAGGGAGGGTCCAATAGTATTTTTAGTTTACAGTAATGATACTATCAAGAAAAGGAAGCATCCTAAATTTCTATAGCAATGGTCAAGGAATCTCAATTCCACTATAACTATTAAACCCTTAAAGGACTCTATACTCTAATGATCATAATATCAAAGCTTCTATCAAAATTTGTCCCCTCACTAAGAATTTATGTGGTTGCTAAAAGAATATTGGGTCACTCTACAAAAAAAAAATCTCTCCTTTCAAAAGATATATTCCTCCAACTGGCTTATATGCTCTCTTTTATTTTCATCCTACATATAAGGAGCTAGCTCCACACTCTCTTCAACTAAAACAAATCAACACTCTTCATCATCAATACAAACCCAACTTCTCAATTCTCTTGTTTTTTATCTTACAGTTGCACATTTTCATACTAATTATGGCTTCCAACTCAATCAGCACTTCCCGGAGCTCTTCCTCGTCATGGACAGCTAAACAAGACAAGCAGTTCGAAATGGCTTTGGCTAAGTACGACAAGGACACTCCTGACCGTTGGCAAAACGTTGCAAGAGCAGTTGGTGGCAAATCAGCTGAAGAGGTTAAAAGACACTACGAACTGCTCATTAGAGATGTCAATGACATTGAATCAGGACGCTATCCACAACCTAGGTACCGTAACACTAATTGAAGCCATTTGAGATTCCTCTTGAAAAAAAAAAAACAAAAACAAAATAACTACATACATGCCTTGATCTTCCAGAAGAAGACATTAAGAGCATCTATAAGAAAAGATAATTCGATATGTTATTTACTTATATTCTATTGCCTTTTATTTATTTCTGTTTGGTTTCCAACTATGTAATAAAATGATCTCTCGATTCCATCCTAATGTATTGCAATCAATTTCAGTTCTCATATATAGTAACATTCTCGGATCAAACTCTCCATCGCCATTGCCGTCAGCTATAACTTTGCTATAATCGCTCTCGAGTTTTTGTTTTACGAAACTATGATTTAGCACATTTTGAATTTGGTGGACCACGCTTAATGGTCCATGCGCCATTAATTTTAATTGTTAAAGGAAGGGACGATGAGAGTAAACCGGACTTGAATTGTAGCCGTTGAGACATACATTCACTTTTTTTTTTTTGGTCGAAGACATACATTCACTAAGGAGCCCTTGATTCGGTCGATTTATTCTTCTTTCTTCTACTCCGACAGTAGATAAAAAACAACGATTGACAATACATTAGTTTAATGGTTTGTATTAGTATCGCCAATGTGTTATCATCTTGGCTTTGTTAGCAGAAGCCATGCTTCTGAGTATTTGAAGAAGAAAGGATTTAAACTTTGATTTCTTTTCAACTTTAATGTTCTTACAACGCAAAGAGAGTATATTTATACATCAGTGAGTAAAACCCTAGTGAGCTAGACAGGTGGCACGATCAGACTCTTTCTTCTTGATCAAGGACTAAGAATTGATTGGACAGCTTGATCTGATACTGTTGCTTTTCTGTGCTCAAGGCTCCCGACATTTCTTCTTTGCGCTTAATGCTCTGAACCGTACTAACTCTGTTTTTGTTGTCTTCTTGTGACTTAGCCGTTGGAGCTTCTTCCTTTTGAGAGCTGGGCTTGCGACGTTGATCAGAGTCATTGGGCCAGGAAACCGTTTGGCCCACACCTTGTTTAATTTTCTGCAAAGTTATGTCGTTTTGAGGAGCCGCTGTTGCAGGTAGAGTATTTGCTCTAATATCCCCTCTCAAACTTGGTGTGGGAGGAACGTCTACACCGAGTTTGTATCTCAAAGTGCAGAATGCGTTAAACGGCAGAGACTTGGTGAATATATCAGCCAGCTGAAGATGACCAGGAATGTATTTAACAAGTAAGGATCCCAAGGCAACACGCTCCCGAACATAGTGATAGTCGATCTCAAAGTGTTTTGACCGTTTGTGAAATGCAGGATTTGCAGTCAAGTAGATAGAGAAGAGATTATCACAATGCAACTCCGGTGTAAGAGGGAGAGATACACCGAGTTCCCTTAAAAGAGCACTGATCCAGGAGATTTCAGATGCTGTTTCAGAGAGAGACCGGTACTCAGCTTCCGTTGAGCTTTTAGACACGGTGGGCTGTTTCTTGGAAGACCAGGAAATGATATTTTGGCCGAGGAAGGTGCAGAAACCTCCTGTAGAACGGCGTGTTACAGGACATCCAGCCCAGTCGCTATCGCTGTAAGCACTCAGTGTACAGTCAGTGTCTTTGATAAAGTTGATCCCCATAGTCACAGTCCCTTTAACGTATCTTAAAATGCGTTTCAGGTTGGTGAAGTCAGCAACTGAAGGAGCATGCATCTTCTGACATACATAGTTGACAGCAAACTGAATATCTGATCTGGTGAGAGTGAGATATTGAAGTTTACCGGCCAGACTTCTAAAATACCGAGGATCCGAGAAAGGTGTGTCGTGGTCATGAACTCTGTTGAGTTGAAGAGGCAGAGGAGTTGGCATCGGGGAGCAATCCGCCATGGCTGCAGTGACAAGAAGATCCTCTGCATATTTTTGTTGCGAGAGAAATAACCCTTTGTCATGAAACTGAGCTTGTATTCCCAGAAAATAATGAAGTTTGCCCATATCTTTCATTCTAAATTGCTTGTGCAGCTCTGTCATAAGTCTGTCCATTGCAGAAGACTGATTTCCTGTAATAGCCATATCATCAACATATAATAAGAGCATGATCACGTCTTTGTTGTGCATATAGATGAATAAGGATGGATCTTTAATGCTGCAAACAAATCCAAACTCAAGGAGAAAGGTACTAAACGATCAAACCAGGCACGTGGAGATTGTTTTAGTCCGTAGAGGGACTTGTGCAGAAGACACACGTGATCAGGCTTGTTCTGATCAACGAAACCAGCTGGTTGGCTCATATACACGGTTTCTGTTAAGTCACCGTGTAAAAACGCATTCTTTACATTCATTTGCTTGACATCCCATCGCATAACAGTTGCCAAGTGAAGAACGGTTCGAACTGTTGCAGTGCGAACCACAGGACTATATGTTTCAAGATAGTCTATTCCCTCTTGTTGGCCAAATCCCTGAGCAACAAGGCGTGCTTTAAGCTTTTCCAAAGAACCATCAGCGTTAAGTTTTGTACGGAAGACCCATTTGCTCCCTAATGCATTCCCTGAGTATAAGGGACGAGAGACCAGGTCTTAGTTTCTTGACAATTACCATACTCTTCATTCATTGCACTTGACCAGCCGAAATCAAGGAGAGCTTCTTTGACCGTTTTAGGTTCAGGATAAGTGATTCTGTGAGCCAAAAGGACATAGCGAGGATTAGGCTTTCTAATGCCATCCTTGAGTCTTGTTGTCATAGGATGATTTGGGAAATGGCTTGTTGTTGCAGGTAAATGCGGAGAAGATGAGCCAGGATCGGGAACAGCTGCAGAAGGGAGTGAGACGCTGTCGCCTATAGGAATGGGATCAAAGCCCACCGTACGCCCAGTACATCCACTCCCCTCTGAAGATGATGATCCTATAGTGCTCGAAGAACCTTGTTCCTGTTGCAGAGTGACTTCCGCAGGGCGAGTAGTATGGGGTGGTGAGGATCGTTGCAGTGGTGGGAAGTCTGCAGTGGACAACAAAGGAGCAACAAGCATTGGAGATGAAGCCTGAGGTTGAGATACGGTTGTATTACTCTGTGCAGGAGAGAGTAAGAAGCTCTTTTGCCAAGCCGCAAGAGTTGCAGAGGAGGCTTGCGGTTGAAGAGAGATGTATTTATCACCGAATGGGAAATACGTCTCATCAAAAAGAACATGACGACTGATATATACCCTTCCGGTTGGAGGATAAAGGCATTTGTATCCCTTATACTTATCATTGTAACCAAGAAACACACAATGAAGAGATTTGGGGTCGAATTTATGGCTTTGGTAAGCTCTTAATGTGGGATAGCACGAGCAACCAAACGTTCTTAAGGCTGAGTAATCAGGAGCTTTGCCATGAAGCATTTCATAAGGACTCCTCTTTTCTCCCAAGGCAGATGTGGGAAGAATATTACTCAGAAAGTTAGCCGTAAAGAAGGCTTCCACCCAAAACGTGTGAGGTGTTTTACTTTGAAACAACATTGTTAAACCAAGCTCTGTAATATGACGATGCTTCCTTTCTGCTAAACCATTATGTTGAGGGGTGTAAGGGCAGGAGATATACTGTTGAATCCCAGAGGTTTGAAGATGACTAAGGAACTGTTTGCTGATAAACTCACCACCCCCATCACACTGAAATACACCGATTTTTGCAGAAAATTGATTCTCAACAAGCTTTTGAAAGGCGATGAATGTACCATAGAAATCAGATTTTAATTTCAATGGATAGAACCAACAAAAGCGAGAGTATTTGTCTATAAAGACTACATAGAATCGAAATCCTTGATTGGAAACAAAAGGTGCAGGACCCCAGAGGTCACAATGAATCCTCTCTAAGGGCCTGGATGCAACAAAGCTAGATGAAATGAAAGGTAACTGACTACTCTTCCCAAGTTGACATGATTCACACATCTTCAAGGTACTCTTATTGATGTTGATACGATGATTCTGCTGAAGAAACTGCAGGACTTGAGAATGCGGGTGTCCAAGCCTCCGATGCCACACTTCGTCACTTGTGGAGATTTGACGTGTGGAATAGTAGACTGCAAACTTTGGATTCTTAAGCGTATAGAGCCCATCACGAGCTCTTCCTAGAGTCAGAAGTTGCTTTGTTGTTTTGTCCTTAACACGCACACCATCAGAATCAAATTTAAAGGAACAAGGATAATCCGCAGTAAGCTTTGAAACAGATAATAAGGATTTAGCTATTGCAGGACAAACCAACACATCCTTAAGAGGTAAAGTACCTGAAGTAGATGAGAGTTCTGCAGAACCAACATGTGTTATGGGCAGAAAGTTTTCATCTCCAACAAGGACATCATCATTACCGTGATATGGATGAGCCTGGTTGAGATTGTGGGTGGTGTTTGTGACATGAGCTGTAGCTCCAGTATCCGGGTACCACTCTTGGCCGGTGTTGTCAGAGATGTCTGTGATACGGAGAGCAGCGAGAGCAGATGGGACGTTCTCATCCTGATAGCTGTTATCAAACCGATGCCAACACCGTAAAGCCTGGTGACCCACTTTTCCACAAATTTGACAGAAATGGCGGTCATTGCCATCTCCTCTGGGCGAGAACTGTTGTGGGAACCCACATCCTCTGGTGGAAAAGGAGCCACGACCGCGTGAACCAGAGCGACCTCTATTATTGTACTGTCCTCTGCCACGGTTGAAGTACTGTCCTGTAGAGGCACGTTCTGTGTTAAAAGCCAGATGTGGTGTGACTTCGGAAGGAACTGTGTAGCTGTTTAAGCGATCCTCATAGCCAGTTGATGAGGACATCTACCGCGAAGAGGAAGAAACTGAAGAGGAAGCCGAGCAGGACATTACAATGCCTGTCATGAGAGAGGCTCCTCAAACAAGGTCAAGGACTAGAGCAGCTCGGGAAGCATTTGATAAGGCAGTCCAGAGCTTATTACAACAAATGGAGCCCTACGGCCACCACATCAAGGAACTTCGATGAACCACAAGTCAAGAAGGGGACCGAGCCAATACTTGTGCAAGAGAGTGACCATAGCTTCGTGTTCCACCCACCAACTTTGCCCCTCAAGGAGATAGAATCCGAACAAGCAATAAAAGGCCTTCAAGTGAACATGGCCGAGCCTCAAGAATCAACTAGCACAAGCCCCACAATGAGCCAAGCCTTAGTTTGTGCGGAGCCCAGCCAAGACAACTCCAAGAATCCATCAAGAGCCCACAACAGCCTCAAGACCTCTCACACTCCGCATTGGCCCTACATCGCTCCACATAAGGGAACTTGTGTCTTTTCCATATCACCGGCTTAAAAGATGCACCGAGACACTTTTAAAGACAAGGTGAGTATTTCAATTTGAATTTCTAACGAGTTTCCTTGTTTGTTTTGCAGGCTTTGTCTTTTAGTCCTTTTATTTTAGTCCTTAGAAACAATTGTCCTAGAATAGAGAAATATCTTTTATCTTTTAAGAGTCTGTCGTTTTATTCTTTTCTTTTTGAGTTTTGAGTCGAACCCTAGAAGGTTCACAGCTGACGGACTATTAATAAAGTCCCACACGCAGCTTTGTAAGGACACAACCTTTTTCATATCAATAAAGATCGAACTTTCTTCAAGAACTTGTCTCTTGAACTTTACCGAGATACTTAAGCTTGTGAGGATTCCCCTTGCTTAGTGTTTCACCAGACTTATCACGGAATTATCATCCTCGTGTGGCGTCTATTCACTCCATCCTTAGTCACGTTCATCATCTCATCTCTTTGTAAGGATAAGGCGAGCCCCTCGGCCAATTATCTTTACCTCATCTCGATCCACTCTCACCTCTTAGTGTTAACAAGGCGAGCCCATCGGCCAATTGTTACACACTCTCACACCACCTTTGTAGCATCACCCCGGGTGTCTACATCATCTGGTATCAGAGTCGAAAGGTTCCACGCCAGGTTTATTCCTTCCATACCTTTCGGATCTATCGTTTGCACTTCGTTCTTTCTGCATCATTCAAAAATATATATATATATATATATATATATATATATATTCCATACGCCTATCGTCATTCCTTGTTAGTTTTGAAGTCTTGACATCTTTGTTACATCGTTTAGATTAATCTAGTTAGCCTCATATTGTCCTGTTGCTTAGTTGCTTGCGGCTAGATTGTTAGACGTAAGAAAAGAGAAAACCCTATTATCTAAAAAAGGAAAGTTTGCATTTCTTTTTCTCTGTCGTATTGTTTTTGTTTAACGTCAAAAAAAAAAAGCTAGTTAACCGCAGTAGCTACATTTCGTTTACAATACACCTGGTATTTTTATCCCTCGTTGTTTTTGATCAAGTTTCAGGGTAACTAAGATGGCCGAGCCAATCGAACCAAACCAAGCCATCACTGAGGCCCTCGCAGCCCTAACGGCACAACTCACTACTATGAGTGAGAGGATGGCACGCATGGAGCAACAACAGCAACCACCGCAACGGCGGGAACCCATCCGCAATATCCCTCCAAATGGACAACAAGATGGAGGACCTGAGCTCGGAGAGAACCAAAATGCACCTCCACCGCGAGTGAGGGATCCTGTGCACCGAGGCCCCGTTCAAGAAGAGGAAGCACCAAGGATTAGCAGCATTGACCCAAAACTAACGGCTCCCACTTTCGCCGGCCGAATCAATCCCGAGGCCTACTTAGATTGGGAAGCACGGCTCGAGCATATCTTCGAATGCTACAAGTACAATGACCAAAAGAAGGTCACCTTTGCAGCAGCTCAACTCACGGAGAACGCTCTCTCTTGGTGGGATCGTGAGGTGGCCGATAGAAGACGGCACCGACACGGCCAGATCACTAGTTGGGATGAAATGAAGTACCAGCTCCGCAAGAGGTATGTACCACCATATTTTTACCGTGAAATGCTAAAAAGGTTTCGAAAACTTGTGCAGGGAAACAAGACCGTGGAAGAATATTTTGAGGAGTTTGAACAACTCAAAAACAGGCTAGAGACTGAGATACCTGAAGAGGATCTCATGGCTCAGTTTCTAGATGGCCTTCAAAACCGTATCTCTAGCAAGATTGATATGCAGCCGTATCATGACCTCCAAGAGCTCTTACATTTAGCAATACACGCCGAGCAGCATGTCAAGAACAAACCAACCGCCAATAGACCTAGACCGCAATGGAACTCCAACGCACCAAAGCCCTATGACAAAGGCAAAGCGATTGAAGTGGAATCCCGGTTTAAGAAGCAAGCGCCTGAGCCATCTAAGACTAATCGGCCTGATCAGGGTAAGTTCCCTAATAACCCATCTAGAACCCGTGACATTACTTGTTTTAAATGTCAGGGCAGGGGTCACTATGCAAAGGAGTGCCCAAACCAGAGAATCATGATCCTCAATGCTGATGGAGGATACAAATCACAAGAGGAACAAGAAGAAGAGATCATTGAGACGGATGAAGAGGTCAACTATCCAGAGACCGGCGAGCTCCTAGTGACACGCCGTATTCTTAGCACCATGATCGAGCCAAACGACACCATGCAACGTGAAAACATCTTTCATACAAGATGCACCGTAGGAGGCAAGGTATGTAATTTGGTTATAGATGGAGGATCCTGTACTAATGTCGCGAGAAAATATATGGTTGAGAAGCTAGGTTTACCTAAGAAGAAGCATCCGAGACCGTATAAGCTGAGGTGGCTAGACGACAGCGCCGAGCTCAAGGTGGCCGAACAAGTCACCGTGCATTTCAACATTGGCAAGTATCACGACCAAGTGTTGTGTGACGTGCTTCCGATGCAAGCTGGGCATCTCCTGCTGGGGAGACCATGGCAGTTTGACAAAGAAACTACCCACAATGGCCGCACTAATCAGTACTCATTCGTTCATGACAAGCGAAAACACACGTTGGCCCCTCTTAGTCCCTCCGAAGTACATGAGCTTCAAGTTAAGATGGCTAAGGACCCCGAGGTAAGTAAAAATAACCTCTACATTACCCCAACTGTTGTTAATAAAGCTTTACTTTCTCAACAAACTGTGCTACTAATGATCTTCAAAGAAAGCTTGTTCTCAGGAAATGAAATCCCTGAGTTGCCTGTAGAAATCAGCAGCTTGTTAGATAAGTTTCAGGATCTATTTCCCGAAGAGATGCCACCAGGACTACCACCCCTCCGAGGCATTGAACATCAGATAGACTTGGTCCCTAGAGCAGCTTTACCGAACAGGCCAGCCTATCGCATGAACCCGGGAGAGGCTAAAGAATTAGAATCTCAAGTTCAAGACTTGATGGCCAAGGGATACATTAGAGAAAGCCTGAGCCCCTGTGTCGTACCTGTATTGTTAGTTCCCAAGAAAGATGGGACATGGCGCATGTGTGTAGATTGTCGGGCAATCAATAACATCACCATCAAATACCGACATCCTATACCCAGGCTTGACGACATGTTAGATGAACTCAGCGGCTCTACAGTGTTCTCTAAGGTGGATTTGAAAAGTGGATATCATCAGGTCCGTATGAAGGAAGGAGATGAGTGGAAGACCGCTTTTAAGACCAAACAAGGTCTATACGAGTGGTTAGTAATGCCATTTGGCCTCACCAATGCCCCTAGCACCTTCATGAGGCTTATGAACCATGTTTTAAGAGCCTTCATCAGTAAGTTCGTGGTAGTATACTTTGATGATATTTTGGTTTATAGTAAGAGTTTATCAGACCATCTTATGCACCTTGAGTTAGTTTTAGAGGCTCTTCGACAAGAAAGTCTTTATGCGAATCTCAAGAAGTGCATCTTCTGCACCGATCACCTTGTTTTCCTAGGTTTTGTTGTTAGCTCGCAGGGATTACAGGTTGATCAAGAGAATATACGAGCCATAGAAGAATGGCCTACGCCAACAAGCATCAGCCATGTAAGGAGCTTCCATGGCCTCGCAAGCTTCTATCGCCGATTTGTGAAGGATTTCAGCTCCATAGCCGCACCTCTTACCGCGGTTATCAAGAAAAATGTCACTTTTAAGTGGGGAGCTGAGCAAGAAAAGGCGTTCAAGAAGCTCAAAGATAGCCTGACTAAGGCACCGGTGCTAGCTCTACCCGACTTCAACAAAACTTTCGAAGTTGAGTGTGATGCCTTTGGGATTGGCATTGGAGCTGTACTCATACAGGGAGGCCGGCCTATAGCGTTCTTTAGTGAGAAGTTGAGTGGGGCGACCCTCAATTATCCCACCTACGACAAAGAACTATATGCCTTAGTTCGCTCATTGGAAGTATGGCAACATTACTTGCTTGCCAAGGAATTTGTTATCCATACGGATCATGAGACTCTAAAACATCTACGGGGGCAAACCGCACTCAAGAGAAGACATGCTCGATGGTTAGAGTTCATAGAAGCCTTCCCCTACGTGATAAAGTATAAGAAGGGAAAAGAGAACATTGTGGCTGATGCCTTATCAAGGAGATATGCTCTTGTGACTACAATGGAGGCCAAGGTCCTAGGATTTGAGCACATCAAAGGACAATATTGGGTGGATCCCGACTTTGGTAGCACTTACATGGAGTGTGAAAAGGGAGTATTCGGAGCTTTTTATAGACATGATGATTTCTTGTTTAGAGATAAACGCCTTTGCATTCCACAGGGTTCCATGCGAGAGCTTATCATAAGGGAAGCACACGGAGGCGGTCTCATGGGCCACTTTGGCCGAGACAAAACGATAGCCATCATCATGGAGCATTTCTTTTGGCCACACCTTAAGCGAGATGTAGAAAGATTATGTGCCAAGTGCATCACATGCCTTAGGGCTAAATCCAGGTTACATCCGCATGGTTTATATCTGCCATTATCTATTCCTAATGCCCCTTGGGAGGATCTCTCTATGGATTTTGTATTAGGACTCCCTAAGATCAAGAATAAGGACTCTATCTTTGTGGTGGTGGACCGGTTTTCGAAGATGGCACACTTCATTCCTTGTGCCAAGACTAGTGATGCCACGCAAATAGCTGATTTATTTTTCAAAGAAGTGGTGAGACTTCATGGACTACCGCGGACTATTGTCTCTGATCAGGACACCAAATTCCTCAGCCACTTTTGGAAGACATTGTGGAAAAAGTTAGGCACCAAACTACTCTTTTCCACCACCTGCCATCCACAAACAGACGGCCAAACCGAGGTTGTAATCCGTACGCTCTCTACTTTACTTAGAGCTACGGTTGGTAAGAACTTAAGAAAATGGCTTGATTGTTTACTTTTTATAGAGTTTGCTTATAACCGTGCTACTCACTTTACGTCCAAGTTTTCCCCTTTTGAAATAGCATACGGGTTCAACCCACTCACACCACTAGATCTCACCACATTACCACCGGGAGCGTATGCCAATCAAGATGCTGAAAGTCGAGCACAGCGCATTAAAAAGCTCCACCAGAAGGCCAAGGAAAATATCGAAAGAAAGAATGAGCTTACCAAGAAAAGATTTGACAAGCATCGCACGGAAATGATCTTTGAACCCGGAGAATGGGTTTGGCTGCACCTACGCAAGAAGAGGTTTCCAAACCAGCGCAGCTCTTAGTTAGCTCCAAGAGGAGACGGTCCATTCAAAGTGTTAGAGCGCATTAACAACAATGCCTACCGTTTGGAGCTTCCAGGTGAGTTTAATGTATCTAGAAGCTTTAATGTTACTGACCTTGCTCCTTTCAATGCAGATGAACCAGTTCTGAGGCCAGAACCTTCTCAAGAGGGTGGGAATGATGAGGACATCTACCGTGAAGAGGAAGAAACTGAAGAGGAAGCCGAGCAGGACATTACAATGCCTGTCATGAGAGAGGCTCCTCAAACAAGGTCAAGGACTAGAGCAGCTCGGGAAGCATTTGATAAGGCAGTCCAGAGCTTATTACAACAAATGGAGCCCTACCACCACATCAAGGAACTTCGATGAACCACAAGTCAAGAAGGGGACCGAGCCAATACTTGTGCAAGAGAGTGACCATAGCTTCGTGTTCCACCCACCAACTTTGCCCCTCAAGGAGATAGAATCCGAACAAGCAATAAAAGGCCTTCAAGTGAACATGGCCGAGCCTCAAGAATCAACTAGCACAAGCCCCACAATGAGCCAAGCCTTAGTTTGTGCGGAGCCCAGCCAAGACAACTCCAAGAATCCATCAAGAGCCCACAACAGCCTCAAGACCTCTCACACTCCGCATTGGCCCTACATCGCTCCACATAAGGGAACTTGTGTCTTTTCCATATCACCGGCTTAAAAGATGCACCGATACACTTTTAAAGACAAGGTGAGTATTTCAATTTGAATTTCTAACGAGTTTCCTTGTTTGTTTTGCAGGCTTTGTCTTTTAGTCCTTTTATTTTAGTCCTTAGAAACAATTGTCCTAGAATAGAGAAATATCTTTTATCTTTTAAGAGTCTGTCGTTTTATTCTTTTCTTTTTGAGTTTTGAGTCGAACCCTAGAAGGTTCACAGCTGACGGACTATTAATAAAGTCCCACACGCAGCTTTGTAAGGACACAACCTTTTTCATATCAATAAAGATCAAACTTTCTTCAAGAACTTGTCTCTTGAACTTTACCGAGATACTTAAGCTTGTGAGGATTCCCCTTGCTTAGTGTTTCACCAGACTTATCACGGAATTATCATCCCCGTGTGGCGTCTATTCACTCCATCCTTAGTCACGTTCATCATCTCATCTCTTTGTAAGGATAAGGCGAGCCCCTCGGCCAATTATCTTTACCTCATCTCGATCCACTCTCACCTCTTAGTGTTAACAAGGCGAGCCCATCGGCCAATTGTTACACACTCTCACACCACCTTTGTAGCATCACCCCGGGTGTCTACATCATCTGGTATCAGAGTCGAAAGGTTCCACGCCAGGTTTATTCCTTCCATACCTTTCGGATCTATCGTTTGCACTTCGTTCTTTCTGCATCATTCAAAAATATATATATATATATATATATTCCATACGCCTATCGTCATTCCTTGTTAGTTTTGAAGTCTTGACATCTTTGTTACATCGTTTAGATTAATCTAGTTAGCCTCATATTGTCCTGTTGCTTAGTTGCTTGCGGCTAGATTGTTAGACGTAAGAAAAGAGAAAACCCTATTATCTAAAAAAGGAAAGTTTGCATTTCTTTTTCTCTGTCGTATTGTTTTTGTTCAACGTCAAAAAAAAAAAAGCTAGTTAACCGCAGTAGCTACATTCGTTTACAATACACCTGGTATTTTTATCCCTCGTTGTTTTTGATCAAGTTTCAGGGTAACTAAGATGGCCGAGCCAATCGAACCAAACCAAGCCATCACTGAGGCCCTCGCAGCCCTAACGGCACAACTCACTACTATGAGTGAGAGGATGGCACGCATGGAGCAACAACAGCAACCACCGCAACGGCGGGAACCCATCCGCAATATCCTTCCAAATGGACAACAAGATGGAGGACCTGAGCTCGGAGAAAACCAAAATGCACCTCCACCGCGAGTGAGGGATCCTGTGCACCGAGGCCCCGTTCAAGAAGAGGAAGCACCAAGGATTAGCAGCATTGACCCAAAACTAACGGCTCCCACTTTCGCCGGCCGAATCAATCCCGAGGCCTACTTAGATTGGGAAGCACGGCTCGAGCATATCTTCGAATGCTACGAGTACAATGACCAAAAGAAGGTCACCTTTGCAGCAGCTCAACTCACGGAGAACGCTCTCTCTTGGTGGGATCGTGAGGTGGCCGATAGAAGACGGCACCGACACGGCCAGATCACTAGTTGGGATGAAATGAAGTACCAGCTCCGCAAGAGGTATGTACCACCATATTTTTACCGTGAAATGCTAAAAAGGTTTCGAAAACTTGTGCAGGGAAACAAGACCGTGGAAGAATATTTTGAGGAGTTTGAACAACTCAAAAACAGGCTAGAGACTGAGATACCTGAAGAGGATCTCATGGCTCAGTTTCTAGATGGCCTTCAAAACTGTATCTCTCGCAAGATTGATATGCAGCCGTATCATGACCTCCAAGAGCTCTTACATTTAGCAATACACGCCGAGCAGCATGTCAAGAACAAACCAACCGCCAATAGACCTAGACCGCAATGGAACTCCAACGCACCAAAGCCCTATGACAAAGGCAAAGCGATTGAAGTGGAATCCCGGTTTAAGAAGCAAGCGCCTGAGCCATCTAAGACTAATCGGCCTGATCAGGGTAAGTTCCCTAATAACCCATCTAGAACCCGTGACATTACTTGTTTTAAATGTCAGGGCAGGGGTCACTATGCAAAGGAGTGCCCAAACCAGAGAATCATGATCCTCAATGCTGATGGAGGATACAAATCACAAGAGGAACAAGAAGAAGAGATCATTGAGACGGATGAAGAGGTCAACTATCCAGAGACCGGCGAGCTCCTAGTGACACGCCGTATTCTTAGCACCATGATCGAGCCAAACGACACCATGCAACGTGAAAACATCTTTCATACAAGATGCACCGTAGGAGGCAAGGTATGTAGTTTGGTTATAGATGGAGGATCCTGTACTAATGTCGCGAGAAAATATATGGTTGAGAAGCTAGGTTTACCTAAGAAGAAGCATCCGAGACCGTATAAGCTGAGGTGGCTAGACGACAGCGCCGAGCTCAAGGTGGCCGAACAAGTCACCGTGCATTTCAACATTGGCAAGTATCACGACCAAGTGTTGTGTGACGTGCTTCCGATGCAAGCTGGGCATCTCCTGCTGGGGAGACCATGGCAGTTTGACAAAGAAACTACCCACAATGGCCGCACTAATCAGTACTCATTCGTTCATGACAAGCGAAAACACACGTTGGCCCCTCTTAGTCCCTCCGAAGTACATGAGCTTCAAGTTAAGATGGCTAAGGACCCCGAGGTAAGTAAAAATAACCTCTACATTACCCCAACTGTTGTTAATAAAGCTTTACTTTCTCAACAAACTGTGCTACTAATGATCTTCAAAGAAAGCTTGTTCTCAGAGCCTGTAGAAATCAGCAGCTTGTTAGATAAGTTTCAGGATCTATTTCCCGAAGAGATGCCACCAGGACTACCACCCCTCCGAGGCATTGAACATCAGATAGACTTGGTCCCTAGAGCAGCTTTACCGAACAGGCCAGCCTATCGCATGAACCCGGGAGAGGCTAAAGAATTAGAATCTCAAGTTCAAGACTTGATGGCCAAGGGATACATTAGAGAAAGCCTGAGCCCCTGTGTCGTACCTGTATTGTTAGTTCCCAAGAAAGATGGGACATGGCGCATGTGTGTAGATTGTCGGGCAATCAATAACATCACCATCAAATACCGACATCCTATACCCAGGCTTGACGACATGTTAGATGAACTCAGCGGCTCTACAGTGTTCTCTAAGGTGGATTTGAAAAGTGGATATCATCAGGTCCGTATGAAGGAAGGAGATGAGTGGAAGACCGCTTTTAAGACCAAACAAGGTCTATACGAGTGGTTAGTAATGCCATTTGGCCTCACCAATGCCCCTAGCACCTTCATGAGGCTTATGAACCATGTTTTAAGAGCCTTCATCAGTAAGTTCGTGGTAGTATACTTTGATGATATTTTGGTTTATAGTAAGAGTTTATCAGACCATCTTATGCACCTTGAGTTAGTTTTAGAGGCTCTTCGACAAGAAAGTCTTTATGCGAATCTCAAGAAGTGCATCTTCTGCACCGATCACCTTGTTTTCCTAGGTTTTGTTGTTAGCTCGCAGGGATTACAGGTTGATTTAAGAGAATATACGAGCCATAGAAGAATGGCCTACGCCAACAAGCATCAGCCATGTAAGGAGCTTCCATGGCCTCGCAAGCTTCTATCGCCGATTTGTGAAGGATTTCAGCTCCATAGCCGCACCTCTTACCGCGGTTATCAAGAAAAATGTCACTTTTAAGTGGGGAGCTGAGCAAGAAAAGGCGTTCAAGAAGCTCAAAGATAGCCTGACTAAGGCACCGGTGCTAGCTCTACCCGACTTCAACAAAACTTTCGAAGTTGAGTGTGATGCCTCTGGGATTGGCATTTGAGCTGTACTCACACAGGGAGGCCGGCCTATAGCGTTCTTTAGTGAGAAGTTGAGTGGGGCGACCCTCAATTATCCCACCTACGACAAAGAACTATATGCCTTAGTTCGCTCATTGGAAGTATGGCAACATTACTTGCTTGCCAAGGAATTTGTTATCCATACGGATCATGAGACTCTAAAACATCTACGGGGGCAAACCGCACTCAAGAGAAGACATGCTCGATGGTTAGAGTTCATAGAAGCCTTCCCCTACGTGATAAAGTATAAGAAGGGAAAAGAGAACATTGTGACTGATGCCTTATCAAGGAGATATGCTCTTGTGACTACAATGGAGGCCAAGGTCCTAGGATTTGAGCACATCAAAGGACAATATTGGGTGGATCCCGACTTTGGTAGCACTTACATGGAGTGTGAAAAGGGAGTATTCGGAGCTTTTTATAGACATGATGATTTCTTGTTTAGAGATAAACGCCTTTGCATTCCACAGGGTTCCATGCGAGAGCTTATCATAAGGGAAGCACACGGAGGCGGTCTCATGGGCCACTTTGGCCGAGACAAAACGATAGCCATCATCATGGAGCATTTCTTTTGGCCACACCTTAAGCGAGATGTAGAAAGATTATGTGCCAAGTGCATCACATGCCTTAGGGCTAAATCCAGGTTACATCCGCATGGTTTATATCTGCCATTATCTATTCCTAATGCCCCTTGGGAGGATCTCTCTATGGATTTTGTATTAGGACTCCCTAAGATCAAGAATAAGGACTCTATCTTTGTGGTGGTGGACCGGTTTTCGAAGATGGCACACTTCATTCCTTGTGCCAAGACTAGTGATGCCACGCAAATAGCTGATTTATTTTTCAAAGAAGTGGTGAGACTTCATGGACTACCGCGGACTATTGTCTCTGATCAGGACACCAAATTCCTCAGCCACTTTTGGAAGACATTGTGGAAAAAGTTAGGCACCAAACTACTCTTTTCCACCACCTGCCATCCACAAACAGACGGCCAAACCGAGGTTGTAATCCGTACGCTCTC
Organism: Eutrema salsugineum; assembly: GCF_000478725.1. Lineage (NCBI taxonomy): Eukaryota > Viridiplantae > Streptophyta > Magnoliopsida > Brassicales > Brassicaceae > Eutrema > Eutrema salsugineum. The sequence goes on along the minus strand of NW_006256901.1, from coordinate 780,000 downwards.
TACTTTACTTAGAGCTACGGTTGGTAAGAACTTAAGAAAATGGCTTGATTGTTTACCTTTTATAGATTTTGCTTATAACCGTGCTACTCACTTTACGTCCAAGTTTTCCCCTTTTGAAATAGCATACGGGTTCAACCCACTCACACCACTAGATCTCACCACATTACCACCGGGAGCGTATGCCAATCAAGATGCTGAAAGTCGAGCACAGCGCATTAAAAAGCTCCACCAGAAGGCCAAGGAAAATATCGAAAGAAAGAATGAGCTTACCAAGAAAAGATTTGACAAGCATCGCACGGAAATGATCTTTGAACCCGGAGAATGGGTTTGGCTGCACCTACGCAAGAAGAGGTTTCCAAACCAGCGCAGCTCTTAGTTAGCTCCAAGAGGAGACGGTCCATTCAAAGTGTTAGAGCGCATTAACAACAATGCCTACCGTTTGGAGCTTCCAGGTGAGTTTAATGTATCTAGAAGCTTTAATGTTACTGACCTTGCTCCTTTCAATGCAGATGAACCAGTTCTGAGGCCAGAACCTTCTCAAGAGGGTGGGAATGATGAGGACATCTACCGTGAAGAGGAAGAAACTGAAGAGGAAGCCGAGCAGGACATTACAATGCCTGTCATGAGAGAGGCTCCTCAAACAAGGTCAAGGACTAGAGCAGCTCGGGAAGCATTTGATAAGGCAGTCCAGAGCTTATTACAACAAATGGAGCCCTACGGCCACCACATCAAGGAACTTCGATGAACCACAAGTCAAGAAGGGGACCGAGCCAATACTTGTGCAAGAGAGTGACCATAGCTTCGTGTTCCACCCACCAACTTTGCCCCTCAAGGAGATAGAATCCGAACAAGCAATAAAAGGCCTTCAAGTGAACATGGCCGAGCCTCAAGAATCAACTAGCACAAGCCCCACAATGAGCCAAGCCTTAGTTTGTGCGGAGCCCAGCCAAGACAACTCCAAGAATCCATCAAGAGCCCACAACAGCCTCAAGACCTCTCACACTCCGCATTGGCCCTACATCGCTCCACATAAGGGAACTTGTGTCTTTTCCATATCACCGGCTTAAAAGATGCACCGATACACTTTTAAAGACAAGGTGAGTATTTCAATTTGAATTTCTAACGAGTTTCCTTGTTTGTTTTGCAGGCTTTGTCTTTTAGTCCTTTTATTTTAGTCCTTAGAAACAATTGTCCTAGAATAGAGAAATATCTTTTATCTTTTAAGAGTCTGTCGTTTTATTCTTTTCTTTTTGAGTTTTGAGTCGAACCCTAGAAGGTTCACAGCTGACGGACTATTAATAAAGTCCCACACGCAGCTTTGTAAGGACACAACCTTTTTCATATCAATAAAGATCGAACTTTCTTCAAGAACTTGTCTCTTGAACTTTACCGAGATACTTAAGCTTGTGAGGATTCCCCTTGCTTAGTGTTTCACCAGACTTATCACGGAATTATCATCCCCGTGTGGCGTCTATTCACTCCATCCTTAGTCACGTTCATCATCTCATCTCTTTGTAAGGATAAGGCGAGCCCCTCGGCCAATTATCTTTACCTCATCTCGATCCACTCTCACCTCTTAGTGTTAACAAGGCGAGCCCATCGGCCAATTGTTACACACTCTCACACCACCTTTGTAGCATCACCCCGGGTGTCTACATCATCTGGTATCAGAGTCGAAAGGTTCCACGCCAGGTTTATTCCTTCCATACCTTTCGGATCTATCGTTTGCACTTCGTTCTTTCTGCATCATTCAAAAATATATATATATATATATATATATATATTCCATACGCCTATCGTCATTCCTTGTTAGTTTTGAAGTCTTGACATCTTTGTTACATCGTTTAGATTAATCTAGTTAGCCTCATATTGTCCTGTTGCTTAGTTGCTTGCGGCTAGATTGTTAGACGTAAGAAAAGAGAAAACCCTATTATCTAAAAAAGGAAAGTTTGCATTTCTTTTTCTCTGTCGTATTGTTTTTGTTTAACGTCAAAAAAAAAAAAAGCTAGTTAACCGCAGTAGCTACATTCGTTTACAATACACCTGGTATTTTTATCCCTCGTTGTTTTTGATCAAGTTTCAGGGTAACTAAGATGGCCGAGCCAATCGAACCAAACCAAGCCATCACTGAGGCCCTCGCAGCCCTAACGGCACAACTCACTACTATGAGTGAGAGGATGGCACGCATGGAGCAACAACAGCAACCACCGCAACGGCGGGAACCCATCCGCAATATCCCTCCAAATGGACAACAAGATGGAGGACCTGAGCTCGGAGAAAACCAAAATGCACCTCCACCGCGAGTGAGGGATCCTGTGCACCGAGGCCCCGTTCAAGAAGAGGAAGCACCAAGGATTAGCAGCATTGACCCAAAACTAACGGCTCCCACTTTCGCCGGCCGAATCAATCCCGAGGCCTACTTAGATTGGGAAGCACGGCTCGAGCATATCTTCGAATGCTACGAGTACAATGACCAAAAGAAGGTCACCTTTGCAGCAGCTCAACTCACGGAGAACGCTCTCTCTTGGTGGGATCGTGAGGTGGCCGATAGAAGACGGCACCGACACGGCCAGATCACTAGTTGGGATGAAATGAAGTACCAGCTCCGCAAGAGGTATGTACCACCATATTTTTACCGTGAAATGCTAAAAAGGTTTCGAAAACTTGTGCAGGGAAACAAGACCGTGGAAGAATATTTTGAGGAGTTTGAACAACTCAAAAACAGGCTAGAGACTGAGATACCTGAAGAGGATCTCATGGCTCAGTTTCTAGATGGCCTTCAAAACTGTATCTCTCGCAAGATTGATATGCAGCCGTATCATGACCTCCAAGAGCTCTTACATTTAGCAATACACGCCGAGCAGCATGTCAAGAACAAACCAACCGCCAATAGACCTAGACCGCAATGGAACTCCAACGCACCAAAGCCCTATGACAAAGGCAAAGCGATTGAAGTGGAATCCCGGTTTAAGAAGCAAGCGCCTGAGCCATCTAAGACTAATCGGCCTGATCAGGGTAAGTTCCCTAATAACCCATCTAGAACCCGTGACATTACTTGTTTTAAATGTCAGGGCAGGGGTCACTATGCAAAGGAGTGCCCAAACCAGAGAATCATGATCCTCAATGCTGATGGAGGATACAAATCACAAGAGGAACAAGAAGAAGAGATCATTGAGACGGATGAAGAGGTCAACTATCCAGAGACCGGCGAGCTCCTAGTGACACGCCGTATTCTTAGCACCATGATCGAGCCAAACGACACCATGCAACGTGAAAACATCTTTCATACAAGATGCACCGTAGGAGGCAAGGTATGTAATTTGGTTATAGATGGAGGATCCTGTACTAATGTCGCGAGAAAATATATGGTTGAGAAGCTAGGTTTACCTAAGAAGAAGCATCCGAGACCGTATAAGCTGAGGTGGCTAGACGACAGCGCCGAGCTCAAGGTGGCCGAACAAGTCACCGTGCATTTCAACATTGGCAAGTATCACGACCAAGTGTTGTGTGACGTGCTTCCGATGCAAGCTGGGCATCTCCTGCTGGGGAGACCATGGCAGTTTGACAAAGAAACTACCCACAATGGCCGCACTAATCAGTACTCATTCGTTCATGACAAGCGAAAACACACGTTGGCCCCTCTTAGTCCCTCCGAAGTACATGAGCTTCAAGTTAAGATGGCTAAGGACCCCGAGGTAAGTAAAAATAACCTCTACATTACCCCAACTGTTGTTAATAAAGCTTTACTTTCTCAACAAACTGTGCTACTAATGATCTTCAAAGAAAGCTTGTTCTCAGGAAATGAAATCCCTGAGTTGCCTGTAGAAATCAGCAGCTTGTTAGATAAGTTTCAGGATCTATTTCCCGAAGAGATGCCACCAGGACTACCACCCCTCCGAGGCATTGAACATCAGATAGACTTGGTCCCTAGAGCAGCTTTACCGAACAGGCCAGCCTATCGCATGAACCCGGGAGAGGCTAAAGAATTGGAATCTCAAGTTCAAGACTTGATGGCCAAGGGATACATTAGAGAAAGCCTGAGCCCCTGTGTCGTACCTGTATTGTTAGTTCCCAAGAAAGATGGGACATGGCGCATGTGTGTAGATTGTCGGGCAATCAATAACATCACCATCAAATACCGACATCCTATACCCAGGCTTGACGACATGTTAGATGAACTCAGCGGCTCTACAGTGTTCTCTAAGGTGGATTTGAAAAGTGGATATCATCAGGTCCGTATGAAGGAAGGAGATGAGTGGAAGACCGCTTTTAAGACCAAACAAGGTCTATACGAGTGGTTAGTAATGCCATTTGGCCTCACCAATGCCCCTAGCACCTTCATGAGGCTTATGAACCATGTTTTAAGAGCCTTCATCAGTAAGTTCGTGGTAGTATACTTTGATGATATTTTGGTTTATAGTAAGAGTTTATCAGACCATCTTATGCACCTTGAGTTAGTTTTAGAGGCTCTTCGACAAGAAAGTCTTTATGCGAATCTCAAGAAGTGCATCTTCTGCACCGATCACCTTGTTTTCCTAGGTTTTGTTGTTAGCTCGCAGGGATTACAGGTTGATTTAAGAGAATATACGAGCCATAGAAGAATGGCCTACGCCAACAAGCATCAGCCATGTAAGGAGCTTCCATGGCCTCGCAAGCTTCTATCGCCGATTTGTGAAGGATTTCAGCTCCATAGCCGCACCTCTTACCGCGGTTATCAAGAAAAATATCACTTTTAAGTGGGGAGCTGAGCAAGAAAAGGCGTTCAAGAAGCTCAAAGATAGCCTGACTAAGGCACCGGTGCTAGCTCTACCCGACTTCAACAAAACTTTCAAAGTTGAGTGTGATGCCTCTGGGATTGGCATTTGAGCTGTACTCACACAGGGAGGCCGGCCTATAGCGTTCTTTAGTGAGAAGTTGAGTGGGGCGACCCTCAATTATCCCACCTACGACAAAGAACTATATGCCTTAGTTCGCTCATTGGAAGTATGGCAACATTACTTGCTTGCCAAGGAATTTGTTATCCATACGGATCATGAGACTCTAAAACATCTACGGGGGCAAACCGCACTCAAGAGAAGACATGCTCGATGGTTAGAGTTCATAGAAGCCTTCCCCTACGTGATAAAGTATAAGAAGGGAAAAGAGAACATTGTGACTGATGCCTTATCAAGGAGATATGCTCTTGTGACTACAATGGAGGCCAAGGTCCTAGGATTTGAGCACATCAAAGGACAATATTGGGTGGATCCCGACTTTGGTAGCACTTACATGGAGTGTGAAAAGGGAGTATTCGGAGCTTTTTATAGACATGATGATTTCTTGTTTAGAGATAAACGCCTTTGCATTCCACAGGGTTCCATGCGAGAGCTTATCATAAGGGAAGCACACGGAGGCGGTCTCATGGGCCACTTTGGCCGAGACAAAACGATAGCCATCATCATGGAGCATTTCTTTTGGCCACACCTTAAGCGAGATGTAGAAAGATTATGTGCCAAGTGCATCACATGCCTTAGGGCTAAATCCAGGTTACATCCGCATGGTTTATATCTGCCATTATCTATTCCTAATGCCCCTTGGGAGGATCTCTCTATGGATTTTGTATTAGGACTCCCTAAGATCAAGAATAAGGACTCTATCTTTGTGGTGGTGGACCGGTTTTCGAAAATGGCACACTTCATTCCTTGTGCCAAGACTAGTGATGCCACGCAAATAGCTGATTTATTTTTCAAAGAAGTGGTGAGACTTCATGGACTACCGCGGACTATTGTCTCTGATCGGGACACCAAATTCCTCAGCCACTTTTGGAAGACATTGTGGAAAAAGTTAGGCACCAAACTACTCTTTTCCACCACCTGCCATCCACAAACAGACGGCCAAACCGAGGTTGTAATCCGTACACTCTCTACTTTACTTAGAGCTACGGTTGGTAAGAACTTAAGAAAATGGCTTGATTGTTTACCTTTTATAGATTTTGCTTATAACCGTGCTACTCACTTTACGTCCAAGTTTTCCCCTTTTGAAATAGCATACGGGTTCAACCCACTCACACCACTAGATCTCACCACATTACCACCGGGAGCGTATGCCAATCAAGATGCTGAAAGTCGAGCACAGCGCATTAAAAAGCTCCACCAGAAGGCCAAGGAAAATATCGAAAGAAAGAATGAGCTTACCAAGAAAAGATTTGACAAGCATCGCACGGAAATGATCTTTGAACCCGGAGAATGGGTTTGGCTGCACCTACGCAAGAAGAGGTTTCCAAACCAGCGCAGCTCTTAGTTAGCTCCAAGAGGAGACGGTCCATTCAAAGTGTTAGAGCGCATTAACAACAATGCCTACCGTTTGGAGCTTCCAGGTGAGTTTAATGTATCTAGAAGCTTTAATGTTACTGACCTTGCTCCTTTCAATGCAGATGAACCAGTTCTGAGGCCAGAACCTTCTCAAGAGGGTGGGAATGATGAGGACATCTACCGTGAAGAGGAAGAAACTGAAGAGGAAGCCGAGCAGGACATTACAATGCCTGTCATGAGAGAGGCTCCTCAAACAAGGTCAAGGACTAGAGCAGCTCGGGAAGCATTTGATAAGGCAGTCCAGAGCTTATTACAACAAATGGAGCCCTACGGCCACCACATCAAGGAACTTCGATGAACCACAAGTCAAGAAGGGGACCGAGCCAATACTTGTGCAAGAGAGTGACCATAGCTTCGTGTTCCACCCACCAACTTTGCCCCTCAAGGAGATAGAATCCGAACAAGCAATAAAAGGCCTTCAAGTGAACATGGCCGAGCCTCAAGAATCAACTAGCACAAGCCCCACAATGAGCCAAGCCTTAGTTTGTGCGGAGCCCAGCCAAGACAACTCCAAGAATCCATCAAGAGCCCACAACAGCCTCAAGACCTCTCACACTCCGCATTGGCCCTACATCGCTCCACATAAGGGAACTTGTGTCTTTTCCATATCACCGGCTTAAAAGATGCACCGAGACACTTTTAAAGACAAGGTGAGTATTTCAATTTGAATTTCTAACGAGTTTCCTTGTTTGTTTTGCAGGCTTTGTCTTTTAGTCCTTTTATTTTAGTCCTTAGAAACAATTGTCCTAGAATAGAGAAATATCTTTTATCTTTTAAGAGTCTGTCGTTTTATTCTTTTCTTTTTGAGTTTTGAGTCGAACCCTAGAAGGTTCACAGCTGACGGACTATTAATAAAGTCCCACACGCAGCTTTGTAAGGACACAACCTTTTTCATATCAATAAAGATCGAACTTTCTTCAAGAACTTGTCTCTTGAACTTTACCGAGATACTTAAGCTTGTGAGGATTCCCCTTGCTTAGTGTTTCACCAGACTTATCACGGAATTATCATCCCCGTGTGGCGTCTATTCACTCCATCCTTAGTCACGTTCATCATCTCATCTCTTTGTAAGGATAAGGCGAGCCCCTCGGCCAATTATCTTTACCTCATCTCGATCCACTCTCACCTCTTAGTGTTAACAAGGCGAGCCCATCGGCCAATTGTTACACACTCTCACACCACCTTTGTAGCATCACCCCGGGTGCCTACATCACCAGTAAGCTGAGGGATGATGTCTGCAAGGGTGGGAGGAGGTTGTTTGTCGATAGAACCTTCAATAACAGTCTTGATAGGCTCATAATCTCTGCCTAAGCCATGAAGAGCTGCAAAGATCTTCATCTTTTCATCGACAGGGCTTCCAACAGCAACAAGTTGATCACAAAGAGTAGTTACTTCACGGAGAAAGTCGGACATGGACTTAGTTCCTTTGGTAAGAGTCTGTAGGCGCCGTTGGAGCTCAAAAAGGCGAGAACTTGAGACCTTGCTGAAGTGAGAGGCAAGAAAGAGCCAGATCTCGTGTGATGAAGTAAGAGAAATGACCTGACTCATCATATCTTCAGAGAAAGAACCCAACAGCCAGGAACGAACAACTTGATCGATCTTGTACCACTGAGTGAGAGCTGGATTTGGAATCTCCGAGGTGATATTGTTAAGACCGTTGAGCGTAGTCGTAGCTGCAGGTTTCGGAGTAGAGCTAGTCACGAACCCGAAAAGACCTTGAGCACCGAGAAAGGACTCGAACTGAGACTTCCATAGCACATAGTTTTTCTCTGTAAGAGTAACTGTAACACAGTTGGTGATACTGAGTGTAGGAATGGAAACAAGCTCCAAAGATTCATTATCCATGGCTCTTGATACCATGTTAGCAGAAGCCATGCTTCTGAGTATTTGAAGAAGAAAGGATTTAAACTTTGATTTCTTTTCAACTTTAATGTTCTTACAACGCAAAGAGAATATATTTATACATCAGTGAATAAAACCCTAGCGAGCTAGACAGGTGGCACGATCAGACTCTTTCTTCTTGATCAAGGGCTGAGAATTGATTGGACAGCTTGATCTGATACTGTTGCTTTTCTGTGCTCAAGGCTCCCGACATTTCTTCTTTGCGCTTAATGCTCTGAACCGTACTAACTCTGTTTTTGTTGTCTTCTTGTGACTTAGCCTTTGGAGCTTCTTCCTTTTGAGAGCTGGGCTTGCGACGTTGATCAGAGTCATTGGGCAAGGAAACCGTTTGGCCCACACCTTGTTTAGTTTTCTGCAAAGTTATGTCGTTTTGAGGAGCCGCTGTTGCAGGTAGAGTCTTTGCTCTAATAGGCTTAAACTCTATTTGTTGGTGAAGAATTTTTGTTTAAATGTAAATGATCGACAAAACATAAAATGTGAACGATCGACATAATATTAGAGTAATGGTTTGTATTAGTATCGCCAATGTATTATAAATCCTGGCTTAAACTCTCTTTGTTATTGGATAATTTTAACGGTAACTGTTAGCTAGAGGATGGGTTTAGAGAGAGTTTTCTAAGTTTATGTAGTTAAAGGAATGCAAAACAAAAGTTTGTGTAATTTACATGTAGAACTCGAAAGTTTGTGTGATTTGATTGAGCTGGACCGAAAACACAATTACGAAAAGACCGTAAGGTGAAAACTGGACTTAAGGACGGGCTGAACATGGGCCCGTATTTAAAATTAGGCCCATTGTGTAAAAACGATTTTCTCTCGCACAACCCTCACAAATCATAAAAATACCATTTAAACCCTAGCCACCGTGGGGTTTATGGTCGTGTCACCGGAGCTAAACCAGAATCAAAGTCGGTACCCTTAAAATCTCCGACGTGCGTCCCTCCATTTTCTTGAATCTCTAAGCACCATTTCTCGATCCAAAATGTTTTTATTTTGAAGGTTTCCATTTCTCGATTGGATTTGGGGGAAGCTGTTTTTTTTAATCGGAGTCAATGGCTGCTTCTCGATTATGTTCCGCGGCGGCGATAGCTGCCGCTTTCACTTCAATGTCGATGTCGCAGAACCGCGCATACGCTGACTCGCGCTTTCGCTTTCCCTTTTACTCTTCTTCCCCGCCGTCTGAATCTCCAACCGACCAGTCTTCATCGGATTCTAAACCGGAGACCAAACCGGAGCCCGATGAGCCTAAAGGATCTGGTTTCGATCCTGAGTCCTTGGAAAGAGGCGCTAAAGCTCTTCGAGAAATCAACAACTCTCCTCATTCCAAACAGGTGATGAACCTTTCCATGTTCTTCTTTTCTTTCCCCAATCGCTTGTTGTTGGAGCTAGACGACTTGAAAATTGACATGAGTCCTTCTTCCAGGTGTTTGATCTTATGAGAAAGCAAGAGAAAACTCGATTAGCTGAATTAGCGGCTGAGAAATTGCAGAATGAAGCTATTCAAGCACAGAAAGACATCGTAAGTTACTTGCTCTCGGTGTTCTCTAGGTTACGATCTCTCAGAGTCATCTAAAATGTTGCAATCGTCTGTTTTTTCTTTGTCTTTGTTCCCTGCTTCAGAGATTTGCTGCTCATTGGTTGCAGTATCTAAAGTTTTTACATTGATATAACAATTTTAAGCCGGGAAAAAGATAATTATGATTGATTTATGTGGGTTTGAATGTGCAGGAAAGACAGCGGAAACTGGCGGAGGATCAGAGAAATCTATTGCAGCAGCAGGCACAAGCAAAAGCGCAAAATCTTCGATATGAAGATGAGTTGGCGAGGAAGCGACAGCAGGTAAGAAAGAAACAGTGAACCTATGTTTAAAGGGTTTAAGGTTCGTTCTTTTCTGAGAAGTCTTTGACTTGGAACTTTTGTAGACAGATCATGAAGCTCAGAGACGTCATAATGCTGAGTTGGTTAAGATGCAAGAGGAGTCTTCTATCCGGAAAGAGAAAGCAAGAATCGCCACGGAAGAAGAGATTCAAGCACAGCAGCGCCAGACTGAGAAAGAGAGAGCTGAACTTGAGAGAGAAACAATTCGTGTCAAAGCCATGGCTGAGGCTGAAGGCCGAGCTCATGAGGCCAAACTTACCGAGGAGCAGAATCGAAGAATGCTTCTCGATAGGATAAATGGTGAAAAGGAGAAATGGCTTGCAGCAATCAATACAACCTTCAGTCACATTGAAGGTATGGAAATAATAAGCATTGTTCCTGAGATGCATACACTTCTTTTTATGCTTAGATTATCTCATTTTTCTACTTTGCCCTTTACTTTTCTGGTTCCCGAGATTTATTTGAAACTGTTCTGAAATTACGTAACGTTCTGATTTATTTGAAACTGTGTCCTCACATTCGTTTGATTCTATATTGAACTGACAGGCGGAGTCAGGGCCCTATTAACTGACCGAAATAAGCTGATTATGACTGTTGGAGGAGCTACAGCATTAGCTGCTGGGGTTTACACAACTCGGTATGCATCTCCTAACTACTTATTTTACTGCTCATTTTGAGAAAACAATATAGCTGTGATTTAAGAAGCCTCTTGTAGATTTCTTATATGGTTTTTCTTATGAAAACAGAGAGGGTGCTAGGGTTACCTGGGGTTATATTAACCGGATACTTGGACAGCCATCACTTATCCGAGAATCCTCCATGGGTAGATTTCCGTGGGCAGGCTCAGTATCTCAGTTTAAGAACAAAATCTCTAGGTTTGGTACAGCTGCATCTGTAGAAGGAGAAAAGCCTCTTGATAATGTAGTTCTCCATCCTTCTCTGAAGAAGAGAATCGAGCATCTTGCAAGAGCCACAGCAAATACTAAGTCGCATCAAGCTCCATTCCGCAACATGATGTTTTATGGGCCTCCAGGTACCGGAAAAACCATGGTTGCTAGGGAAATTGCTCGGAAGTCGGTGAGTTATTAGTTTTGTGTATCCTATTATTGTTTCCAAACTCAAGTAGTCATGAATCTCGAATAGATTTGACTCAATACAGCCTTACTTATTTTACACCTGTTTTGCTTATATTGTGCTGCAGGGTCTTGATTATGCTATGATGACAGGAGGAGATGTTGCTCCTCTGGGTGCACAGGCAGTTACCAAAATCCATCAGATATTTGATTGGGCTAAGAAGTCAAACAAAGGCTTACTGCTTTTCATTGATGAAGCTGATGCTTTCTTATGCGAGTAAGATGCTCTCACCTCTTTCTAATGCCTTTCAGTATTATAATGCTTATCGTTTACTAGAACCATATAATATAGAATATAGTTTGAACCAATGGACTGCAATATCGTACCAATAGAATGGCAGAATGTAGTATAGTCAAGCAGGGCTTATGGACTATCCATCAATCAGAACCTTACCAAAGATAATTTGTTCACGGTTTACTTCTTGGGTATCTCCAGAGCTATGTCTAATATATACCATTGTTGATCGTTTATTTGCAGACGTAACAGCACGTATATGAGTGAGGCACAGCGCAGCGCTCTGAACGCTCTATTGTTTCGAACCGGTGATCAGTCACGGGACATAGTTCTGGTCCTGGCCACAAACAGACCCGGTGATCTCGACAGTGCAGTGACTGACAGGATCGACGAAGTGATCGAGTTTCCTCTTCCTGGTGAAGAAGAACGCTTTAAGCTCCTTAAGCTATACCTGAACAAGTACCTAACTGGTGAAGACAAGAAAGGCGACAAAGACGCAAACCCTAAATGGAGCCATTTGTTCAAGAAACAGTCACAGAAGATAACCGTTGAAGGAGATCTAACCGACCAAGTGATCAGAGAGGCTGCAAAAAAGACGGAAGGTTTCTCTGGTCGTGAGATCGCTAAGCTCGTGGCCGGTGTTCAAGCTGCGGTGTACGGACGACCTGATTGCGTCTTGGATTCACAGCTTTTTGAAGAAATCGTGGATTATAAGATTCAAGAACATCACCAGAGAGCCAGACTTGCGACTGAAGGCGGGCCAATCGTTTCCGTAGACACTGTATGATTCTATAAAAATGATGAAATAGCCACATTGTTTGAGTGACCGGTTTAAATTTCGGTTAGTTGGAGTTGAATCTGATTTTAAATTTAAGCTAGCTAACCGGTCCGGTTATGTAAACCGCTTTCCAAACAATGTGACCGCTAATCTTATTTCTGGTCTTCGAGGGAAATGCGGTCAGCCGTTTAAGAGAACACGTGGCCGCCACGTAACCTCGTTTAAACACGTGGTGAACAGTTACCGCTTCTCGGAAAGACCTCTGGTCTTTATCTTTCGAACCTCTCTATAACTATAACTTCCGAGGACATTGGAACTAGAATCAAAACAATAAAAAAAAAAAAACCAAAAAAAAAACAAAAAAAGTTGGTTTAAACATATTTGAAGCAGTTTAATCCACATAATCACTGGTTAAAGAATGATGGAGAGAAGGAGAACGGCTTTGGTATTGCTGGTCGTAGTTGTGGTTCTGACTCGGCAGAAGGGGAGTTTCGGGAAATGGGCAGATACGACGGCGAAAGACGCGAGAAACGCCGCTGAAACGGCGAAGAAAATGGCTACGGAGACTGCTCAAGAAGCCAAAGAGAAGACCGGTTCATGGGCTGGTTGGGTCTCCGACAAAATCACCACGTAAGTAATTTATAACTCACTTCTGGCCCAATCAGTCGTTTACGTACTCATCACGTTGATTATTTTCTGTCAACAAATTCTCTCTCTGTGTTCTCATTTTGATCATAATTCTAAGTGTACGTGCTTTGTGAGATTGATAATATCTAGTTGCGTTTTTTTTTTTTTTTTTTGATATCTTTTTGATTAGCTTTCTACTTTGGTCGTCGGTCATATATTATATATATGCACATATTTGGCCGTAATTTGGTAACGTTTTGCTGATTTTAATTCCAGTGGATTTGGTAGCACAAAAGAGGAAGCAGAAAAAGCGGCCCGAGTTGCAGAGAACTATGCTTATGACAAGGCCCAACACGTCAAGGACTCGGCTTATGACAATGCAGGTTACGCTAAGGATTTTGCCGAGAACAAGGCACAGAAGGCAAAAGATTTCGCCTATGACAAAGGTGGTGATGCTAAGGGAATGGCTTATGAGAAGGCAGGCAATGCAAAGGACATAGCCTACGAGAAAGCAGGCTATGCAAAGGATTTTGCTTATGAAAAGGCGGGAAATACAAAGGATTTCGCCTATGATAAGGCAGGCAATGCTAAAGATATTGCATATGAGAAGGGAGGAATTGCAAAGGACATGGCCTATGAGAAGGCAGGCTATGCAAAAGATTTCGCTTATGATAAGGCAGGCAATGCAAAGGATATGGCCTACGAGAAGGCAGGACACGCAAAGGATTATGCATATGATAAGGCAGGGAATGCAAATGACCTGGCTTATGAAAAGGCGGAACATGCCAAAGCTTATGCGTATGATAAGGCAGGTGATGCGAAGGACATGGCTTATGAGACGGCAGGACACGCGAAGCATTACGCCTATGAAAAGGCTGGCAATGTGAAGGACGTGGCTTATGAGAAGTCTGGTCATGCCAAGGATTTTGCCTATGATAAAGTGGGATCTGCTTATGGAAGTATGAAGGATGTTGGTTATGATAAGGCCGGTGATGCAAAGGACATGGCCTATGAAATGGCAGGCAATGCCAAAGACTTGGCTTATGAGAAGGCGGGCAATGCCAAAGACATGGCCTATGAGAAGGTGGGATCTGCTTATGGCAGTGCGCACAAAGCAAAGGATTTTGGCTACGAGAAAGCTGGTGAAGCCAAAGACTTTGCCTACAAGAAAGCTGGCAATGCAAAGGACATAGCTTACGAAAAGGCGCAAAACGCAAAAGACTTTGGGTATGACAAGACCGGCGATGTGATCAAGATGGCAACGGACAAGAGTAATGAAGCCTATGAAGGAGCTAAAGAGAGGTCAAAGAGTGCTAAAGACATGGCAGCTGATAAAGCCGAACGTGCAATGAAGTATGGTAGAGAGAAAACAACAGGAGCAATGGATGGATCAGTTGAGTATATGAAAAGCAACTCACACAAAGCCAAAGATGGAGCGGCCAAGGGATTCGATGAAACCATGGACAAGGTCAAGGGTTCGACAAAGTATGCATATGAAACCGCAAAGGAAAAGGCTTCTCATGTTGCGGGAGAGATCAGAGACCGTTACGCTGAGCTCTAAAGTTAATTTCTTATACAATTCTTAATCTAATCAAATCTTTTCTTTTTTTTGTTTTCAAATTGTAAACACAATAGTCTTTTAAGTTAACAGGATTGTTGAACAAAGAGAGTATATAAAAGTCTCTTACATGTCTTTATTCTTGGCTGCTTGCTTATTGTTGTGCATCCAAACTTTAAAAACTTGTCTTTTCACATTAATCTCACGACAAAACCGGTTCACTTCTTCGTCTTCTGGCTTGCTCAATCTCCACCCAATCTTCTCAGCAAACTCCATCATCTTCTCCTTTTGTTCTTGATTAAACTTTGTCCTAAACCGTTTCTTGGGATGGTATTGAAACTGATCTACTCCATTACCACTAAAAGATTGATGGAGTTTGTTAAGATCCTCCGTCGATGACTCCGCCGGATCTCTTCCTCCTCCGCCACCACCGAAGCTCATCATGATCGGAGACACGTGGCGGCTGACGATCGGCCTCTGTGAATGTCCTAAGCTATTGAATTTGACAACAAACATGCCGTCGATTTCTTTCCTATGAAAGCTCCGGTGACAATCACAGGCGGCGCAAAGAAGTGACTCCGCCGTGCCCTCTTCTCCGGAGGACATAAACTCGCCGCAACCGTCGACCACGTGACCGCCGGAGCTCGCCGCGTGGTTTCGTTGGCATTCTCTATATCTCACACTCTTAGACGGAGAAGTAGCTCGAGGCCTAACGTATGACCGTGGAACTGGAGCTACAGAAATTGGGCTGGTATCAAGATCCGGATCCGGAACCGGATCCGACCCGTTTCTTTTGGAGGTGGGTTTCTCTTTGTCGGAGGTTTGGGGGTAAGTGTACGGAGGAAGACGATGAT
The DNA here is from genome assembly GCF_000478725.1 of Eutrema salsugineum. Lineage (NCBI taxonomy): Eukaryota > Viridiplantae > Streptophyta > Magnoliopsida > Brassicales > Brassicaceae > Eutrema > Eutrema salsugineum. The sequence goes on along the minus strand of NW_006256901.1, from coordinate 764,688 downwards.
CTAGGATTTGAGGATTTGCTGATGATTTTCTTCTTTCCATCTCCATTTTCTCATCTTTCTTCTCTCTAACTTCCATCTTCTTCTTGAGCTTCTGAAATGAAAACCCTAATCTTTTTAAAAAACAAAACTTTTTCTTAAACAAAGATTAAAACTTTCTCTAATCTCTCTCTCTCCTAAGCCCTAGCTATTTGATTAAAAAAATAATCATAGCTTTAGCTTCTGATAAGCTAATTATAAGCTATATAGTATAGAGCATGAAGATGATAAATGGAGTATATCTCTCTCCTCCAAAGTTCAAAGCTTTTAAAAATTTGACTTTGACTTCATCTTTTTTTCCCGTGTGATAGCCCACCAAAACCTACTAGCCTAATCTCAAGTCTACAAGCAATTAAATTAAAGGGGAGACTAATCTAACCCCATTTAAGAAGCGATTAAACCCAGCAAAAAAAGAAGATAAAGTTTAGGTCTTTAATTACTAATGGAGAGCGACAGAGAGAAAGGTCACAAGAAACTATGTTCTGTGTGTATTGGTTCTTTTGGAAGGATAAGAGAGGAGAGAGAAAGGATTTGAAATTGTGTTTCCTATTGCCCATCAATTTCCGAGAGAAAAAAATCTAATCAACAAATGGTAAAGGAAGTGGGTTTGGTCTGTGCCAATAATCATAACTCAGTCCACTAACAAACAAGAGATGGAGAGAGAGTGAGATGTGGACTTGTAGCAGACAGTGCCACGTTGTTTCTCTACAGTGGTCCGCACATTGGTCGCAATTACTGATACTGATTAATTATCTTCTGTTAATTAACTCGAATATTACCGAGTTAGACGATTAGTATAGCTGATGAGATTTGTGACTTATTGTAAGATAATCGATATATCGGTGTTTTTTTATATATATAAGTAGGTTAGTATGATCGGTGTTTTATATATATATATATATATATATATATATAAGTAGGTTAGTATGATCGGTGTATGACATTGTAAAACGACAGTTAAAAGATGGTAATAAATAGAAGTAAAAGCTTATGGTAAGATACAAAATTTTCGATTATTCATTAAAAAAATAAGAAATTTGGGAAAATTGTGAAGAAAAAACATAAATACACAAACGCAGTAAATCACATTGTTTTGGCCGGTTTCGTGTTTCAGAATGCAACCCCTAGGGTTCAGAAAACTTTGCTAGTGCTACACTGAGAGACACAGAAAAGACTTGGAAGTGACGAATCTCTATAAAAGTGAAAACAATAAATATAAAAGTCAATACGAAAAAGAGAGAAAGAGGACCAATGATGTTCCACACGACATGAGGCATGAGCATACAATGTAAATTTATACAAATAATTTCAAAATAAAGATCTCAATAGTAACAGGCTAACAGCATAATAAAATTCTTTGTATCATTTAGTGGTAAAATTTTATTATGTGAATGAGATGCCTGAAAAAAAAGAGCAAAATTTAGTGGTAAAATTTTTTAAAATGCAATAACTATCAAAATTCTACTAATTTCTTCAAACAATTTTTAAATGACGCATATATGTAATGTAACTATGTTCTTTTTATATATACCAACCCAAACTATTCTTGTCAAGTTTCCATGAACCATATGTTTGACATATCCAAAACGTTTGAGAAGAAACCGACATTAATAGATTCGGCCGATGCCTTTCACCTCAAGTTTTCAAGGTTTTCGTTCCAATTCACACCAACATGTTGTTTAAGACAGTCTCAGCAGTCAAAATTTTTTTAAAACAATTCACTTATATATAAATTTGTAGAATAATAATCAAATGGATTTGTTGTACCGTATCAAACGTAATCACAATTTAGATAGAATGTGTTTTTTGTCACACTGATTGGTATTTTGTTTTTTGTTAAAATTCTTTTATTGGTTTTTTTTCCATTTCTTTTTCTAAAGTTTATTGTATCCTCCACTTCAATTTTTCTTTGATCTTTTCCAAAACATGTAGGTTCTTTAGTTTCCGTATTATTACTTGAACTGATATTGCTATCTTTAAAAGTATGATGGCGATGTAAGTATCATTTATATATCGATACTCTTAAGCAAATTACAAAATTACACTCTAAACATCAAATGTAATCAGTATTTTCTACTAATCTACTATCTACTAATTTACAATTCACCATTTTTTTCTTATGCTACAATTCACCATTATTTTCTTATGCCACCACCATAATAAACTCTTAGATTATGACGTCGCTTAATCATTTTTAGTTAGATTTTACGATAGAAAACTTGTCACTTTCAGTTTGAATTTCTAAATTGTATTGATTTATTACAAGCTGTTGATTAAAAAAATTGCCCTTGCTTTTTAATTTTATGATATTGAATATATAGTTGTCTAACTTATAAGTAGTAAGATTTTAGTGTTGTACAAACAATGTTTTTAGTCATGGTTGATTTCTCCAAAACGGAGCCAAAAGATTATGATTCACCGATGACATATAATGTTATTATAAATTATCCTAACAATTATAATTAATTGAATTGTTAGTTGTCTAGATACATGTAACTATACGAATTGCTCATGTGCGACATGTCTCAGCCCATATGCTCTTCCTCGCGGCCACACGTTCGAGGATATCTAACTGGATTTTCTTCCACAATAAACAATACTAGTACATCGTGACAAAAAAAAAAACAAAGAAACTTTATTTTTCGATTCTTAATTTCTAATAAGATTGAGAGGGAAGAAGAGACTAAATATTGTTGGGTAGTATTTTTCAGCATATTATTGGGTAGAATAATCTTGGTGCAGTGAAATGTAAATTGGATTACTGATCTAAATTGGTCATAAAGTAAAAACAACTTAAAGCATTTATTGATTAAACAACTAAAGTACTGCAGAAAATTGATGACGGGACATTTACGAAGAATCTATGTTGAATACAAGAAAACTGAAGAATCTAGGTTTTGTGTAATTTAATATCACAAAAATCGCATTGATAGCAAAACGTCAAATGCTTATCAAATAATGTATCGAATATTTTGTGGAAAGGCCCATCTTGGAAGGTTTCTTTCTTGGTCTACGAAGTTAGCAAGTCCTTAACTCCTTATAGTCATGAGTCAAGACAAGTGGTATTTGGTTTAGAAATAGAAATATCGAAAGAAAGTTATGTCATTATGTGTAAGGAGCTAATATTTTACAAATGTAATGATCATGACTCATGACTATTGACATTCAATTCTTAGTTTACCCTTGAACGAACACTAAGAACACTAAGGGCATGTCCGTGACCCTCTCATTGGGGGTCATTAGAATTAAAAATTAATTTTTAGTTTGATTAAAGTTTGGGAAGAACTCATGTGGGAAAAGTGCTTTCAGTAGTGAACCCGTGGTTCGGGTTCATCCCGAATAAATATATATATATTTTTTTTAAGTAAAAGTAAACACATTTTTATTTAAAAAAAAGAAATACAATTTAGCAAAGAGAAATACATCTATTACAGAAATAAACAAATTATTGAAAGAAAATTACAAAACATACAACACTTGAAATATAGAAATACTTAAAAACATTTAAGAAGTACCAAATTTATTCCAGAGATTTTCGATTAAATCCGCTTTTAGGCGTTCATGTATCTGGTTGTCACGGACCTCGTTTCGTTTTGCCATCATCAAATTTGCGATATTTGTAGGCCTTATTTGTAGAATATGTCCAATCGACATGCGGAGTTCGGCTTCTTTCTGGTTGTTGGAATTCTTGTAAATTGAAGAGACTGTAGCTATGTCGTTCGTTCTCTACTATCATATTGTGTAATATGATAGCAGCCCGCAAAATCTTGCCAATTTTTTTTTTATCCCAAAAAAGAGTTGGATTTTTTATTATTGCAAATCTAGATTGCAGAACGCCAAAAGCTCGCTTCACATCTTTTCGGACGGATTCTTGAGTTGTTGCAAATAACTTATTTTTCTCTCCTTGTGGAAGATGAATTGACTGTATAAATGTCGCCCATTTGGGATAAATACCGTCGGTTAGATAATATGGCAAACGGTACTCGTTACCGTTTACCCAATATCTTACTTTTGGAGCTCGACCTTGCAAGATGTCATTAAAAACTGGAGAACGATCAAGAACGTTAATATCATTTAATGTACCTGGAGGTCCAAAAAATGCGTGCCATATCCAAAGATCGTGTGATGCAACTGCTTCTAAAACGATTGTCGGTTTTCCTGACCCCCGTGTATATTGCCCTCTCCATGCAGTCGGACAATTCTTCCACTCCCAATGCATACAATCGATGCTTCCTATCATCCCGGGAAAGCCCATATCCTCTCCAACGCATTATCAGACGGATCATCAGAACCTTGTGTGCTAAACAAGGGAACTTCTGATGATCCTAAGTCTATGCACGGAGAATAAGCTTCAGGGGTTAACTGACTACTTAAAAGATTAACAAACCCTTCAAAGGGCGTAAAGGAGTTGTGAGAGTCCATGTGAATGAAAGAAGGAGTTTTCAGAAGTTAACAGAAAGAAAATAAAGAGAGTCACCGAATACAAGATTGAATGAAAGAGTGAAATGAGTGAAGAGAAATCGAATGAAGTTTTAGAGTATCAGATAGTGGACGCTTGAAAGAAGGAAAATAAGCAACTGAAAGAGTGAAACATAGTAGAGGTTTAATTAAAAAGAGAGTTATTATATTTATGGTTGAGTATCTTTTAAGTGTCTTTATTGTAGTGGTTATCTGTCTTTTAAGTGTTGGTTGAGTCTCGTTTAATTTATGGGTGAGAGTTTTTAAGACAGTTTTCAACTTTGTAAAGAAGTTTTTGAGTTCTCGAAAAAGGTATTAATTACATAAACCTACCATGTCATGTCAACCATTAAAAAGACCTAAACTACATATCAAACACTCACACAATTCTTGTTCCAACAAAACCTAAACAACCGATACGGTTTAAAGAGAACTAACCTTCACTTTGCACCATATGCCATGAAGGCCCGTATGCCATGCAGTCCAACCCTTGTCCACGTAGAGTCCAAAATGATCCTCAGCAAAAAAGATTAAAAGAGACCATGTTAAATAGTTTAGTACTCAATGCTAACCGAAACCTAAAACCTACAGATATATGCAACCAGTCCAATCACACAAAAAAAGAACAACATTGATAAGGTATCACCTTGAGCACCAATGCGGTCCTTCAAAAACCGTACTTCTCCCTCCAGCCTGGTTAACTGTTCAAGAACTTCTTCATTACGCCTTGCTTGCTCCTCACGGACCTCTCCTATGGCTGGATCTACCGATTGAATCCTTCCCCGATCAACGCTCACGATCATTGCATGCTGGTTCTCTATCCTTGTCGCGAGGATTTCACACTGCTCTGTGACCGCATGATCCCACCATTGGTGAATGTGGTCAAAAGAGCCCTACATGTAAAACAAACTATTAGGAAACGATTGATACAACCAAAACAAACTACAAGTTAACTCACACAACTTACCTCATCAATCCACTTAGGGCAGGAATAATACTTCCGTCCAGCTTCATTTTGGTTGAGTTTCACAACCAGGCCACAAAAGCACTTCTCCGAGATGCCATACGTGGCATCCGCGTAAGCCCAATAAGGCACCTCTTCCTCTGACGAACCGCTACTGTAACTTGGCATACTCTGTCCACAAAACAAGATTTTGATCAGTACTATACAACTAAACCCTAAACTAATCTCATATACTTAGCACAACAGACAATGTAAATCAGAAAAAAACATTTCAGTTCACATGGTTATCTAAACATTTCGAATCTATTCAAAAAGCACCAAACATTCCGAATCTAAACATTTCGGTAATAGATCAAGTGAAACCCGAATCACATCGAAACCAAAACTCATATTGAAAGCTTAAAACCATTAAATCATTTCACAAATAGTTTAATCAGTGTCTAAATTCATTGAATTACACACCAATTGCAACCCCAAAACAAACCCCCAAATTTTTTCCCCAATCGTAAAAACCCTAATTTCACTTTGTAGATTTTTCTCAAATTCGACATGCAATTTCGAATACGGCCATGAAAGCGTACCTATGTACAAGTAATGAACCCTAAATTCTAAAAAAAAACCCAGATTTCATTTGATTTTTTTTTCCCAAAAAATCCCAATCCCTAAAAACTCGAAATCCAAACGAACAAAAAGAAAAATCGAAGTGTAGAAGCTTCCCGGGATTATATCGACGAAAGGACGATGCTCGGATGGCAGCTTCACCGGGATTTAGCGACGGGAAACACAGGCGGTGACGGAATCGCCAAAATCACCACAGAGACTCACGAGAAAACCCTAAACTCGGGGAAAGAGAAAAATAATTTTCGACCCCGAATGTTTTTTTTCACGCGAAATTCTCATTTTTCTCTCCCAATCAGCAAACGCCACGTGGCTTGGACACAGAGTCGTTGGGTTCGTCCGGACGACCCGAGTCTTCCGTGTTGGGCTCATTTTCATTTTTTTTTAATCCAAAACGCATATGATCCCGAACCCAAAAACCGGGAAAACCTCCCAATGGACATAGCCTAATAACTTTTAAATTTGAATTATTAACAGTTAGCGTGTGAAAACAAGTTTATTTATTTTAAAAAATCCATGTGAAATATATCAACATAATTATATATATATATATGAGTATAAGTTATAGTACATAAATGATTTAAAACATAAAAATATAAGACAATGACTAAATTAATTAATGTTTTAAAGTTTTCTAAAATCAACACTTAATTTTGATTGCAAACAAAAGTCATAATTTAGTTAAGACATGAATTGAGGTTAAAAAAAATATAAATAAAAGAAGCAAATGACCAGGGGTAATGCATCAAGATTAACAGTTGGAGGAAACCTGGCATCAGAATATTTTGTATTTTATTTTTAATTGTTAATGTTAATGGGTTAGAATATCTTTCTAACTTTTTTTTTTGTCGGCAATGACAACTAATTCTGGAGCAATTTCCGAGAACTTAAATAGGAATAATATTACGACAACAAAAAAGGGAAAATATTAAAATAATCATAGACTTATATGTTTATTCTATAATACTATAATCTGTTATCATATTTGTTTAATGCAGTTAATGTTTCAGGTTTATTCGTTTAATTTACTTAATATTTTTGAATATAGATTTAGAACTATTTTAAATTTTACTTTTTCTAAACAAAATATTCAGTTATTATTTATATAAACATAATTCAACCAATCATAAACAAACTACACGATAGAAATAGTTATAAAAACAAAAAAAATATTAAATTTCGTATGAAAGTTAATAATATTATATAATTCGAGATAATTTTGTTTCCTTAAAACTTTTTTTTTTGAAACAGATGACTAATTTGATGCTTAATTATTGAAAGGTTAATACCAGTTAAACTTTATGTTTTGAATGATACTGTACTACATAATAGACCAAATAAATGGGAAAAGACATAACTAAACTTATTGTGTTTTGGTCTCATGAACTCATAAATTTAGTAGACTTGCTAAAAGTATTTTTGTCTACCATTAAGACTATTAAAATTCTATTATCGTTGAATAGTTAGATCGTAGGAACATTGCAGCTTCACTACAAAATTATACGAACATTGTAGCTTTATTACAAAAGATTCTTACAACGTTTATAAGTGTATGACTATTTTAAATTGTTAATGACCCAAATATTCGGTTTTGACACCGTCTTCTCATTTTTGGACGCCAAAATTGTTAATTTCAGAAAATTGGAAATATGCTCATACTCAGTATTATTAGTATTAAAAAAATGATTTTAAAAAATGACATAAACCAGCATATTTTTATAGTGTTTCGTATTACTTAAAAACTAGGAATTAATCTGTGTTATAGCATAGAAAAAATGTTTTTCATCTTTAATTAAATTAATTTATTTTGTATAAACATTTATTGGTATAAAATTTAAATGTGCATATTACTTTTTTGCTTAATTTCAAAAAATAATTTGGTCATTACATATTATTGGTTTTATCTTAATTGAAAACATATAATCGTTAATTATTATGTATCAAACATTATCAAGATATGTTTATTATTTGCAAGATCTAAGATTCATTCTACAAATTAAGAGTTGGGTTTTTTTAGATAAAAGAGAAACAAATTTGATTGACAATAAAAAAATCTTGACGGAAATTTCAGAAAAGAAATATCTAAAACATGAGAAAACAAAAGAATTTCTATTTTGTTGTGGGTTTTTCTCTTATAATATTCTAATTAAGAATCTAATCCTTACTTGGAATCTATTTTGATTTGCTTACTGATGTATATCTTTCTGACAAATCATCTTTTTTTTTTTAACATCTATTTTATTAATATGAAAATCAAGTTACATAACAACAATAATACATAAAAATAAACATACAAAACAATAAAACAACAAAGATGAATTTAAACGATTTTTTTCCTCCGAGTTTTTTGCGCTGGAAAAGTGTCCACACTATCTTTCCTCATAATCGCATTTGATCTGATGCGATTTTCTTTGGCTATGATCCATTTTTTCTCCTGTTGTATGTCATTGATACATTCCAAAATAGGAACTAAATATATTCTTCGAATAAGAACCCAATAATATTGATTCATTCGATATAAATTTAATCTAGAATTGCCAATCACTACAAGAAAACAATCGTTTTCCAACGGTCCATTACGACAGTTATTAAATCGTCGCAAATTTACAACAATTTTACGACGATCTTACGTCTAATTTAAAAACCGTCGTAAAACCGTCGTATAAAAAAATCGTCGTAAACTCGACGTACAATTTACGACGATTATACATCGATAACGAGAGATTTGCTAGTAAATGTAAAATCGTCGTAAATTCGTCGCAAAATTACGACGAATATACGATGACTACATTTTGATGTACATATTACGACGATTGTACGTCGAAAAAGGAGTTAGGTGAAAAACATTTAAAACATGTTTACCTAACAATTGTAGATGAAAAATTTATCGCAAAATCGTCGTAAACACGTCGTAATATTATTGTTGAATGTAAAACCGTCGTAAAAAGTCGTCGTAAAAGCGTTGTAAAGCCCAAAATTTTCCAATAAATAGATCTTCATTCCTTCATTCAATCACAACACATCATCATTCAAACATAAGAGCATCTTCATCTTGGAGACCCATTGTAGGTCTCTTAAATTTTAGTATAGTGTTGTAAATCCTTATATATTGGGTTGTCCATTGCTGAAAACCCGAATTAAGAGTTATATTACTTTGAACCAAAGAAGTAATAATATTATAAGGTTAATTTACTTCATTCACGTGGCTAGACGTGACACAAGAGACCACCTCCTTTATTGTCTAATCAATAAAAAGAGATAGTATTTTGAGTTTATTTTCAAGATGTCTATATACGAGCTAAGAAGTTGGATGTATATGCGTAAAGATTCAGATGGGGCGTTGACAGAAGAGTTCAAGAACGGGTTAGAAATATTTATGTATCAAGCTACAAATATGGAGAGAACGAAAGATAGTGGGAAAATGTTTTGTCCTTGTTTGAAATGCAAGAATACGAGGTATACACTAACCAAAACCGTGTGGATGCATTTATTAAATAGAGGGTTTATGCCGCAATATTTTGTTTGGTATCTACATGGAGAAGGATATGGCAGTAATACTCATGGGAATGCTGGTAGTAGTAGTAATTATCAAAGTCATGTTGATATTGATGAATCGAATTATGGTCATCAGCCTAATCAGTATCAATATGACCAAGTGTAGATCATGATAGGATGCACAAAATGGTGACTGATGTATTTCATGAAACGCATACGGGTAATGCTGTTGAGGAACCTAATGTAGATGCCAAACGATTTTATGATTTGTTAGACAATGCTAATCAGCCAATCTACGAAGGATGTAGAGAAGGCTTGTCTAAATTATCGTTGGCAGCTAGGATGATGTCAATTAAAACAGATCATAACCTGGCTGAGGTTTGCATGGATGATTGGGCTGATCTTCTGAAGGAGTATCTACCGGAGGATAACTTGGCAGCGGGAACATACTACAAAATTCAGAAGTTGATTTTTTAGTCTTGGTCTACCTTCTGAGATGATAGATGTATGTGTTGACAATTGTATGATTTTTTGGAAAGACGATGATCAGCTGGAAGAATGTCGATTTTGCCATAAACCAAGATACAGGCCTCAAACTGGTGGGCGTAAAAGGATACCGTACCAACGTATGTGGTATCTCCCTATAACTGATAGGTTAAAACGGCTTTATCAATCTGAAAGGACATCTGCATCAATGAGATGGCATGCGGAACATACACAAGTAGATGGAGAAGTTGTTCATCCATCAGATGCAAAGGCATGGAAACACTTCAATATAGTATACCCAGATGTTGCTAAGTTCAAACGGAATGTCTATCTTGGTCAGTGCACTGATGGTTTTAGTCCATTTGGTATGTCTGGTAGACAATATTCATTATGGCCAGTAATCCTAACTCCTTATAACCTTCCTCCAGATTTGTGCATGCAAAGGGAATTTCTTTTCCTAAGTATTTTGGTTCCAGGTCCAAATCATCCGAAGCGAGCTCTCGATGTATTTCTTCAGCCACTCATACATGAGTTGAATCAGTTATGGTATATTGGCGTTCGTACATATGACTGTTCTACGAGGAAAAATTTTACTATGCGGGCTGTGCTTATGTGGACAATAAGCGATTTCCCCACTTACGGTATGCTATCAGGATGGACTACACATGGGAGGCTATCTTGTCCTTATTGTCTTCATCGAACTGATGCGTTTCAGCTAAAACATGGTAGAAAAACTTGTTGGTTTGATTGTCACCGGAGGTTTTTACCGGATAGCCATCCATATCGGAGGAACAAGAGGTTATTTTTGAAGAACAAAAGTGTATGTGTCCCTCCACCCGTTAATTTATGGAGTTTTGCAAGAAATAATTGAAGTAGAGTATCCTGGATTGTTAAGGCTGAAAACTGTTCTCTTCAAATGTGATTAGTTTGATCCAACTGTTGGACGAGGGGTACGTCTAAACAAGTTTGGAGTTGTTGACGTGAACAAATCACGACGGTACAACAGGTTTGAGCCATTTATATTAGCTTCTCAAGCAGAACAGGTAACGTTTCTGCCATACCCTCGAGTTCAATCAACAGGAATTTCATGGTTAGCTGTAGTTAAAGTGGCTCTGAGGGGCAAGATTGTAGGGGTTGAGGATGTTCCACTTCAACAGGACACTTGCGTAGATCTGTCTGAACCAGATGTTGATGAGGAGATTTTCTTAATAGACCCTCGGAACAGGCAACTTGAAGATCTTCCCGATGATACAGAAGAAGGAGGTGATGATGAGTTTGCTGAAACCGATGATGACGATTTGGCGGAAGAAGACGATGATGGTGATGAAGTAATAGAGGAAGATGAATTTGATTGAGTTTCATGCATTGTATTTAGTGAATGTTTGTTATTATGCAATTTGTAACTTTGTTTGTTTGAATTTTTTAAAAACCATAAAATTGGATTTTACGACGGTTTTTCTAAACCCTAAACCCTAAGGCTAGGTTTTTAGTCCTGAATGAATAGGGTTTCAACATTACGACGTCTTTACGACGAACCATCGTAAAATCGTCGTAAAGTTACGACGGTTTTACGACGAATACACTATTTCGTCGTAAAAGCGTCGTAATGTTGAAATCCAATAATTTGAATCTGTTATATCTTATTGGTTGTAAGGTATTTCACAATTGTTTTTTATTGGTTATCTTATTTTATATGAAATACTATCAATCTGATCAAAATCAAAAATTTGAAAAAAAACATACATATTTACAAGTTCATGCATGTTTTCGAAAATGTTAAGTGAAAGGTTATATATTAGATTACGGAATTTCATTTTTTACTATCTCATGTCATAAATCCATCATACATGCAAAGTTGTAAACCTTTTATTATATGTTAGGATACAATAACATTTGCATTGTTATTTATGCAATACCCCATTTATAAGATTTAGGGTTTACTCACTTTTTTAAAAAACATTGTAAAACCGTCGTAATATAATCGTAAATTTACGACGGTTTTACGACGATTATACCCAAAACCGTCGTAAAACCGTCGTACCGTTTGCACCGGATAGGCTCTTGATCCGAGGTACGAGGTTATAAATGTTTAGACGTTACGACGATTTTACGAAGGTTTTGGGTTTAATCGTCGTAAAACCGTCGTAAAGTTACGACAATTTTACGACGATCACATCACGACACATGTCGTGTCATGCAGTGGACCGACTGTTATACAACCAAATCGTCATAAAACCGTCGTAAAGTTACGACGATTTTACGACCATCTCAAAATCTATATAAGGGACGCGAGTTTTTCCCTTTCGTCGCTCATTCCTCTCTTCCCCCTCTCTCTCTATAAATCTAACTCTCTCTCTAAAAAACTAAATCTCTCCCTCACTCCCTACTCTCCCGACCAATTAATTGTAAGTTTTTTTTTAAATAATTTCATTACATATTATTTTAGATTTAGGTTCGGAATTTAGATTTAGGTTCGGAATTTTAATTTAGGTTTCAGAATTTAGATAGACCCGGATCTTGTAAATTTTAATAAATATTTGAAAAATTAGTAACAAATTTTTTAAAATTTTGTAGATTCTGTCTCGATGGCTCCTCGGGCTAAGAGATTTCACTACCGACAGCTCGTCGATTCTGACGGTACGGCCCCGTCTACCTTGGCGATCGGATCAGCCATCCCGGAGTCCTCGGGAACACAATGGACGGTTTCCCAACCGGTCGTTGTTCCGCAGCCGGCACCGCCTCCACCACCACCAGCCGAACCAGCGGCTCCCGCACAGGCCGAGCCTGAGGCTGATCCGATCCCGCCTGTACCGTATGCCCAGTTTACGGTACAGGATCTTCTGGCGCAACCCGGTCGTGGGACCATGAACAAACTCGACCCGGATCGAGCCTCCGGCACCTTTTGGTACGTTATTTTTTGCCTATAATATTTTTAAATTAATTAATATTTATTCTTATATATTTGATATTAATTAACTTTTGCTCTTTCCATTTGACTAGGTTTACGACCGACAATGCAGTCGGTCGTAATGTTGCGGATATCATCAAGGGGTTTTTCGTACAACCCCATACCAGCTGGAAGAAGCTGGATCAGGCCACACTTGACACTTGGTTCAAGTGTTTTGCGGTAAGTAATTTACCATTTCCTTTAATTTTAATTTTAAATTTTAGCTTTTTACAATAATTACTAACTTCTTTTTTTTTTCTTACCAAAACTGGCATTAGGAAACATCCGCACACGGACGTGTGGAGACGGCCTTCAAAGAGAAGGTCAAATTCCGCCTCAACAACACCGTTTCCGACTGGAAACCGTTACCGACTGGAAACGGAAGTGGGAGGTCGACGGCGACAAGGCCAAGCCGGCGCCTATGTCCAATACCGTCTGGCGGGGTCTTGTCCAGTACTGGTTGGATCCGCACAACCAGACTACGGCCGCCAAGTGTTCCAGATCTAGTAAGTCGTAGTTAATTTCAATAATATTTACATTATTTTTTTTCTTATAATAGATTCTAATCAAAATATTTTTCTGGAACGCTACTGACGATGCAGGAAATCGGAAGAACGTCCCGCACACTTCTGGCCAGATTCCTTTTGCCGGAAGACGGCTTATGATGGTAAGTAAATTAAAATCATTAATTTTTTTGTTTTCAAATAATTAACTCTTATTTCTTGATACTAATTAATTTTTTCATTTTGATTTTGTAGGTCGAAGATAACGGAGGAGAACTTCCTCCGATGACGAAGGTTTTCGCCGAGACGCATAAAAAGCGTAACGGCGAATTCACGGATCCTCGGGCGGAGGAGATCTACAACGCCGCCTGTGCGGCGATCGAGGAGCGACAGACGCAGCTGACTCAGCAAGCGCGTCAAATGTCTCCCGGAGGTAGCTCGGTCCAATCGATCCCGGCGCTGACGGTGGCGGAGATGGACTAGATCTTCGAAGAAGTAATTTTAATTACTATTTTTAATTAATGTAACTTTAGTTTTAAATTATATTTCTAACCATAATGTTTTTAAATATTTGTAGGTTGCCTCAAAGAAAAAGGGGCGGGTATTAGAGATGGGGTCCATCCGTGATACTCCGAGAGCTACGGCGACTGGTCACGTCCGGGTCCCGGATCCGGTTATCCGCCAGGAGATCGATCAGATGCGGACCCGGTATGAGACGAGGATTGACCAGCTCTACGGTCTATTCGAGATCATGGGAGCCGACAACCCGGTACTCATGGCGCAGTTGGACAAGCTGCGGGCTGATGGGGTTGTCGGATCATCTGCCGCTGGGTCATCCACTAGGACGCAACCGCCGGTGCAGACGGACGAGGAGATGTTCCGATCTCTCGGGGTTGAGCCTCCTAGAGCCGGAGATCAGGCGCCCGGCATGGAACACGTCCAGGACGATGGGGAGGAGGCTGGTGACGGGATCAACGGGATCGATTTAGATTTAGATTTAGATCTGTAGGGTTTTTTTGTAAATTATAATTAATTTTAATTTCAAATTTTCATAAATTTTAAATTGTAGATTATTATTTTTTATTTAAATTTTAATTTGAATTATTTTTTTTAAGTTTCAATTATATTAAACGTCGTATAATCGTCGTAATAAATTTATTCAAACCGTCGTATATTACGTCGTAAATATTACGACGAATTTACGACTACAATGTACGACGATAAATACGACGATTATACGTCCGAGAGTTACGACGATTTTACGACGAAATGAAGAAATACTTTATGATTGATTTACGACGGTTCATGCGTCGTACATTTTACGACGATCTTACGTCGACCATTAACGACCACTTAACGATGATCTAGGCGAAGACCAAGTCGACGCAATTCGATGTAAACTCGTCGTAAACTGTACGACGCATTTACGACGATTTTGTTTCCCTCAACGTTACGACGAAACAAAACCGTCGTATATTATACGACGATTTTACGACGATTTGTCTATTACGACGATGACTTTACGACGATTTCGAAATCGTCGGTAGTCCGTCGTAATGGCCCTATTACGACGAATTAACAACCATTTCGGCCGTTGTAAAATGATGTTTTTCTTGTAGTGAATTTTCAACGACTGTACGAATGTCGCCGTACCACAAATAGGTTGCATCTTCGTTCCAAAACCTCGTCCCTTCCATGGTGGTTTCCATAGTGATTGTTTCTATAACAACGTTATATCCAGCAAAGTAGACACAGCAGGAAAAATCAAAGCAAAATCCCAACTTCGCTGACCATTGTTTTCAACTCCGAATCATGGTGGTTTCCATGGCAATTCTTTCCATAGCAAGGTGGTTATAGTTAGAACACAACCACCCTGATAAACCGTATCCAACGTAGAAATATTAGAAAAAATATGAGAAATCACTGAAAAACACCACCAACCATTGTAAAATTGATCATCACACTGAACCAGCGTGGAGATAAACAGCAGAGGGTGGTCGATTCTGATGAAGTTTCCCACACCACCACCGAAGATTAGAATCACCATCCCCAATAAGGGTGGGATAAAACAAATTAAAAACTGATCAACCGTCATTCCCGTCGCAAGGGAGGAGAGACATCGAGAGAGATTGAAAGTGACCTTGAAGAAATTGATGTAACACAAAATCAAGGCGTGAAGAAAATCAAGAGAAGTGATTTGCCATGAAGGACAACGATCGCCCTTCCGATCGCATGAGAGAGAAGAGAGCAATTACGTATTCGTTGCGTGGGTCTTACAAATCATCTTCTTCTATATTGTTGTAATATTATTTTCCAATAAGAAACACTAACATATTTATTAATATATTTTATAAAATACACATAATTTATAAGGTGTAATATACTAATTTTTCTAAACTCCACTATACACACGAATTGTGTTGTGATAAATAATAATTTTACTAAGATATTAATTTCATTGTTATGATCCATATGTTAAGAATTTCGAATCAAATTCCTTGTCCATATTAACTGCTAACTATTTTTATATTTAATTAAACTTTTTACATTTATAAGGTTCAATTATATAATATCTTACAAATAAAAGTTTATTTATATAAATATCTCATGTAATATCTAATAAATAAAAGTTCATTTATATAATATCTAATATATAAAATTTAGTTATATAATATTATACAAAAAAGTTATTTTGTAAAATATTTTGTAATATTTTACAAATTAAAATTCATTTCTATAAATGCCTACTCAAATAATAATATAGAGATATTGTAATTTATTTTTCAAAGTAAAACTTATTTGTTTCTCTCATACCACTATAATTTATGTTTTACCATAATTGCCATAAATTATCCTTTTAAGTTTTATGATTCACAATAATTATTAAAGAGTCCCATAGGATCATAGGTTAAAGAAATTTTAAATTTTGTAACTCAGTATGTCTTCCGAATTCCGATCCATTGACACTTTGGTAACTGAGGCCCATTTGATCAAAATCTGTTTATTCTCTTAACTCGTTGACAAAATGTTGACGTACATATGATATTTTGTTGTTGTATGTCTGGCGAATAGCTGAATAATTATTAATTATTAGTAAAAACAGTTGAATTGGATCAAAAATTAGTACAATAATTATAAAACGTACAAAAATTATTTTTAATAGATTCATCATATTTCAATTATATATAACATAATTTTATTTTTATAAACATAAAAAAGTGAATAAGTGGTATGTTATTAAAAACATAAAATGCGAATTTATCAAGAAAAAAATTATTACAATTAACCATATATTTTTTTGATAATATATTAGGCTACATAACTTCTGACATCCACTTTTTTACATATGAAGAATTAATACCAAATAAAATAAGATAAAATAATACATAGGGTGTTGATGTTGAGGATCACATGTAGTAGTAATTGAATTAACTTAAATTCAATTATATATTGAATCTAGTTTTCGGAGTAAACTGAAGTAAGAAACTTTTTGAGACATCTGTTATAGACACAAGGTCTCTCCATATGTGCCAGGTGACCTGCTTTTTTTATACTATCCATTGTTGTGTTTTCGCCAAGTTGCCTTTAAAACAGAATGGAAAGGAGAATATATTCATAATATCACGTAATTAGTACTTTCAGTTTAAATAAGAAGAAATTTATTGTACCGAAACTTACTGTTTCATGTTCTTGGCCATTTCAACGTGAAAAAGTTGATCACTTTCGCCCCACAAAAGGTGTATTTTCTGCATAACCGACCAATTTTAGATTATTGATGTGTTAAGTGATAACATTTAGTATATTTTAGATGAAAGTTATATAAATTACGGGACTATGAGAATAACTCAAAAACATGCAATATCGTTTTTTATATAGTATAAATATTAAAAATAACATTTTTTCTTTCGATAAAATCTTTAGAAATCAGTAAAAAAGTATGTGGCCAATTATTTCTACCTAAAAACTAATTTAGTTTAAAAAGCAATTCTTAGACGTTGCAGTATTTTTTTAATTATTTTTTTTAATATTTGATTTGTATATTTTTTACTTCCTATTTGTTGGAAACTACAAACACTCCTTAGAATCAATGGAAATTCTGGAATTACCACATTTTATGCTCTTTTTTTCTCTCCAAAAATATTAACAAAATTTAAATTTTCAAAAGTACCACAGAGTGTAGGTTTAAGAAGAAATGCTAAAATTATAGGAAGGGTACTATAGAAAATATTATTTTCAGTTCCCTCATTTCTAAAGGGCTTATTATAAAAGAAAATAGTATTTTTAATATCTTTACTTTAAACAAAAATTGTAATGTTTTTAAGTTTTTTTTTTCTTCTGAAATCTCGTAATCCATGTATATAACTTACGTTCTAACCGATTATGTGTATTTAGGGATAGTTATGTGTTTTCTCTAAACGGAATGAGAATTTAATTAAAATCTTATATAAAAACCTGTTGAAAACGAGGAGTGGTCACATCTTTATTGCTTATGACCAAAGCTTCCAACAATTCAGCTTTTTCCTTTCTGTTGGTAATCATCACCTTCACATTTACAAAATACGAGAATATTAGTAGTAATTAAGCAAATGAGAAGTACATATTTATTCCTTTTTTGTATTTATTATTTGACTAAGAACGAATTAGGAACAATCAAAATTGTTTCCAAAATAATGATTATCTGAAGTTACAATTATCCGAGTGCTGGAATGATCGGAAGCAATTATTTTGCATAAATTTTAAGTAGGTACCTTCATGTAATCCTTAAAGAGCCGGTTTGGGAACCACATGGGTTTATGAACAGCCATGGTGAAAAGAGTCTTGAGTCCCTTAACCGAAGTTGGTAACAAAAGATCAGCCGAGGACTCAAACCCTAACCGGTTCAAATTCGACTTACTGATCGTATCAGTCATCGCAAGTATGGAGCCTGATACTACCATGGCTCGAACCATCTCAGGGTACTCCTCGGCGATCTTAAAAGCCACCATGCCGCCGTAACTAAACCCTACGAGAACAAACTTATCCACGCCGAGGATACGAAGAGACTTAGCCAAACAGTGGGCTTGAAACGCTGGAGACCTGTCCGGTTTATCTGAGTAGGACCCACCGAAGAAGAGGAGGTCCGGTATATAGACAGAATACTTCTTGGCTAATGATCGAACTTGGAACTGCCACGTCATGATTCCCTCGGTCCCAAAGCCGTGGATGAATAAGATGGCTGGTTTGGTAGGTTTCTTGGGTTGCACGGCTGAGTTTTTGTCAGATTTTTTCGGTTTTTGTAGGGTTTCTTTGGGGATCCAAAAGTTCATCCTCGTCCCTGGTTCGATCTCTACTGTGTATGGAACGACGCCGGCCAGTTTCATGAGACCGTAGAACAATGGTTTTTGTGATTCCACCAAGTTCACCATTGTGTAATTTACTTTCCTTTTTTTAGGGGGTTTTTCTTTTGATAAAATTGGAGGTAAGATATGTTTGAATAAATAGAAAATGGAAAGGTGATGATTAATAATCTTTTGAATTGGGATTAATTATAATGTATTTGGTGCTGGGTTCTTATTTATATTCATCCATTCTTTATTTCTTGTCTTACATTTTCGATATATCTTGTCAGACTAGTTTTGATTGAGAACTTGCAAAAAGCATAATAAGTTTGCAGATTTAGTAATTATGCAATTTTAGTGAAATAAATTCTGTTTGGTTAAAGTTTTTTTCTTGATTACTATAATACTTGCCATTTTGCTCTCTTAACGACCCCTCATATCTTAATGTATGCCTCATAATTTAGAGAAGATGTAGTAATGTTTTTCTTCAACAATGGGGTTCTTACTTGCCTTGCAAGTTGCAGGAAATCTCTGAAATTAGTCAAAGTTGGAGATCTGCAACGTCCTAATTCTGTCGGAAGTAAAATGGATCATCTAGTATACAATAAACACGTCATCTTCGAGTGTTGTAATCACAATTTGTACCGAACGATTATAAATTTAATATGTACAAACCCAAAATGACAAGATAATTACATATCCTAACTACCTAGACCAAAATAATCCTATATTAAAGAAGGTCATACCAAAATGTTGAATTTTACATTTACATTAGTAGTTACTTTCACTCCATAACAATCTACACCAACATCTAATATTTCTCTAATTTTAAATAACATATTTTTCCAATTTACATTATATATATAAACGCTTCGTCTTCCCTTTACATATATAGCAAAAACAAGGAAAAGATAGAAAAATAAAATCCTAATATTTATTTCTTTCACAATCATCTGCAATGGGCTTACTGAAAAGTCTAGTGATCATCTCCGTTCTCGGAATATTATTTATACCTCGTTATTCTGAATCCGCGATATCATGTAGTGTTGTTATACAAGATTTGCAGCCATGTGTAAGCTACTTGACTAGCGGAAGTGGACAACCTCCGGCGACTTGTTGCGACGGAGTTAAGAGTTTAGCGGCGGCGACCACCACATCAGCCGATAAAAAGGCGGCTTGTCAATGCATAAAATCAGTGGCTAATAGTGTCACCGTAAAGCCTGAATTGGCTCAAGCCCTCGCTAGCAATTGTGGCGCCAGCTTGCCCGTTGATAAATCTTCTACGGTCGACTGCACTACGTATGTTTGATATGTGCTTGACTGATTTCTTTTTTTTTTTTTTTTTAAATATCTATTGTGTTTTGTTAAAACTTTATTTAGAACGTCCATTCTTTAAATTGAAAGATACTATTTTTTAAAAAAAGAAAAGAAATTAAGGTAATCATTCTCATAAAAAATCATCAGATTCCACAAAAATTATTTATTGTTATGGGGAGTTCCCAATTCTTATACTTTAATTTCTTTTCCATGTTAGTTTCTCTTGATTTTTTTTGTTGTTGGAATTTCCCTTAATTTTATAACTAAACTTCAATAGGAAAAGATGAAAATTTCTTGTATTTATGTGAATCACATAGTGAATACCTGTTTAGGTCACATAGTGAATAACTGTTTAGGTTAAGCTCGAAATCTTAAAAGATGAAATAAAACATAAATTGACGATTTTTATTGGAATTGTTTATTTGCAGGGTTGGTTGAGATATTCTCAACATCGACCAGTGGTCCGTCTATCCTTCTAAAGTATGCAATTTACATCAATAAAGTATTTATTATGCGAGTGTTTATGTCACAGTACTCTAGGCCTACTCATTGTAAGGTTCAGTTTATTTCGTAATGTATGCATTTTCGTGTATAAGTAATCTCTCTCAAATTTGTTACGCTGGTGATTTGGATATTGTTGTGAACTGATGAGTCATGAAAATTCTAGCTTTTCTTGGGGGTGTATAGTATATCAATTTTATCAATGCTCCATGTGTACTATATATTATTGAATCGCAAAGCAAATTAATGAAATGTCATTATTGAAAGATGAATCTCGCCATGTAGGTGTATATGAGATCTAATACACCTTAATACCTCATATGTTAGGATTTAGATCTCAAACGATTCTCAATACATAGACGATTCATCGTAGTTCACCTTCCGTGTGAAAGTTATGTATATTTATTGTTATTAGTGATTTCATTATAATCGAATTGATAGTCTTACAAGTTTTCTCTATTTTTTCTCTCTCGTTCTATATTAATATTGGGAATACGCCAAACATAATATCAGAAAAATAAGGGAAAGTTTCAGATTTAACCCATATTTCAAAGTCAAGCACCCAACTAACCTCTTTTTTTTCTCTCTCCAACTTTTGCCATTTTCTCACAATTTTATCCTTCTCACTTAAACTATTAACGAAAATGCCATTATACATCTATTATTTCGATTTTTCTTTAATTTGGCTAAAGTCTCCTTGGACCTTCTAAAGATCTTTTAATTACGAGAATGCCATC
Organism: Eutrema salsugineum; assembly: GCF_000478725.1. NCBI lineage: Eukaryota > Viridiplantae > Streptophyta > Magnoliopsida > Brassicales > Brassicaceae > Eutrema > Eutrema salsugineum. Next base: position 743,308 of record NW_006256901.1, on the reverse strand, counting down.
TTCTTCAATTTCTCCAACCACCATAAACAACCATGAAAATGGAATAAATGCTTCTCAACCAATTTTAAAGCTGTAATAAGTATATATTTGAGCTCATTCACTCATAACCTTCCTCATTCTTTCATAATTTCTTCTCCAAAACATCTGGGCTAAGTTACAATGCCAAAAGTCATGCATTTTCGGTGATTTCTGGTTACTTGACATCTGAGTAGCTTATTTTTGGTGAAATCCTGAATTCTGGGTGCTTAAAAGAACTGTAGCCGAGCTCAATTTTGTTAAAGGTAATCGTCGCACTTCAATTTCTCCATATTTCAGTTTTCATATCGCGAAAGTAGACTTCTCGTGAAGTATACTGAAGTCTACTAGTCAACATAAGGTTATTTTTGCAATTGACTTTTAAAAAATAGACTTCATTAAACCTCACGAGAAGTCTACTCGATATCCTTTGAAAACAAAAAAAAACATAGTAGACTTCATTTGAAGGCTTAAGAAGTCTACGAAAGAAAAAAGGTAATTTTTTTAGTTGACCGTATTTTGACTTTTTAATGTAGACTTCTTTCTAAAGTCTACTGTGTACGTCTGCACAAGAAGTCTACTTTTAAGTTACTTTTGTAGTTTGACCAAAAACGTATAGATCATTTTAGTGTTTGACTAAAGTTTTTTAAAAAATAAAAGATTTAGAAAACTCCGGAAACTGTAGTAGACTTCAGAAAGAAGTCTAAAAACTGTAGACTTCTTTGGGAAGTCTACTTATATTTTCCGGTCAAACTTAGAAGGAATTTTTTTTTGAGTAGACTTCACAGTGAAGTCTACTAAAGATAGTCAATTGCAAAAATAACCTATTTTTTCCGTAGACTTCTATTGAAAAAGTAGACTTCAAAAGTAGACTGTCAGAGAAGTCTACTCTTACATGAAGTCTACAATAGAAGTCTACTTTATTAGTCAATGGCTTGGTCAAATGCTAAAGTAACCTTTTTGGCCGGAAGTCTACTTCTGAAGTCTACTGAAGGAAAAGTCAACGAATTGGTCAATTGTAAAAATAACTTGTTTTTTAGTAGACTTCTTTAGTAGACTTCACTATGAAAAAGTAGACTTCTTCGCCAATCTACGTTTGAAGTCTGCTTTAGAAGTCTACTTATTGTAGTTTTTTTTTAAACGCATTTTAGGCAAATTTATAAAGTATTTTTTTTATTTTTTGGATTAGAAATGCTTTTTATGAAGTGATTGAACTACCCAGTGAATTTCATTTCATTTCATTCGATATTTATTGTTGAATCAGAAGTTTTGATTTTTAAGCTAGTTAGCTTATTAAAGTAGACTTCTCCAGCAGTCTACGGATGAAGTCTGCACACGAAGTCTGCTCGGTATCATTATTTTAAAAACAAAATTATAGAATATATATAAATTATTTTTTGTATTTTTAGGTTTTGGAATGTGTGTTACCAACTGGTCTAATTACTCAATGAGTTTCATTTGTTTTAAGTCGATATTTATTGTAGAATCGAATTTGTTGATTTAATAGCTAGTTAGCTTGGAAGAATAGACTTCATCTCCAGTCTACAGATGAAGTCTGCAGACGAAGTCTCCTATATAGAAAATTTGTTACTTACATTTTTGCAATAACGTAGTTTGTAATTTCGTTTGCTAATATGGTTTTTTGTGTTTTATTACAGAAAATGATCAACTCCATAAAAATAAATCTTCAAAAATTCTAAAAGATTGTAGAGTCATTTTTAAGTTCTCTTGTTAATAACACTAACCCCATTCTTCTGTTTTTTTTTTCTTTTTTTTTGGATTTGACATACTTTGTGATTTGAAAACTGATGCAACATTCAGTTACTTCAAAAAATTTGTGACATTGAATAAACATGTAACAGCAATCCATTCTTCTTCTATTCTGTGGTTTTAAAACTGGTGCAAAATCAGTCACTTAAAAATTTTATTTAGAATTAGTTTATGGAACTTTTCTTTGCACCATACTCTGAACCATTATATTTTGTCCATATAGAATAATTTAATTATGTTACATATTTGATAAAGATACATAAAAATAACGGTTGATGACAATTAAAAGACTACTACAGTTGATGATTATTACAATTAATGACCATTACAGACAAAATTGATAATCATTACACAAAAAGAGATCATGAGCAAACAGAAGATCAATTATTTACTTATTGGGTTCTGTTTTGTAAATGAGCTTAATTGTTGTGTTGGGCACTTGGGCCTGTTAGGACAAAACTTCCTACCCGTCTCTGATGTCGATGGTGGAGAAAATGGAGATGAAGGTGACGAATTTTTGAGATTTCTGAGATACTGCAAATGAAAGAAGTCAACTTAAGAAGTCTGCTTTCGAAATCTACTCAAGAAGTCTGCTTTCGGAGATGACAGTGATGAATTGTTGAGATTTGTGTGATACTGCAAATGAAAGGAGTAAAAATTAAACATCAACCCAAGTAACAAATCTAATAAAGAAGAGGAAGAGGAGGTTTCCGAGAAACACATAATCACAGATCTGATTACTAAACTAAATCAAATTAGTTCTGACACTCAGATCTTAGTACATTATGAATAAAAAAAAAATTCAAAGTGGATTCCAATTAAATAAAACCAAAATTTCTGGACAAAACATCAGCTAATAAGTAAAAAGAAGAAACTTGAAAAAGCTAACAATTTGAACCAGACATCAAAGCCATACCCAGACAAAGCTGCACGGCAGTGAGGAAGTCGACGGTGGACCTCTTTTGTTGCTCACTATGTTGAGGTCACCTAGAGTGAAGATCAAACAAACGTTTTCCTAAAAACAAAAAGCAGAGTATAATCTAAAGAGAGATTTCTAACCTGAAACAGCATAGAAAAAGACCTCGTGTACAGCTCGTTCGCAAGCAGATCTAAAAAAATCGATGTTCTCGTTGAATCTGAAACAGAGGGAAAACGCCGTTTTAGAGAGAGAGGTTTGAGTTTTCATTTTTACAAAATTAGGGTTACAAACGTGGGCTTCCTTTATATAGGGAGGTACAAATTTTGGTTAAATGAATAATTTTTGGTTCAGAATTGTTGGTTCAATTTTGGTTTATGTATTGGTTAAATAATTATTTTTGATTTTTTTTGGTTAAGATAAATATTTATTCGGTTTTGTTTAGTTTCTCTTGGTTAAGGGAAGTTATTCTCGGTTTAATTTTGGTTTAAATTTTGGTTAGGTTAATTTATTCGGTTAAATAGACTTCAATATAGAAGTCTACAACTTTTAAAACCTAAATAATAAATTTACTTCTACTTAATTTAAAAACATACATTTCCATTTACCAATATGAAAAAACAATTTTTGTACATTTGGGTTACGATTACGGAATTTATGAATATAAATTTGATACCAAAATAATTTTTAAAAAAATTTAAAATTAAATTTACAGATTTAATTATTTAGTACACTTCGCTTTGATAAAATGAAGTCTACTATTAGACTTCTTTTTCACTTTAGTAGACTTCGTCAGGGTATAAACGGTAATTAGGACATCCGTTTTTTTTTTAGTCATACATGTTTAAATGATCTTTTCACTACCCCTTTAGGTTATTTCTGCTAAATGTTTTTTCAGGGGTCTACTTTTGTATTCAAAATCAAATTTTGGGTTATTTTTAGCAAAAACTCCAAAAAACAAACCCTAAATACGAGAATATGTTTGAAAACACCTGAATTACATACTTTTAATATACATTCTTACTTATAAATAAGATCTACTAAGGATCTGCCCTCTGCAAGTTCGTTGATAGCCGCTTGTCGGGTTACACAACAAATCCGAAATGTTAGACTTCATAACTCAACTATCTTCCACTTAGAGACTAATTTCATTAATCATCTGTGAGTTGTGGGACTAGTACTGATAATCACTAATCGTAACGTCTATGATCCTTAATCATGAAGTCTATCCGATGTTGTACACAACCTCAACTTATCATACAAATCATTTCTCAAACATGTACGTAAAATACTGATTTCCCGAGGTTTTAATTCTCAAGCACCAACATTCTATTTTCCAAAGCTAAAAAGCTGAAGTGATACCATAAATTGTATATATTTAACAGGTTTCTTTACCGAATCAATAACATTTTGGCTGTAGTACACTTCCCTCGTCAAATTTTACCCAACTCTTACAAAAATAACTATTACCATGCATGTCATTTATTTTATCCCCTTTTTTGTCATAGCAAACTTGATAAAGCTACGAATCAAGCTACTTCAGAACAACAATTCTCAGGTCACACAACCACAACGATCTCCTCCTTAAGCGAAAAAAAATCGGCTTCGGTATTTATTTATTTATTTCCGTCAATTTACGTTTAACCATTTTTTTCTAAAAAAAAGCGGATTATAAATATTCTTTTCCACCCGTAAAAGATAAAAATAATATTTGTTAGGAGACAAGCAAACTATCGCTCAGGTTGCATCGAAAAATGTTAAAGGATAAAAGACGATGTCAAATAAAGTTGAGATATATATCTCAAATATGTATCATTAAGCAAGTGGGAAACATCATGAAAAGTTTTATAAAACAGTACGTATATATTATATAACTTTCAAAAAGTCATGAAAAGAAAACACAAGTAGATAGAGTCGAGGTATAAGAAGAAATAAATAAAAAGAAACTATAATGAATTTGACCAAGACTGATTTACTTTGGTGAGAATCTATGATAAGACCGTTTAATCATCATCCATGATTAACGTTTCTTCTTCATCTCGTCAAAATGGTGGAGAAGGCGATCGAAGTCGGTGTCTCGCTACGTGACGTCAGTTCCAAGACAGATACGATGCAGCCGTGACGTCATATTCCATCTCCGGCGCCGGCGAGAAATAAGGAACTCTCTGTGTATTCTGATGAGCCCACGACGGTGACGAAGAAGCGTAGTGATGATGATGACTGTAATAGTTTCCACCTCCACGGTACAGATTCTCTGCCGGAATTTCTGCCGCCGATGAACCACCACCGGAGATTATTGAGTTTCTGGCGGATGCACGCCTCTCTTCTTTCTTGAATCGGATTCCACACGCATTACATAACGACTGCACCAAATTAAAATCATTGTCACATCCAAAGTTTAATGACTTGTATAATTGTTGATTTTAATTATACAACCATACCATATATATATCGAGTTTAAATAATAAATATGAGAAGGAAACTATTTTAGCTATATACTGAACACAAACTACATATATATTTTTTTAAATGAAGTTAAAGTAAAAGACTGATATAAAAAAAAAGATTTTTTTTACCAAAAAAATAAAAAGAATTATAAAACAACCAAAAATGAAATATGATGTGACAAATTTTGATTAGAAAATTCTTCTACTTGTTTTGGTCTAGAATATATAAGAGAGTTTTTGCAGCATATAATAGTTATGAAGTTTTGAATAGCCAAAATGACACTTTTTGCTTTTATTACAATCTAGTTACTTTTTGAACAAAATATTTGGTTATCTCGGACAATTTATTGATGATATTAAATTACCTTAGGTCCTTTAGGTCCGTTTCTCCAAAGAGGAGTAGAAGTGGTGTCGCAGCTAGCACAACGGCGAGGTAGGTTGTGATCACCATTGCTCTTCTTATACGACGTCGTTTTAGCATTTCCTCCGTGAAAGAAGAAGTCTCCGGAGATGTTAGAACTAGCAGAAGAAAATCTACGGTGGTCATCAAGCCGCGTGGAGGGTGTTCCAAGAGAGAGAGTGCAATCAACAGATGTTGAAGAAGAGAGGTTATTATAAGGATCATAATTTTGATGGTTTTGGTCGTCATTTTCCGAAGAAAAAAACATGGAGAAGTTAGGATTAGTTTGGTATCCCATCATGAATTTGAGGTCTCGACAGAGAGAATGAGAGAGATTAGAGACGTGTGTGTGTTGTTTGGTTTCTTGTGAGTAAGTGTTATAACGTACAGATTAAGACATGGCTACATATATATATATATAGGGAAACTTAACGACAAAAGGAATTGGTATATGATCGAATCGATTGTAGTGACGATTACATTATTTGCTACTTTATTTAAAGAAAGCAACAATTCTACAATGAATATTCTCTCAAGGGCTTTAAACAACTCAATATTTTTCATTTTTTTTTCTTAATCGTGTTTTTGGGTACGGAAAAACAAACTATTCTGAACTCTATTTTCCACGCTGATTTTTCTTGTTACAGTACTAAAAACATTTGAAAAATAAACTATTCTAGACACTATATTATTAGATGTTTTTAAGAAGCAGAGCACCACTATTTTTTTCAGATCTTAAATTCAGAGTTTAGATGCATGATATATTTTGTTAACATTCTAATTTCTGTGGTAAAAAACACATAATCATCGTGTTATAATTGTTTATATTGCATACTTGAATCAATATCAAAGTAATTCAAATGTTTTGGAGTGTGGTTTCATTTTTATTGGATAATTTAGGAACACATTTTCTAAATATATAATAGGGAATGAATAGTTTCTTTTTCATGTCTGTTTCAAATAAAAGTGAACAAAGCAAACTGTAAAAGATATTGCAACATTCTTAAGCAAAATACAGTAGATTATGCATTTATATATGTTTTGAAAGGGCTAAAGACTTCAAAAACTAATATTTAATGGCAATAAATAAGTGTATCTGCAGTTTTAGTGTCGGAAGGGGTTGGTCAAAAGAGGCCCACGTGAATGACAATGTCACGGTCTTCTAAGGATTTGGTCTCTCTCCGATTACGAAGCCCCTTTCACTCGTTGCTCTTTTAAATCCTCTGATTCAGCCCGAGTTTTCCCGGAATATTTTTATTTTTATTTTTATTTTTTTAAGCAAAAAACAACCAACCGGATATCTAAATTAATGGAATATATATAGCTAATTATTACTTATACAAAATTAATAGTTTTATACGATACATTTTAAAAAAAAAAATCATATGCGATCCACTTAGAGAAAAATCATACTATTCCAATTATTCAGCATAGATATGGACAGCTCTGGCCAAAAGCATCCTTAAAAGAGAGATTCACCACAGATTGGGAGGATTTGATACACTTCACAAATGACTCTTCTCTTACGACTGTATCTCGGTTTTTGCTGCGATATACTTTTCAAGCAACTATGTATGGACTCTGGCGTGAGCATGGGGAAGATCCTTCTCCACCGCTGAAACTGATAAAGATAATTGACAAAGGGGTGAGGAATCGCTTAAGCTCCATCAGACTTCAAGACAAGGACTATGAAGATGGTCTCCTCTTTTGGTTTGATACTCGAGATTAAGCTCTTTGTAAAGTTTCCATATTTTCATTCTCAAAACTTCAAACACTGATGCACTTGATGTAACATTGCTTTGATTGAATAAATTTTACATTCATTCAAAATATATATATATATATATATATATATACTATATTCTTTTGTGGAACTACTATGTATACTTATATTATCACTTATCAAATCTATAGAAATCAGGACAAACTCATATTATTTAAAGGACTTTTAGAATTACTTATTATATGTATTTGATGTAATTTAATTTGTTTTCTAAATATATAAACAAATTAAAGTTATTTGAAAAAGTAACCATGTTCAAATGCTCTAGTGTGTACATCCTAAAGGACAGCAAATGAGCAAAATCGATACTTGTTTGTCGTTTATTACTCTTGGAACTAAAGATTAAGACCCAATATTGAACATTTTTTGATATAAAGGAGATATGTATATTAAGTATAAAAATGTTAGAATTAAGGAGAAATAGTATTGTTTAAGCTAGGAATGAAAAAAAAAAAAGGGTAAAGGTAAAGGGAATTCCGAAGTGAGATTCTTGGCAATGATCAAAAGCAACATATTGTGTTCTTTCTTTCGCTTGGGGAGCGAGAGATTCAATTGATCAGTCAAAGAAGCAAACTCCAACCCAAAAAAAATTTAAAGTAAAAATCAGTAAAAGTACAGAAGGAATATAAACTCAAACTGGATACACCAAACACTCAATTGCTACTTCCTTTTCTTTTTTCCTTTTTATTTTTTCCATATTTGGGTTATATACTTAGTTCGTTCCTCTTCAAAAGTAGATGATGTTTTGCCAAGACAAGAATAATAGTAAATATCAAAGCCTAGAAATCTTAACTTGAAAGCAAGTCGGCGTAACGTAAGGTGAATATACATGTGTGCATAAACTATGAGTCTATGACTATGGATGGTAGTAAAATAAGTGCACCAGGGATTAAGACACATGGGGAAAAAGATGGATATCAAAGAAAATGCTGCGATACTCTGCTCACGAAACTATCGCAGATGAAATACATCAACCCAACCTAACGGTGGCTTCATATAGACTAACTAAGATCAGTCCAAATTTAAAACATAAAAATTATTATTTTTGGAGGGCACTTTTAAGCTAATTTGGCTCTCTTGTAATCAAAGCACATTCATCTTTAAAAAATAAATAAATGCAAAGGAATATATGTGTTTGTTATAAAAATATAATAACCATTAAATTTTAACCGTACGTATAATTTTCTCTATTTAAAAAAAAATGTAATGAGAGGTATGCCAATAATCATGTTATATATAACGATATATATATATGTACTTATATAAAAGGTAAAATTAGAGATTTATACATTTTTGTCATTGTTAAAATTACGTTTATCTATAATCATATCTAACATATATATTAGAAGTTATTAAGTCTGCAGGTAAAATTAGAGATTTTTATATAGTTTTGATTCCACTGAAACTTTGTCGAACGCTTGTGTTGAGACTTGGTGATGAGAATCACCTGAATTGGACTTGAACCGGACTGGTTTGTCAATTAGAAGGATTGGTTAAGGATTTTTTCTATGGTTCACGGTTAGATAGATTTAAACCGGTTTGACTTTTGTGATTAACTTTACTATATAAGTAAAGCGTGTGTATAAATCCTCTCTCTAATCTAGAGGTTTACCGTTGTAAAAAGATAAGAGAGAGAAAGTTGTGATTCTGTATCGGAGAAGACGATAGTGAATTGCTGGAGATTTGCCAGGCCGAGACGTAGGGATATTACTCAAATCGAGGTCCCGAACTCGTAAAATTCTCTTGTGTTCTTATTTTCTTGCTAATCGGTAAACAAACAAATCAAGTTCAAAGTGAGAGATCAAGTGAGTAATCGTTGAGCGATTAGATCAGATTGAATCGATATTGCGCTCTTATTCCGTGTTGTTGAGCTGGATTCCTCAACAAGTGGTTTCAGAGCCAAGGTTTGGGTAAATTCGAATCAATGGCGGATGTGAAAACAATGGCGGATATAAAAACAAGCATCGCGATCTTTGGCGGTCAAGGTGATTTCTCGATGTGGAAGAAAAGGATGTTCGCTCATCTATCGATTCTTGGATTGAAATCTTTCTTATCGGATAGTGCATTCTGCAAAGTCAAAGAAAAGAAAGGAGAAGAAGAATCTGCCTTTGAAGAAAGAAAAGCGAAAGAAGAAGCAGATTGGATTGAGAAAGAAGAAAAGGCTATGAATATTCTGATCTTAAATCTTGGGGATCAGGTTCTTCGGAAGCTCGATGAATGCAAATCTGCAGCTGAGATCTGGTCTACTCTTGAAAGGTTATACAATACCAAGTCTCTTCCAAATCGCATCCATCTTCAACACAAGTTTTATACATTCTGAATGATATAAACTAAGACTATAGATCAGAACGTTGCTGAATTCCTGAAACTAGTCTCGGATCTAGGAAGTGTAAAGGTTTCAGTTTCTGAGGAAGTTCAAGCTATCCTGCTCTTGAGTTCTCTACCTCAAGCCTATAATAGTCTAAAAGAAACACTGAAATATGGTAGAGAAACTCTGTCAATGGAAACAGTGATTAGTGCTGCAAAGTCAAAAGAAATGGAGCTGCGAGAGGTTAAAGCCTCAGGAAATCAAAAGACTGGTGAAGCATATGCAGTTCGAGGAAGGTCTGAAAGAAGGGATACTGGAAAAGACAGCGGGAATAGTAGATCACGATCTATATCAGGTTCCAGGGTAACTTGCTGGTACTGCAAGAAAGATGGACATCTGAAAAAGGACTGTTTTGCAAGAAAACGAAAAATGGAGAGCGAAGAAGGAGCTGAGGCAGCCGTAGTCATAGATGTGACTCAAGAAGGTGGAGCTCTCACAGTATCTGAAAAATGGCACGAAGAGAAGTGGGTTATTGACTCAGGATGTTCATATCATATGACATCCAGGAGGGATTGGTTTGATACTTTTGAGGAGCTCTCTTCTGGACAAGTTTTGCTTGGAGATGACAATGCTGTAGCTGTTGAAGGGATTGGATCCATAAACATCAAAGCCTTTGGAGGGTCAGTCAAGCAGCTTACAAATGTCAGGTATATCCCAAAACTGAGACGGAATCTTATATCTACTGGAACACTAGATAGACTAGGATTCGAACATTCTGGTGGTCATGGAAAAACTAGATTCTATAAGAATGGAAAGCTAGTGTTGCAAGGTAGTCTAGTTGGAACATTGTATTTGTGGATGGTAAAACAATTTCAGGTCAAGCAAATAGCAATGTGTCGCAACAGAAAAGAAATGATGAGACGGTTCTTTGGCATAGACATCTTGCACACATGAGCATGAAGAACATGCAGATATTAGTCAGATAAGGAATCATTGACAAAAGGAAGATTGGGAATCTCAGTTTCTGCGAGAGTTGTGTTATGGGCAAGCACAAGAAGCTAAGCTTTCATATAGGCAAGCACGATTCAGGGGAAGCTTTGAGATATGTACATTCGGATCTTTGGGGCTCTCCATCAGTCACCCCAAGCTTGTCTGGAAAACAGTATTTCCTTTCCATAATTGATGATTACACCAGAAAGGTGTGGGTTTTCTTTCTCAGTGTTAAAAGTGAAGCATTCTCGAAGTTCTGTGAGTGGAAAAAGCTTGTAGAAAATCAACTGAACAAGAAAGTGAAGTGTCTGCGCACTGATAACGGCCTTAAGTTCTGCAACAATGAGTTTGATGAATTCTGTAAACAACATGGCATAGAAAGGCACCGTACTTGCACATACACTCCGCAACAAAATGGTGTTGCAGAGCGTATGAACAGGACAATAATGGAAAAGGTCAGATGCTTGCTGGATGAATCAGGTCTAGAAGAAGCATTCTGGGCAGAGGCGGTGTCAACTGCAGTGTATTTGATTAACCGGAGCCCATCTACAGCAATTGATAGTAACATTCCAGAGGAGTTATGGCTGGGAAGAAAACCAGGTTACAGTCATCTGAGGAGGTTTGGTTCTCTAGCTTACGTTCATACAGATCAGGGCAAGCTCAAGCCGAGAGCATTGAAAGGAGTCTTTATTAGTTATCCCTCAGGCGTGAAGGGTTACAAAGTTTGGCTTCTTGATGAACAAAAAAGTGTAATCAGCAGTAATGTGGTATTTGTTGAGAACAAGGTATACAAGGATGTAAAAGATGTACCAGGTGATAGTTCTCAACATACTAAAGTTGACAGAACAAGTGAGTTAGTCCTTGAATCTGGATTGGGTACGAAAGAACCAAAGGAAGACAGAAGCACCAGTGAAGAACAAGAAGCTGAAACTGAAGGAGAAAACAGTTCCGTGTTAGAGTTAGAAGGAGAGGATGGAAATGGCTATCAGCTGGCTAGAGATAGGCCAAGAAGAGAGAGTGTACTTCCTGCTAGACTTCAGGACTACGATATGGCTGCATTTGCGTTTATTGCAGCTGAGGAATTAAGTCTTGAGGAGCCAAGAGACTATCAGGAAGCCATACGTAGTAAGGATAAGGATCTTTGGAATGGGGGTATGGATGAGGAGATGAGTTCTCTTGACAAGAATAAGACTTGGATCTTAGTAAGAAGGCCTAAGAACAGGAAGGTAATCGGGTGCAAGTGGGTTTATCGACTCAAACCAGGTATTCCAGGCGTGGAAAAACCAAGGCATAAAGCCAGACTAGTCACTAAGGGATATGCACGGAAGGAAGGAAATGATTATCAGGAAGTATTCTCGCCTGTTGTAAAGCATGTGTCCATCAGATTTCTCCTATCTGTAGTTGTGAATCAAGATTTGGAACTTGAGCAACTAGATGTAAAAACAGCATTCTTACATGGGATTATCGAGGAATAGATATTCATGGAGCAGCCAGAAGGTTAGGAAGTAAGAGGAAAGGAGGACTATGTGTGTAAACTTCAAAAGGCATTGTATGGGCTTAAGCAAGCACCAAGGCAATGGAACAAGTGTTTTGACCAGTTTGTGATCAGTCATGGGTTCGTTAAGAGTGACTACGATCGTGTGTTTATATCAAGGAAGCAAAAGGGAGTAAAGAAATGGTTTACTTGTTGCTGTATGTGGACGACATGTTACTCGCTTCTAAAGATATGGCTGAGATAAGACATGTGAAGGATTTGCTGGGAAGTAGGTTCGAAATGAAAGACTTAGGGCCTGCACGAAGAATACTTGGAATGGATATAGAGAGAGAGACCGAGAAGGTGGAGTTCTTGCTTTATCACAGTCTGGATATGTGAAAAAGGTTCTTCAGGTGTTTAACATGGCTGATGCAAAGTCTGTTACTACACCTATTGGAGCACATTTCAAATTGTCAGCCATCAGAGAAGATGATAAAGAGAAGGTTATGGAAGATGTTCCATATGCAAATGCTATTGGAAGCATTATGTATGCAATGATTGGCACTAGGTGTGATCTTGCTTATGCCGTAGGATTGGTGAGTAGATTCATGAGTAGACCTGGACAGATTCATTGGTCAGCCGTAAAGTGGGTATTGAGATATCTTAAGGGTACGCAAGATTTGAAGCTCGTCTTCACGAAGAGAGATGAGTTCAAGGTTGAGGGGTTTTGTGACTCTGACTTCTCATCGGATCTAGATAGACGGCGTTCTATCTCAGGGTATGTTTTTACGGTTGGAGGGAACACAATTAGCTGGAGATCAAGTCTTCAACACGTGGTGGCTCTCTCAACTACTGAGGCGGAATATATGGCCTTAGTTGAAGCTGTAAAGGAGGGAATTTGGTTAAAGGGTTTGGCTGAAGAATTCGGTTTTAAACAAGAATGGGTTGATGTGTGGTGTGACTCTCAGAGTGCTCTCTGCTTAGCTAAGAACAATGTACACCATGATAGAATGAAGCACATCAGTAGGAAGCTGCACTTCATCAGAGATATAATAGCTCAAGGAGAAGTGAAAGTTCAGAAGATTTCAACTCTCAAAAACCCTGCGGATATGTTGACAAAGGTGTTGCCTGTTAACAAGTTTGAGCAAGCCTTGAGCTTTCTCGGAGTAGCCAGACACTGAAGTGTTGGCTGAGCCTGGCAAAGCACGCGTTTGCAAAAGTCGTAGCAGTGATTCATGGCGATTATCATCAAGGTGGAGTTTGTTGAGACTTGGTGATGAGAATCACCTGAATTGGACTTGAACCGGACTGGTTTGTCAATTAGAAGGATTGGTTAAGGATTCTTTCTATGGTTCACGGTTAGATAGATTTAAACCGGTTTGACTTTTGTGATTGACTTTACTATATAAGTAAAGCGTGTGTATATATCATCTCTCTAATCTAGAGGTTTACCGTTGTAAAAGGATAAGAGAGAGAAAGTTGTGATTCTGTATCGGAGAAGGCGATAGTGAATTGATGGAGATTTGCTTGGCCGAGACGTAGGGATATTACTCAAATCGAGGTCCCGAACTCGTAAAATTCTCTTGTGTTCTTATTTTCTTGCTAATCGGTAAACAAACAAATCAAGTTCAAAGTGAGAGATCAAGTGAGTAATCGTTGAGCGAATAGATCAGATTGAATCGATATTGCGATCTTATTCCGTGTTGTTGAGTTGGATTCCTCAACAGCTTGAGAGTACTAAGAGCATGTCCATTAGTGAACTCCTCTTAGAGAGGTTCATCTTGAATTAAAAAATATTTTTTTTTTTTGAAATTCGAAAATTAAGAAAAAAGTTCGTCCAATCATATTATGCCATCTGGATAAAACTTATGCCACCTAAACAAGAATTGGGCTCTTCAGGTTCATCCTTCATAAAAAGTTCTTCTAATCATATTTTATATTTTTTTGAATTCAAAATACCTATGAATTCGAGCCATGAACTTCCTAATGGACATGCAAGTAATAATTGTTTTTTTTCTTTTCTTTTTACGATGCATCTCAGTTCCATAAGATCGTAACTAGATTTTCGTCCATTTCTTCTTTTCTTGTGGCGTACCCTGAAAAATGGACTGACATATTATACTTTATAATATAAATCAAATAATCATCCACAGAATATCAAGATTCAAAAGATTCAAAAAGGGAAGGGGACATGCTTTAATTTAAGAATAACAAAATAGGAGTTGCGACTGGTGAGATATTTGTTTAATTAAGAAGACTGCCGCTATTATCAAAGATCTCTCTATGTCTCTTACTTTTTAACAAATGGACTTTATTACATGGAACAAGAAACCTAAACTACGATTTTTTTTTTTTTTTTGGCTCAAATCAACTCTTATTAACCAAACTCAGTTTACAAAGCGTTCATATCATCGTCAACATATATATGTATTGATCCAACTCGGCGAAATAAAATATAACTTGGGGACATTAGTCATGAAAGACGAAGTCTCCCTTGCTATCCTATCAGCCACACCATTACACAATCTTGGCGTGAAAACTACCTTATGCAAAGAGATCCTAGAGAGAAGATGATGGTGTGGCTGCTTGTTAGTACCCTCAAACTTTGTCGAACGCTTGAGAGTACTAACAAGTATCCCTAAATCCTAAACTACGATTACCCCATGAGACTAAGTGTTTCGTTTTTTTTTTCTTTTGAACATTAAGTTTTTGCCATTTACATATATAGTACTATTTCAAGAGTAGAGACAAAACTAACTATATTCAGCTTTGAAACTTCAGTTAAGTGGTGACTGAGTGCTATCAGTGTATGTATTTTTGAAGTCGCAGCATCGAATAGTGTAAAAATGATATGAAGTGTTATTCGAGACAACACATTTCGAAAAGGATTGCTTGAATGAATTATATGTTTAAAAATAAACTAATGAATGTACTATGCACAAATATATACAGCAGCAGAAAAAAAAACTACTTAGGCACTAATTGGTAACCAAAGAATGAGAAAGAATAATGAAATTCTTTTTTATTCCTTAAAAATATATTATTTACATAAAATTTATTTATATACATTCTTCAAAAAATACACCATTTATTATGAATATGTTTTACACATTATTCATGTCATTTCTTTATTTTTAAGAAATTATAGAACAAAAATATTCTTCACCAAATTTGATAAAGAATAAAAAAATACATTTCCATTATTTATTTCTCTTCATTCCTATTATTCAATTAATAGTCACCAATTAAAACAAGGTTCTCCCTTAAATTATTATTGAAATGCATTTTAAACCATATATAGCTGTAATTTAGATTTCAATTATACCAGACGTAAATTTTTGTATTATAAATTTAAAATAGATTTAAAATATTATAAATTTCTGTTTCTTGCTTTTTCTATAACATATTTTTGCAAAATGAATACGCAAACACAATGAAAATAGAAAGAAAATCGTCTTTTCGTTTACAATTAACAATTCTCTGTTATTTTTAACAGATGAAACTGTGAGTTCATTTGTTAAAGAGAAATAAAAACAAACAATCGAGACGTTACTCAACATTATTCTTCCATTTTGTGCTATACTTTGATAGGCAAAGAAAGTGTTAATTAAGTTGGTGATCTAATCAGTAATTAACCATCGGTTTTTTTTTTAGTTTTTGAGAAAACAATAAGTAACCTCCATTTTCGATCCGTACTGATACGGTCCGTATCCAACACTCAAACAAGAGAAAGAACAAAACAAAGAGAATGACAGCAAAATCACCAACAAAAAGAAAAAGAAAGAAATTCAAAACACCCCTCAAAAGGATCAAGATCCGATTGGCCTATCTTTAATTTTTTTCTTTTTTCTTATGTGTTCTGGAGTTTGACCGTTTGACTTTCTAGATAAACTTACCAACTACTTATCATATGAATTTAACCTTCGGGGAATCGAACCCCTGATCTGCTAAGAGATGTGGCAATAGACGTAGCCACTAACTCATTAGACCAAAGCCTATACATATTGTAGCATTAATGGGCCTAATTTCTCACTACCGAAGGCCCATATGGATCGTAGCACAAATTTCAAGTTTCTTCTTCTCCGTTCGCTACTTCCAATTCCGTTAGGCCATCTCCGTCGTCGATCGTCATAATTGTCGTCGTCGGTGGAATTAATGTCGGCGAGAGCCGCCTCGTGATTGGTAAGAACGTTCCTGAATTATTAGATGTTCGAGTGGACATCGCTCGATCTTGTTTTTTGATTTTAATATTTCAAATCTCGATTATTCACTGTTTTAACTTCTGATCACTGTAATTTTCCAATTCATCAGCACTTTAGCTTTGTAATCGTTTCCTTGTTCCGACGCCATCGCGTAGTCGAAGCTTTGTTGTGTGAATCAGATCAACGGGAAAATGGGACTGTTAAGCATAATTCGGAAAATCAAGAAGAAAGAGAAGGAGATGCGTATTCTTATGGTGTATGTCAGGATTCTAAACCTGTTAATCTCCTCCGATCTAAATACACAAATTCATATAATAATTTTGTGTTGGTGTGCGTTTTTTTTGGATAGTGGGCTTGATAACTCTGGGAAGACGACGATTGTTCTGAAGATAAATGGGGAAGACACGAGCGTGATTAGCCCAACTCTTGGTTTCAACATCAAAACCATTAGCTACCAAAAGTACTGCTCTTTCTTCATCTCTGCTTGTTTTGTAGTTTCTTCGAAATTGGTTTAGGAAGATCATCAAACAGGTTATATAGGCAATGTGAATTTGTGTGTAATGGTGTGTGTAGGTATACGCTGAATATTTGGGATGTGGGTGGGCAAAAGACTATAAGATCGTATTGGAGGAATTACTTTGAGCAGACTGATGGGTTGGTTTGGGTGGTGGATAGCTCTGATCTCAGGAGGTTAGATGATTGCAAGATGGAACTTGACAATCTCTTGAAGGAAGAGGTATTTAGTTAAAAGTTTCTGTTGTTCAATCAAAAGCTTGGTTGTTGTTTGTGATGAAGATGATGATGATCCATATTCAAATAGTGGAATGAGTTTTTGAATATTGTTCTTGGTTTTTTTGTGGCAGAGGCTTGCTGGTTCATCTTTGCTTATACTAGCAAATAAGCAGGATATTCAAGGTGCTCTTACACCTGAAGAAATTGGCAAAGTAAGGGTTCTGAGACTTTATGATCATTTGTATGTATTTCGGTTTGAATCTTTGTCTTTTTTGTTCTCTGAAAAGGGTTTCTTTCTCAACTTCACTGAGGATTAGTGTGTTTAAGTAACATATGGTTTTGTGTTGTATTTTGTGGTAAGCTGAGTCGTATCTTCTTGGTTTTGCAGGTGCTAAACTTAGAGTCCATGGATAAAAGCCGGCACTGGAAAATCGTGGGTTGCAGTGCCTACACTGGTGAAGGTTTGTTGGAAGGATTCGATTGGTTGGTTCAAGACATTGCCTCCAGAATTTACATGCTTGACTAGTCTGTTGTTCATCAACTATCGCATTGCGCAATGGCATTTTAGGAGCAATGGACTATTTGCAGCTGAAAGATATTTCACCTACATCTTGAACATGTCAAGTTTTTTTACCATAACCTGTGATTTCATATTAGCATGTAAGCTTTTCTTTTAGTTCTATTGTTTCGATGATTCTACAAACAGACATATATGTTCGAAAGACAAACTCTTTGTCATTTTGTTTGATTGAAAGAGACTTAACCACAAAATGATGTTTCATACATCCAACTAAAACTTATTGATAAGCAAATCCAGAATCTATCATCAAAAGGTTAAACTGCTCTGCAAAGTTAAGCAGTTTAAAGAAGCATACGAACAAAATAAAAAAAGAATTCACTTGGACTTCTTTCCTTGTTTCTTCTTGACGACTTCGTCGATGTACATTATACCTTTCCCTTTATAAACTTCAGGAGGTTTGCAACTCCGGACTGTCGCAGCAAACTGATGCACCCTATCCTTGTCGATTCCGGTGCAGCAAACCACATTGTTCTTGAAACAAAAGACACGAACCGCCGGAGGAACAGCAAGCTCGACTTCGTGACTGTAACCGAGTTTGAGGTATAAGAAACGCCCTGCTTCTTCAGCTCTGGCTTTGTATCCAACTCCAACTATCTTCAAGAACCTAAAGAACTTGGCTTCCATTTCCCTTTATCCCTAGAGAAGATGCTTGCCACAAGAATTACCTGTCTGAATCATCAAGTTAAGAAAACAAAGAAAAGGGTTTCACAGTTAGAAGACAAAAGGTCGATTAGATAAAAATCTTATATACACATCAAGGCAGCACATTTCGTCTCAATGCCACTTAATCACATTAAAAATGCTCGAAAGAAGACGTTTTTCTTCTATATGTTTCATTGCAAACTATCCCGGAGACTGGAAACAAGCGATGAGGTAAACAGGAAATACGTCGAACAGTTTCAGAGCAATTTTACGAGAAGAACAATGAAAAAAACAGATACACAAACCCCAATTAACCCTATTTACATGAACACAGAACCAAATCAATTTGAATGAACACGGTGGGTTCTGTAGTAAGTAAAACACCGAAAATGAGAAAGATTCACATAAGATCTCGAAAACATTTGCAAGTGATTCATTTGGAATAGCTAAAGAGATGAAGAAGAAGATAGTGAGAGATCCATATGGAAGAACAACAAATACCTTTCTTGCTTTCCGACGAAAAGAAAAGAGGACCAACGCGACGGTGCTTTTTCTTCGCCGGCGGATCCAGATCACTCCCCAACGCCGGCCTTAAAACCTTCTCCTTCTCTTGATTTCGTTTCTTTGTGAAGCAGATAAAATGGTTGACGTTTTTAGCCGTGGAAAAACGACACGGTTTTTGTTTTTCTTGTTTTATCTCGTGTATCTTATAAAGCCCATTGAGCTACTTCATAAAGCCCATTGGGGTAATTCATGTAGCCCAAAATCATTGTAGTTTCGATGATGTTATGTTTAAACGTAAGATGGAAACCGTTAAGAGGAACCATGTAAACTTGAATCTATGTCTTCTGCCACAGCACAATTCAATTTGAATCAGAATAATGTGATATAAAATGCAAAAAGCCATCACATAGAAAACCAATTTCCATTGATCTCACAAATATTGTCATAAATTAAAGAAGATGGAAGCTGTTAATATTAGTTTATATATCGAATGTAAGGAACCAAGTAAACTTGAATTATTTCTCCTCGAAGAAACAAATCAAAAATTCAAAACCAAGCCAATTCCGATAAGAAAACCGCAGAAAAAAGGCAAAGAAGTGAGATCCAAACAGACAATCAATCTCTTTGCTCATCTTCCTAACAATGCAACACGATCTGACTGTACAGCTTGGGTAAGGTTGATGTCGAAAAGCTCGCAACGGATAGGCATTTCAATCTCATAGAAAGGATTCTTCAAGACATAATCAGTGTAGAGTTCATAAATGTATCTAAGGAGGCTCTCCATGTGGGGAGTTCCGGGTTCACAAACCACAAAGAACTTTGTTCCTGAGAGTATAATATAAGCCAACAACAACAATCAAAGATAAAACTAAGGAATCGTAAAAAATGATATCTTGCAAATGGGTCATGAACGTTACCTGGGAGAGACTGGAAACAATGGAGATCAAAAGTGTCGGCTTCGAGAAGCTCAATTCCAGAACAGCCATTTACAGGTGAAAGCTGCTGAGAAATGGCGTGCATTGAATGCCATAAACTCGCTACTCTCAAGCTATCATTCGTATCCATTCTTCCCTTTGTTCCACAATCCTGGATTTTTCCCCAAATCCAAACACACACACACACATACACACACAGATCTTTTAAGTTACAAACAGAACAGATCAAATACAACCATTGCAGATTTCAATCTCCAATTAAAGAAAAAAGTGGAGTGAGTTTCTGTTCTTAAATGTTCTAGTAAGCCAAATCAAAGAGAAAAAAAAAAACAAAGGAGGGTTCCAATCAGCTATTCACAAACCCTAGAGCAATTCCTAAATCATCAACACTGTTTTTTTCTTTTTCAAAACCTACTCATCTCCAAGACTCTAACTTTCGGTATACCTCAAACGAAATCGGACCCTAGAGAAAGATCGTACCTTGTAGAATATCAAACCACCAGATTTGTTTATAATGTAAAGACTGTAAATCGCTGCCGCCATGGTTTATTCGCAATCTATCAGCTTGTCTGAATCTGAGTAAAATTCAAACTAGAATATTAGAATTCAAAGGGGTGATTTGACATACCCAAACATCAAAGCTACCACTCAAATGACACAAGCAATAAACACAGGAAATACGTCAAACAGAGCCTGTGCAATAATCCGAGCACGAGAACAACGAAACTAAACTCGAATTAACCCTATTTACATGGACATAGTGAGTGCTGGAGTAAATAAAGCACAGAAAACGAGTAAGAAAGACCAATAGGCTCGAATCCATTTGTAAATTGATCAATGGGAATAGAGAAATGAGAAGGAGAAGAAAGTGAGATCCATATAGAAGAACAAGAGATACCTTTCTTCCTTTCTGGTGAAAACAATGGAGGCGAATGTGATGATGCTGCTACTTCGCCGGCGAATCCAGATCACTTCCCACCTCCGGCCTAAAAACTGTATTGATCCCCAAGCAGAAAAAAATGGTAGACGTTTTTAGGAGTGCAAAACGACACGCTGTTTTCACCCTACAGTTACACAGCCCACTGGACTACTTACGAAAAGCCCATCGGCCTAATTCATAGTGGCCCAAAAAGCGTATGAACTGTGTCTCGTCGCCGCTCTCCTCTCCAGCTTTTGAAAGTTGGAAGCTTTGTGTTTTTGCCGGAGAGCTCTAGAATCTGTCGACAATGGCGGATTCGATTTTCCGAAAGCTAAGAGATGGTGGAGAAGAAGGCGAGCTCGCGCCTGCTCTCACAATAGAGGAAACTGTAGCTTCCCCTTTCGCCCTCGATGTCTCCGGCTATCTTCTCGCAAATCTATCTTCATCAATTTTGGCTGGAAAATCCAAGTCGCAGTACACCCTCGATCCCTAGTTATACCAAATTCGATCTCGACTTGCTTCTCTATCTGGTTTTTGTAAAATCATAGTATCTTCCCACATTGGAATGCAGGGGTCTCGTGCTGATCACATTCTCCCGGAGCCCTTCATTCTATTTGCAATTCTTGAAGCAAAAAGGAATCGTTGTCTCTTCCTCTGCTAAATGGTGAATTTTTTATTCTACATTTATGGAGTACGTGTTAGCTGCATTAATGGGCATGTCTTTGATACTGAATTGGTTTTTTGATTTGAAGGATTCGTATTTTGGATTGTTACACTGATCCACTAGGCTGGATTGACCAGCCTTCTACTGAAGGTTCGAGTTTAGTTAAGCTACACAAGTGTGTGAGTGACTTGAAAAGGCTTTTTTCTTCAATCATTGAAGCAGGAAGAGGTACTTCTTTTTCACTTTCAGTTAGATCTTCATGTAAAGGATTGTATGAGATTAAAAAAGTGATTACTTTTGCTTGCAGAATTGGTTGGAGATGGAAAAACACGTTTCTATGTTGCCATAGATTCGGTAAGCAAATTCCTTTTTTTTTTTTGTGGAGAACATGAACTATTGAAAGGAGAAGTGATTTTTATGGAAAAATTTGAATCAGGTGAATGAGCTGCTAAGACATTCATCCATGCCTTTAGTTTCTGGTCTTTTGACTGATCTTCGAAGCCATGGTAGCATTCGCATTCTTTGCAACGTGAACCTGAGCTCTAATTTATTCGTGGATATATTTGTTCGTAGGCTTAACAACAAATGTTGAACTTTGTCTGCGCAGCACAAGTTTCCAGTTTATTTTGGTCATTGAACACTGATCTTCACCAAGAGAAGGTCACAAATGCGCTTGAATATATATCCACGATGAAAGCCAACTTAGAACCTCTGTGTCCATCTTCGGATGAGAAAAGGAATGCTTTGGAAAACCTCTTTTTGGTTCATCAGGATTTCGGTAAAGGACGGTTTCACGTCAGGTTTAAGCTTAGAAAGGGACGCGTCAGAGTAATGGTGAGTTCTCTCTCGCTCTATTCTCTCTGTACCCTGTGAATGTCATCAAACTTAAAGACTCTTGTAAACTCTTTACCCTACAGTCTGAAGAATATCATGTTGATCAAATGGGAATAAACTTTTCACCCATTGCATCCGCGGAAACTGTTATTGCAACCACCAAAAGCCTTTTGCCTAAGGCGAGTCACCTTGTTTTGCTTCTTAGTTTCTTATCTCTTGTTGTTGAGTTGTATGGCCTCAGATCATTGTTTCTTTTGGTTCAGGTTCAATTCAATCTACAGTTGTCTGAGAAAGAGCGAGTTGAGAAAGAAAAAGTTGTACTTCCTTTTGAGCACCAAGGTGAGTTTTACATCACATTTGGTGTTAAAGCCAGAGAATTTAACCTCTAAGATTGTGGATAAAACATTTTCTTGGATGGTTCTGTTCTGCAGATCATGGAAAATCGACAGAGATCTATGATGGGAGAAGATCTCCTGCGGATGGCAAGATGGAGGCAACACCATTGTCTTCAGGAGAGTTGGAGACTGATATGGTTTCATCGGGTAAAGGTGGAGAGATTATATATTTCAGAGATTCGGACGATGAGCATCCGGATTCTGATGAGGACCCTGATGATGATTTGGACATTTAATTGCTCTTGTTAGACCAGAAATGGCTCCAGTTTTTTTTTTGGTTTTGGCAAAAGTAATTTGGATTATAATTGTTGGGAACTTTGGATCTTACTTGTTAGATTTATCCAACTTTGTAACACTAGAAGATTTGTTGAGTATTAGATGTGTAACACTACAAGGATTATTAGTTAGTAGTTACATTTTGTTACAGTAATGATCTCATCGTCTATTCTTGTTGCTGCATCATCAACACATAACTATCAAATAGTAATGATGGGAAAGATTTGCTCAATTCAAAAAGGATAGATCAAAAGTTCAAACTAATAAAAAGTTCAATCTAAAACCGAACCAGAAGTAAATTTGGTTTAGATACATGATACATCTGCAACAGCAAATAAATACAGACCAATTTTTTTTTTTCTTTTTTTCTTTTTGAAAAATGTTAACCAATTTAACAGTCCACTTAGAACTACATTTCAGTAAAGGCATAGAAATTAGTTTAGGAAACTAGTTTAATATTGTTAATTATTTTGAATCTTTTGACTTCACAAGCAGATAAAGAAAAGTTAATAACAACTTATATGTTTTGACCAACTTAAAATTAGTATTAGAAACAAAAATATATTGTGTTGACCAAAGTTCTAGTTATTTTTTAATTTTAATAATAACACTCCGGAGTTTGGAGCGATGATTTGATATTGAAACGAGTGAATTACTAAATCTAAAAGATTTATATTAAAAGAAATGTACATTATAATTTTTTTTATTGATGAAATCTCACTATTTTCTGAATTTGATACTTTTCACTTCAAGAAACTTGAAAGAGGGGAAGGTGAACATAGTTCCAATCTATCTTAAGAATGAATTCAAGATTAGCCAAAATCATTATTGACCAATATTGCATTATTCAAAGTTCAAACTAATTTTAAAAAATAATAATTAAAAAAATATATACAAATAGAAGCCTCGTCTCCTTTATCTACAACAACAATTTATCTATCATTTTGTCAAAACTATCATTTTCACTTATCGAGGATTATGGCTGTATTCAAAGTCATGCTTGGTTCTCTTCTCATATCACTTCTTCTCCTCCACCTCGTCCACGCCGATATGGTGATATTCAAATATTTGTTAATTATTTGTGTTCCTGCTCCTTTTGTTTTACGTTCTAATGTATTAACAATGGTATTTTCCAAATATTTCTGCAGATGATGAACCAGAAGCCCCACAAAATAGGTATCTACATAACATTTTATTTTTGGTATATACTCAGGTGTTTTACGTGTATTAGATCTAGGATATGTTTGGTATTGTAGATTGTCGGAGTAGGTGCAAAGCACGGTGCAGGCTCTCAAGTAGGCCGAACCTTTGTCACAGAGCGTGCGGGACTTGCTGCGCCAGGTGCAACTGCGTACCAGGTGGTACGTACGGAAATTACGACCAGTGCAAGTGCTATGCAAGCCTCACCACCCACGGTGGTCGCCGCAAGTGCCCTTAAAAATTAAAAGCTTTCAATTATTGAAGAGCCTTTTGCTGGTATTAAATGATTAATAGAATGAATAAGAAAAGCAAACATAGAGAATTGTATGTTCATGGGTACATGATAAGAAAGGAGATTGTAATGGATGCTTTAAATTTTACATTTTTCATCAATATGTATGCCAGATGCGGAAACATTCAAATGGCTCGGAAGTTTTTTAGTGTGATGCCAGAGAAAACTGTGATATCTTGGAGCTTGGAGCTCGATGATCAATGCTTTTGGGATAAATGGTATGTTCGAGGAAGCTTTGGATTGTTTTGATAAAATGATCTCGCAGGACCTAGTTCCAAACTCTGTTACATTTGTTTCCTTTTTCCTGGTATGTAGCCACTAGGGAAACATTAAAGAAGGAAGGAAGCAGTTTGAGTCGATGACAAGAGACTACGAGATTGCACCAGAGGAAGAACACTATGCGTGTCTGGTAGATTTGCTAGGTCGAACTGGTGAAATCGGCGAAGCTAAGTCTTTTATTGATAACATGCCTGTGAAACCAATGACCAGTGCTTGGGGAGCTCTTCTGAATGCTTGTAGAATCCATAAAGAAGTCAACTTAGCAGAAGAAATCGCAGAGAAGCTTTTTTTCCATGGAACATAGATCATTAATCAGATTCGACGAATTTGAAAACAGGATATGGACTTTAAAAACCTATCTGATGAGCACCTAGTTATACATTCTCAGTTTCCTGCACATATCCAGCTAGTCTCATCTGCTCATATATCTCATCAAGCAATATGTAAACCTTATCTGAAGCTGAGTGAGATTTATCAGCTATAGCAAACATATGAACTCGTTTATCTATCTCAATAAAACTTGTCCCAGGACATATCTTTTCTATACCCAACTCTCTCATCCTTCCCCTAACCTCTGCAACATCTCTCCACCTGTTTTCTCTTGCATACATGCTAACTAAAAGCAAATAATACCCACTATTCATCGGCTCCAAAACCATCAGTTTTTTAAACGCTATCTCAGCTATCTCTAAGTTATTGTGAAGCCTGCACCCATCAAGCAACGCACCCCAGATAACCACGTTTGGTTCAAACTCCATACTTTCAATCAATTCAAGAGCCTCATGGATCAAACCAGCTTTGCTTAGTAAATCAACCATGCATCCATAATGTTTGATATTAGAGACAATGGAATAGTCATCAATCATGCTACGATATATCCTCCAGCCTTCTTCTACAAGACCTGCGTGAGTACACGCAGTTAGAACACTCACGAAAGTGACTGCGTTAGGTTTGACAGACTCCATCTCCATCTTGGCAAACATTCTCAGTGCTTCTTGTGCATAACCATGAGCAGCGAGCCCTTCAATGATTGAATTCCAACAAAAGAGATTCTTTTTAGGCAAATTGAAGAATACCAGAAGCGCTCGATTTAAGCTACCGCATTTGGAATACATATCGACCAGTGCTGACCCAATATAAACATCATGAAGAAACCCGTTCTGCACCGTGTACATATGAACCTCGTTACCTATATCCAGCACACCTAGATGTGCACAAGCTGAAATAACGGTTGACATAGTCACTTCATCAGGAATAATCCCTTCTTCTGTCATTTTGTAAAACACTGCAATTGATTCTTTATATCTCTTGTTGCGTGAGTAACCGTTGATCATAGTTGTCCACGAGATTATGTCCTTCACAGGCATCTGATTAAACAATGACTCTGCTATTTCCACGTTGCCTAACTTTGTATATCCATCAATCAAACAGTTCCACGTAGCGACATTCTTCTCCGGCATTTGGTTAGCTAAATGATTCGCTGAGTCCATGTCCAAGACATGGCGATAAGCAGAGATCATTGTAGTCCAAGTAAAACCATCTCTTTCAGGCATTTCATCGAACACTTTCCTGGCTTCCCTGATTCTACCCAGTGCCGAGTAAAACCAAATAAGAGTCGTCGTAATTTGAACATGAAAACAAAATCCGAATTTCCATATGTGCGCCTGAACCAATTCCCCAAACACAGAATCGAAAGCACAAGCCTTTACGAGTGAAGAGTATGTGTAGCTTGATGGAGAAACCGAGTACCTCAGCATACGAACATATAATCCAAGGGCTCGAATTGGGTAAGAACAAATAACAAGTCCTTTAATCAATGCGTTGTAGACGAAAACATTAGGTTCCTGCATCTGGGTCATCGAAGAAACCGCGAGATCAAGACGGTTAAAGGAAGTGCAGGAAGTGATGAAGTGGTTCATAACGTGACAGTCCTGATTTTGGCTGGTCTTAATCATGGCGGCTAAAGCAGACTCTAAAAGCTTAGGGATTGAGCATTGCTTGATAAACTGTAAAATTGGAAGATTCTTGGAAAGAGAAGTCGAGCAACTTCGGAGGAAAAGAAGATGTGGAGACTGTACCCCAAGGCTGCGGACGCTGGTCAAAGCATTCATGTAACATTTTTGATAAAAGAGGAAGACCGAAACCTTACTAAGAAAGCATAGAGAAGAAACTCTGAAAAAGAAAGAAAATTTCATTAACTTTCATTTTATGATTAAAAATTTTTGGAAGGAAAATAATTTTCTCTAATCTCTCTGAATTAAATAAAAATTTTGATAAGAAATATCTTTATTTATTTTATTTTTTCCTCGTTTATAATCCGTAGTATATCTTGTATAAAAATTTGAATCAACAAACCTTTACCAGAATATTAATTTTTTAACGTTTCTTTTTTAAAAATTTTTTATTTACGTTTCTCCTTCTCTTGCAAAATGAGATTATTTTAATTAAAAAAAAAATTTAGTATTATTTTTCTATATTTCTTAATTTTGAAATCTGACTGTGTTAGTTTAACCAATTTTTTATGTTAGACGAAATATGTACAAACCAATTTTTTATGTTAGACGAAATATGTACATCAAGTGCCTGAAAACTTTTGGATGCACCTTCGTACCATTCCTTTAATTATATTTCATTTTCTAAACCCATTCCTTTAATTATATCGAAATAGTTTTCAACCAGAAATACGCTCTTCAATTATTACCTCATCTGCTGATTCATTGCCCCAACCGCAGCTATACCTTGAGGCACGCGAGATTCGTTTTATAAAGCAAGCTGATGAAGCTTCAAAGGTCTCACAACCGATGTGGGACAAATACACACAATCACGTTTTATGTGAAGTGGGCCTGGGAAAATCGAAGTCCACTTTGTTAGGTTCTTTTTATTTTAGAAATTAAGTTACCGTATATTAATTCGATCTTGAAGCTGCATCACATCGTCGATTTACAAATTTGGACTCTTACATGCATCTGTATAAGACATAAGCTTCAACAAAAAGACCGGAAGATTCGATCCTTGCCGGCTTTGTCTCCAGTAAAACTCTCGAGCTAAGCATCCGGTTAATCCGGCTGCTTTATAGAGAGAAAGAAGAAAAAGACCTGAGCTTAATACTTCATAAAGCTAAATTAGCATTTGAGGCGAAGAACTAAACATCTAAACCAACACTCGCAAGCAAAATCGTATCAGAATACAAACACTAAAAGGGCCTTCTAAGAAAGCACACAACAAATCGAATTTCATACCATCAAATTGTGGTCTTTCAAAGGTAAGAGACCGTCAAAACACACCAGCAAAGAAATCGACATCAAGTATCAGAAACTCCAAATCCACGGGTCTAAAGATACACCAAAATAAAGACAATACAAGTTTATCTAATAGACAAGTCAAAAAAGTGCTGAAACTAAAATCACACACTAATAATTAGCAATTAAAGCAAATCTGGGTGGATTCGAACCACCAACCTCTCAACTTCCAATGAAGAAGAGCGCTCTACCAATTTGAGCTTACAGATCTATATCAAAGTCTTACGGATCCATGTTTAAAATTTTACCAATATTAGGCACTGTAGTTATATTCCGAATGATATAACATTCCAATTGATTCAAGATTGCGCCTCAACCAACAGCTTGTATTTTCCGTTCTGGTTACTCAAAAAGACATTTACAGGTTGAGACAACATATTTATCAAGTTCCAACATCAGAGAGTATTTTAAGAATAACAGCAACTGGTTTTGAAAAAATATATCAGCAAACAAATTTCTGTACTCTAACAACGTAATCGTTGATCAACTGTTAAAACAAATCAAAACAAAATTAAAAATTACACATACCCAAGCTTATGTTTTCTGAGCTAAGTACGAATACAAAACATTTAAATTGATTCATCTGAGATACCTTCGAAGTACAATTTAACCATCAAAGAGGACCACCATTTCTTGCGGAATCAACTTGCCATTCAAAGCATCTACTCGAATATCCTCCTCGCGAAGTTAAAGTTGATAGCTGTTTACAGAAATAAATCGAAATATTCTTTCTACAGCTTTACAATCGTTCTAATTTAGCAGTACATAACGAGAATTAAAATATCCTACGAAATAAAAGGGAATACTTGTTCCACTTCAATAACATATGCAACATTATCATCAATCATTGACAATATTGAAACTTCTCCAAAAAAGAGATCAACTCGAGAAAATTGGTGAACAAAGTAAAATTTGTTGAATCAATATGCAATAATTAGCAAGATTATAAAAAAGAAAGGATGATTAATTGAAGTATTTAGCTGTGTTTGTGCAAATTATGATACGAGGATGATTATCTAAACTATAATTGTAAGATATACCTTTCCGTCAAAGGAAGAGATTGATTGGTAATCGCCCACGGCTGCTGGTTGATAACAAGCTCTGATAAGGATCGCTTAATCACGTTTTTAAGTGATGATGATACGTTATTTTGTGGTGTATGAATAATAATAAAGCAATAGAAGGTAAACGAAAGAGAGAGAGCAAGACACGCACACGAGGAGAGGAGAACCCGGGGAAAAAATAATAATCACCCCGTGCGATCTCCTCTCCATACCACAAAAGATTTTTTTTATTGAGGATCTGTTTTTGACCTGCCATGCAAGCGCACCTGACATGGCAAAGGTCGGATGACAAAGATGAGCTTCCACAACATCTTATACATCCTATTAATCAACACACATGAATCCCATAGCCATCGTCTCCTTAAAAGATCTGGTCTCCAAGAAAAATCCATGCCTCAAAGCGCCTCAAATCGAACCAACACGAATCTGATAGGATCTCGCGTCTGACGAAGACACACGGGAAGATTCAATCACCAGATCTGATACAATCAAATCATAGTTATGATATTGAAATCAGGAAATTGAACAGAATTGGATCAATCGATTACGAGGATACGATATTCACCTTTAGATCTACGATTGAAGGTGATAAGCGGCGGATCTGACCACCGGATTCACGGATTCGATCGGAAAACGACACCGATGTGTAGATCGGGAGGCTCTCTATTACAAGTAAACGCGGCAAACGCAAGATTCGTCGCCATAGCAGCGAGATCTAAAGAAAACATTGAAAGAAAGAAAAGAAGAACGGGCTCTAACGAGGCGAGGATTGAGATAACCCTAGGAACAGCATATCCCTTTTTATATACAAAAGGGTTAGAAAGATGGGACGGTCCAGATTAAACGATTAGATGACAAATCAACGGTTTTAAAACGACCTCGTGGATCGTTGCGTGCCTTTCGGGTCATTCATTATTCATTTAAAGCGAGGCGGTTTCGTTATTAAATTAAAATAAAAGGATGCGGTTTTAGGATATGGACGGCTGATATTAAATTGCGTTGTCTTGACGCATCTTTTTTATTTGCGATCATCGCGGGCCGTGGGCCCGTGGACAAATAATTTGACTTTTTGACTTTGTCAATATTTTCTGACCTGATCGGAATGGTCAACTCGATGATCCGGTCGGACCGATAATTCGGTAATCCAAACAATAATCCGGTTTGGATTTAAAGTTATACAGTTTGTGAGATAGGTGAAGAATCACCTCTGGAAACAAATGCGAGGAATAACAACACATGACTCACACTTACGAAATATTTTACCTCTCCCTCATCCTATAACGGTTATGTAGTAGGATGATACATTTTAAAATATAGTTGATCATTATAAAAAAAGGTGAACTCGAGAACTCACCACAAGCTCTTGGAAAGAAGTTAATGAAATCTCAATATACACGAGCTTTAGGAGGGAAAGAGTCAACCTCATCGTCCATTGTGTTCATGTGGACCGGTCTATACTCCAGTTTCACCTTCCCTTCTTCCCAATACCTTCAACATATGTATAAAATAAAAACGCTCCTTAACTGTACAAAGCCATTTGATTATTAAAGTAATGCATGTTTCTCGAATGATTTATAGTATAATTTGTGAACAATAATACTGACAAACTATGAAATATGCATATACACCATCAATGGATTTCTACTTTGAGTTAGTATTGGTCTATTTGTTTCCGAAAGCTCTAAAGAGATATAAAATTTTTTACCCCAATGTATGCTTCATCCAATTCTCATCGTCTCGTTTCTGCAAAACAACCATACCAAATTTTCAATTCGTTATCCAGATACTGATTCAAGACAATTTTGTTACGTAAGGAACATAGAACTTACTGTGAAATCCTCACGAGCATGTGCTCCTCGACTCTCCTTTCTAGCCTCAGCCGAATGCATTGTTATACACCCATTTACCAAAAGATTCTCCAACTCCATAGTTTCAACCAAATCCGAGTTCCTAATTTTAAAGTTTCAAAACCAGAGCTTTAATAATTAGCCTAAAGACAGTTTTTTTACTTCTTTTTTCTCCAACGACAAGTAGTCACACTTACCATATCAAACTCCGATCCTTCACTTTGACATCACCAAAACTATTCCACGTCTTATCGATCAAATCACAACCTACACTCATAATAACAACCAAAAACAAAACCACAAATGAAGATTTTTAGATTAGATTTTACTCTGGAAAGACCTTAAAAGATCATAGGCTCTCGCTGTTGGTTACCTTCCTCTAGTGTTTCTTGTGTACGGAATACAGCAGCATTGTTTTGCATTACTCTTTGCATGTTTAAACGGATTTTGGAAGTTGGAAGTGACCCATTTGAGTTCCTTATTCGGTCCAACCATTCGATACTCTTCTCCCCCGCAGCCTTCTCTAAAGGTTTCAGTTTCTCACCTATGTGATACCATAAAGCAGAGATATCGTAAAGAGATGCTTGTATCAAGCTACATAGTTGTTCTTGTTCATCTAGATATGTGCCTACCTGGTTTTTGAATCTCCGCAACTCTGTTTGCACAAGCTCGGCCAAAAACAACAATGTCAAGAAGTGAATTTGCGCCAAGTCTATTGGCACCATGAACAGATGCACATGCTGCTTCTCCTGCTGCCATTAGTCCAGGAACTATAGAATCTGGATCATCGTCTCTAATAGTAACCACCTGAGAATCACACAGATGCTCAAAACACTTTTCAAATGCTGCTAAAAAATCGTTTTCTTTTCGTTTACCTCTCCATGGTAGTTTGTGGGAATGCCACCCATATTATAATGCACAGTAGGTAACACTGGAATTGGCTCTCTTGTAACATCAACACCAGCGAAAATAGCAGCAGTTTCTGATATACCAGGAAGCCTCTCTTTAAGCACCTCTGGTGGTAGATGGTTTAGGTGAAGGTAGATATGGTCCTTCATGGGTCCTTTTAAAAAAGTAAGTTGTATATGCTCAAGCTAATTTTCAGATTAAAGTAATAAACTCTCAAAGGAGTTATGATCTTACCTGCACCTCTCCCCTCGCGGATTTCCATAGTCATAGATCTTGACACAACATCTCTTGAAGCAAGATCTCTAGCTGTGGGAGCATACCGGTCCATGAATTTCTCACCTTCACTGTTTCTGAGAATCCCACCTTCACCTCGAGCTCCTAAATGTTAAAACTGACAAAGTCAAGAACTATATCTTGTCTTGCCTATATCCTTAATGGTTTGATCAGTGCTTGAACAAACACAGACCTTCAGTGATGAGACATCCAGCTCCATATATACCAGTAGGATGAAACTGAACAAACTCCAGATCCTGCAGCGGTAGCCCAGCACGTGCAACCATGGCATTTCCATCCCCTGTGCACGTATGTGCTGAAGTTGCAGAAAAGTAAGCTCTTCCATAACCCTGAAGGCAATTATAGATAATGATCAGTTTCACAAATCTAAACCAAGAATGTTTCAAGCGAAATTTTATCTTACCCCGGTGGCCAAAATCGTAGAACCAGAATGGAAACGATGTAAAGTGCCATCTTCCATGTTTAATGCAATGACTCCCTGACAAGTTCCTGCACATCATATGAAGTAGCAGTACTCATGCTTTAGCAAAAAATATATTTTCATTTGGAACCATAGAATATATGCAATTCTCAAAAGGAGTCAGATCAGTAAAAACTGTAAATCTTTCTGATATTGAAGGCAAAAGGATCTATATTAATTTGCAAACTCATAAGTATATCGACAAGGCTACATGATGGGTCATACATACTCTTAAATCAACCTGCAATTACTACTTACCATCACTGTTCATTATCAAATCCAAGGCAAAATATTCCACAAAAAACTGAGTGTTATGTCTCATTGCTTGGCCATAAAGAGTGTGTAACAAAGCATGCCCAGTGCGATCAGCAGCACACGCACAACGGTATGCTTGGCCACCTGATAGATTACATAGATCGAGGAGCAATTATGAGAATAAGCAGGTAATCTCTCACATGGGTTATAAATCAAGACTAAAACCTTTTCCAAAGTCTAGACTCTGGCCACCAAAAGCACGCTGATATATTTTTCCATCCTCTGTTCTAGAAAATGGCAATCCGTAATTCTCAAGCTCAATCACAGCTTTTGGAGCTTCCCTGCACATATACTGAATTGCATCTTGATCACCTACAGAAGAAACAAAAGATACAAGTTTCATCTAAAAATAGAAACCACTAGGAGGAACATGCATTAATAGGTAAGAAAGAAGCAAATTTACTGGAGTATACATCAACATAATACATCCATATAGAAGACAGTGTAAGAAATAGATTACGAAACTTGGACCAAGAAATTCAAAAAAGAAGAAGCTTTCAAAATCTTAATCCAAACAATCTAATGCTTTTGAGTATACCTAACCAATCACTTCCTTTGACAGTATCATACATATGCCATCTCCAGTCATCCTCAGTCATATTACCCAACGCAGCATTTATACCTCCCTTCACAAAATTTCACAAGCTTATCAAAAGAAACAAAAGCAGAGCTTGATATACTTAGCTTGATTACAAGAGTGCAATGTAGGTACCTGAGCCGCAACTGTATGCGAACGAGTTGGAAAAAGCTTGGTGATACAAGCTGTGTTGAAACCATGTTCTGATAGTCCTATCGCTGCTCTAAGCCCAGCACCGCCTGCTCCTACAACAACCGCATCATACGTATGATCAACGATTGTATAAACCCCTGTCTTCTTCCACAGATCACACACAAACTTGAAATCAGCATTAGGTAAATGTAATAGTCAACCAATTCGTGTTAATCAGGAGAAACACCAAAGACCAAACGAAATCGAATACTCAAACAGTACCGAATCAAAATCGACAGCAAACCAAATCGTGTTCTTAGTATCTGTCGTGATTAAGGCCAGAAATGATGAGAACGAAATCGAACAAAGGAGAAATTAAACAGTAGTAATGTAGCAAATGTCGTACCGAACGAGCTGAGAAGAATCTGGAGACTTGAGAACTGACGAAACCGCCGTTAGATTCCGATCTCCTCGTCGACGACGACGGAACTCGAAGACGACGAGGCACACACCGCCACATCTCGCCGAGCACGAAGTTGTTATGATGCTGGAAAATTTCCAAAAATTGTATTTGTCAACACGAAGACGAAGACTCGTTTTTATAAACAGTTACTTGAGAACGATTGTGAAATTCAAAAATTGCCTCTAGACCAGGTAAAAAAGTCTCTCGACGTGCCATCATCAAAGAAATTTGAAAATGATACATAAAAAAAACCTCTTTTGCTGCTAACTTGGGGAAGAATATTTTGAAACCGGATGATCTCGTTTTATAATATCAACAGTCCAGGATGATACACACCACATCGGATGGTCAAGATAGAAGTCTTTTCAGCCATTCGATCGTCTACAAAGTCGACTAGTGGGCTTTATTACGAGGCCCAATTTGACATTCATAGGCCCATAATGTAGTAGCGGCTGAATAACAGCAAAAATGCATGCTTAATTAGCAGCATTGACGAAGGCAGTTCGTTGCGCTCACACACGCCGGAGAATAGAAATCGGAGATCGACGACGCGATTCACAGAGAGAAAGAGAAAGCTGGCTTCGATTTCTTCTGCAGAGAGAGAGTGTGTGTGTGTGTGTCTGTGAAAGAGAGAGAGAGGGAGAGCGAGAGAGAGAAAGATTCTGGAGAGATCGATACAGAGAAATTGAGTTTGGGGAGATAGAAAGAGAGAGATGGAAACCAGGGAGAGAGATCTAGACCGGCTTATTCCGATGCATAAATCCGGAGCTTCTCCTCGAGAGGTCGTTCTCTCTGTTCCGCCGTCTCCTCTCGCTTCTCCAATTCACGTTGCCGGAAGAGAGGTTCCTCTCTCTCTCTCTTTCTCTACTTTTTCTCATTTCTTAATCTCTCTGGGGAATCGCGATTAAACAACGATTACAGAGCATTCCTCTAATTCCGCTAGTTTGGATCAAACAATTTTATCAACATCGTGATTGTTATCGTTTGCGTTTGATATAGAGCTAAGTTACTTGTATGTTAAGTTATTGTATGTTTGAATGTACACAAACAGGCGATTTACAAAGTTATCCGAAGCTGGGCCTCCAAAAAGTTTATGACCGGATGGTATTATTCTCTCTTTCTGAATCGATTATCAGAGATTTTAGCCTAATCGATGAGAATGAATAATTTCGTAGTTTGTTGTTGTTATTATAGTGTGATTCTTCTTCCAATCGCCGTCACATTCTACTTCACATGGTGGTTTATTCATTTCGTGGACGGGTTCTTCTCCCCAATCTATACCCATCTCGGAATCAATATGTTCGGTTAGTTATTCTTCATTTCATCTCTCATCAGCTTACTGTATTGAAAAGTAATGTCACATGGAATTTAGAACTAGACTTGTCAAAATTTGCAGGTCTTGGATTTGTGACATCCATCACATTCATCTTTCTCGTTGGTGTATTCATGTCTTCGTGGCTTGGAGCTTCAGTTCTCAGCATTGGGGAATGGTTCATCAAGAAAATGCCTCTCATCAGTTACATCTACTCTGCTTCTAAACAAATTAGTGGAGCAATCTCACCAGGTTAAAACCAATCTCACAAAACCCAAAAAGTTTTCTTATCTAAACCAAAATTATAAACTAAACTTACCCTTTTCTTCCTTTTATCAGATCAAAGCTCAGGTGCATTCAAGGAGGTAGCGATTATCAGGCATCCACATATGGGAGAATACGCTTTTGGTTTCATTACATCGACTCTGATTCTTAGAGGTCGTGCTGGAGGAGAAGAGCTCTGCTGTGTCTATGTCCCCACTAACCATCTTTATCTTGGAGACATTTTCCTCATTAGCTCAAAGGACATCATAAGACCTAATCTTTCAGTCCGGGAAGGCATAGGTATAACTTGTAACTTTGATAAAAATCCTTATTTCATATACGCCACAAGAAACAAATCGATCTCATTGCTCTCGGTTACAACTTCTTTTCTGCAACAGAAATCGTCATCTCTGGTGGTATGTCGATTCCACAGATACTAACAACACAGGACGCAGAGACTATTCACAGGACAGTAGTAGGAAGCTTTGCTATTCCACCAGTGTGAGTGAAGTCGATGAATCATTGGTTTGTCTCAAAAGATCAAAGTCTCTAATGGAGCCTCTGTGGTTAGGTGACTTCCAACATTTGCTAATCTCCAAGAATGTTGGGAAAATTTTGAACTCAAAATGATATGAGTGAAAAGATTCGTAGAGTTTGGATATGTGTTTAAGCCTTGTATTCGACTAGACACTAAAGAATAAACAAAATAGAATACAAAAGAAGATAGATTTGAAAGTGATCTTTCAGTGTTAACAATTTTACGCAAGTCCTTGTCTTCTGCAGCAGTGTTTAAAATAAAGTACTATGTTTTATGACCAGCTCAAAGATGCGCAAGGACATAAATCTTTTTTATATATAATTATTGTTTTTGTAATCAAATGCTGGAAGTGGTTGGGAGACACAAGGAGTCTCATGAATCCAATTCCTCATACGAAAACCTTTGGACCTCTCTAAATCGTTTCAGAAGCAGCCCGTAGCAGCTTCAAAACTCTAATTCCTACTAAAAATGATGTATCAATCAATGCCTCTGTGTAACCTCAGGATAATGCAGAACAGAGAGACTTGTATGCATCAACGCAGAGTTTAAACTTTTCTTGTGCTGCAGCCTGCGATTTCCACCACATTACCGAAAACAACTATCAGCACATAACTTCAAAAACTTGAAACAAGGTCAATCTTTAATTAAAAGCATACCTGAGACGGCCCCTGGTGCTTATCCGGATGCCACTTCAGAGCCGCAGATCGAAATCTGCATAACAAGAAGAAGACTTTATCGAACACTTTGCGGAAAAGGGATTTTGGCGACTATCAGAATCAATTGAAAAACTTACGCATTCTTAACATCTCCTAAGTTGAGGGGACCATCTAGAGGTAGACCAAGAACATTCCTCTCAGACAGAGACCCGACGATCAAAGGCTCATCACAAGACTCATCGTTCCAGCTTGTGCTTCTTGAAGATTGAGTGGTCCAGCTCCAGCCTTCTCTCCATTCAAATCCAGATGCCGAGTCCCTCGAATACGAGGCCTTGTGAGATTGATTTGTCCATCTTTGTCTCCATTTGTTCTCAAATGTATTAGTAGCATCAGCGCCAAAGTCATCATCATCGAGATTTCCTTCTCTGTGCCAACCTAATATAGCCAAACAAAGAAAATGATAGAGCAAGAAAAGTTGTGTGTGATACTAAGAAGAAGAAGAGAAGAGCAACTCACGTTTTGTTTTCTTATCCCGAGGCTTCTTTCCCCGGCCAGGTTGAGGTTTTTTCTTCATATGTCTATCCCGGACAAGCGGGTTTGGCCCGAAATGGCACTCATTCTAACGTATAAGGAAGCAAAATATAAAACGCTTGAGTAAAACACATAGTAAAAAGACAAAAAAAAAACAACCTATGTGAGAAGAACAGCATATAAAACCATAGGATATGTATTGAAGAAATCCATGAATGATATGTTACAAGAAAGTAGAAAATGTTACCTGAAGCGGATCATTGATTCCTGTGTGGAAGAGAAGATTGTTTAGAGTCTTTTTAGCACCAGTGCGCCGCCCTTTCTCTTTTACAGTACATGTGAATCTTATGGAGGAGTTCTGGGATCAACATTTTGGCAGCTTCAGAAAGAGAACTTTCTTTCTTATGAGCTTTGAATAGATACACAAAATAAATGACAACGTTTTAACATCAACATATCATCAATGCAGATTGCATTTCTACCAATAATCAATCCTCCCAAAAACTCGTTTAGTTCATATGATTGTGTACGAAAGTATAATAATTTGCAAAAACCCATTTTGTCTCAGCTACATGACCAAATCACGTGATCCTAGAGTTCAGGGCACAACATTTTCAATATTCCCCAAGCTGGTGATTATAGATTACACAAATACATATAACAATTCCTATTCTTGATTCCAAAATAAAATGAATCATCCCATCAAATGCATCAATCATATCAAAGTTGACATATTTTCAATTTGCACACATACCTTTGAAGATTCAGAAGTTGTACCATCCTTTGAAGCTCTACCCTGCGAACAAGAAATTGAATTTAAGAGCATCACAAAACTAATTACAGTTTTAAAAATTACCCAGATTCAATGATCAAGATCTTACGGAACCAAAGTTTTTCCTCCATTTTTCAGACAAAACACTCGTCGAATGAAATGAATTCGTAGCCGAAGATGCTGTGGCGTTTGATGACGACAATTCTAGAATCGAAGAGCTTTTCAGCGACAGGAGACTTCTCCATCGTTGCATATTGGGAGAGAAATTGAGAATTACAATTCAACGGTTCGAATAAGGAAAAATGAGAACTACGATTCTAGAATCAACAATTCCAGGGTTCGATAAAAAGAAAATGACGGTTGCTGGATTTGAGGAAGAAAGCGAGAGACGACGGAGAGTGACGGAGAGTTCGCGAGAGAGGTCAAGGAACAAGAGGCTTGGTGATACAAGGGTTTTTCAACCGGACCGGTTTAACCGGGACCCGGTAAATACTCTGGTTCGGTTACTGCTTAATAGTGCAAAGTCAGCGCAATTCAATTTGGGAGGAGGGAAAAAAAATCAAGAACAGCAAAAGGCCAAAAGTCCAAAAAGATTCTCACTTTGATTACGAATATTGGAAAAAAACAATCCAAAAATCAAACAATATTAGGTTCATGTTTGAGAATCGAATCGAATCAAATCTCAGAGAGATGAAACAAATAATCATATACGTATAGGGAACAATCTAAACATAACAATGGCATTGCTTTTTTTTAGCTTACATGGCTCTGCTCTCAGAACCTCAAAAGCACCCTCGAAAAAAATCCCTTCTTTCATCTCTCGAACTCATTGATGAGGAGGAACAGGACTTTTAGCTCCAATCTCTCGGGAATCATTACTAGATGATCCTTCACATTCACTGCTTTGGAACTCTTGGCTCGACAAAGCTATCTGTCTGAATTTCTTCATGTCTGCATTGTAAGATGTCTGACTATAATCCGAGCTTGTTCCCGATGTCCCGTATATGTTGCTATGTCCAGGCTTCACACCTTCGTTCAAAGCATCCAGTGACACTTCTCCTTCTAACGCTCTTACTATCTGATAACAACAAACAAAAAAAATGCTTATTACAATCTGAAAACAAAACAAAGATTTTATGATTTTGAATCACCTGGCTCATCTTTGGACGTTTACGTCCCGAATGGCGAATGCTAGCCGCAGCACAAGTCACCATTCGAGCCATCTCTTGCGGGCTGTAGTTGCCTTCAAGCCTTGGATCTGCAAGCTCATTAAAGTTCCCATCTTCTAGCGCTCGAGCCATGATAGGACGAGCCTATGTTCGTAATCAAATACAATCATTAGTACCCGAAAAACAAAATAAAAGTAGGAAGAGTGAAGCATAAAAACATATACATACCCAATCTACTAAAGTGTCGTCCATGGTGCTGCTATTATCAACCGGTCGTTTTCCAGTGATTAGTTCAAGTAACATGACTCCGAACGAGAAAACATCGGATTTCTCTGTTAATTTACCGCTAGATGCATATTCTGGAGCTAAATATCTACACATGTTTGTGCAGATAAGCAAATTAGTCAATCTACAAAAGGTTATGTTTCTTGAGTGAAGTGAAGTGAAGGGTCTTACCCGAAAGTTCCCATCACACGAGTAGATACATGAGTATAGTTATCAGAAGTTAACTTAGCCAATCCGAAATCAGCCACCTTTTCAAAAACAAGACAAATGCAAAAAGTCATCAGCTTTAACAATGTCGTCTTAACATAAACCGAAGCTGAATGCAACTACTAATTATATCACCATTGCATCAAAGTTGAAGTCCAAAAGAATGTTTGCAGACTTGATGTCACGGTGAATGATCCGAGGATGGCCTGAAGCCAAAAAGAAATAACTAGTCAGAGACAGAGCTTCCTCTGTTTTTCCAACATTAGGTTAAGAAAATGAGGATTGGTGAAATCTTGGAACTTACAGTCTTCATGAAGGTAAGCGAGTCCTTTTGCAGAACCTAAAGCGATACGCATCCTGATTGAGAAGTCCATTACCGGAAGATTCTTCCCTGCAACAACAAGAGCAAAGGTTACAACTTTCTTCAATCTATAGACTATAGAGATAACATTTATGTTATAGATAAGTTCAAGTGTCTAACCATGAAGATGATACTCTAAAGTATTGTTAGGAACAAATTCATAAACCAACATTCTCTGTCCATCAGCTATGCAATATCCAACCAAAGAAACAAGATACCGATGATGCACACGGCTAATGATATCAACCTCAGCTTGAAACTCTCTTTCTCCTTGTCCACTACCAGATTTCAAACTCTTAACCGCGACTTCTTTCCCGCTAGGCAACACACCTTTATGGACATAACCAAATCCTCCCTGTCCCAAAAGGTTAGAATCCGCAAACCCTCCTGTTGCAGCCGCTAGCTCTTGATAAGTAAAAGTGCTTTTGTTGAACCCAAGGGCCAGAACAGGGGAAGGAGGAGGTAAAACCGGACGTGATGGTCCTGAGTACAACGTGGAATCGTCTCCGCTTGTAGACATCCGTGGAGGAGGAGGAGGAGGAGGCGGTGATGGTCCACCACCTCCCCAACCACCAGGAGGTTGTTGGTTTTGGCCTTGGCCATTTAAGTGCCAATTTGGATAACTCTGTGGAGCATTGTTGTTGTTGTTGTTTCCATAGTATTGGTATTGGTTTCCTGAGACAATATGAAAAATGTTGAAACTTTTGATACAAATCCCCATAAACATATGTGTGTGTGTGGATATGTTTTTACCTTTCATGGAATCAGCGTAGTATGAATCTTTTCTCTTCTTTTTGCGTCTAAGACAGACAATAAGAAGCACAACCATCAATAGTCCAGCTCCAACTAATACACCTACTATGATCGCCGTATTTGTATTATTTCCTCCTCCTCCTCCTCCTCCTCCTCCACCGCTAGAAGGAGGATTATCCGAGAGAGAGCCGCCATTGTCTCCAGACGGCGACGATCTGCTACCACTGTTGTCTCCACTCCTAGAAGGAGGAGAAGGAGGGGAGCCACGTGACGGTGGGGATTCATTGCCACTGCCATTATTTCCTCTGTTTCCTTGTGGTGGAGGAGGATTATTGTTGGAAGTGGGAGGAGAAGGAGCTTGTGGAGCTGGTGGTGAGGTGGAATCAGGCGGTGGAGACGACGAGTTTCCTTGTGTCGGAGGAGCAGGAGGAGAAGGAGGAGATGGCGACGGCGGAGAAGAGGAGGTTGAATTGGAATTAGATGGTGGAGATGGAGAAGAGGTTGAATTTGATGGAGGAGGAGCAGATTCTGGGGAAGAAGCCATCGGAGAAGAAGAAGAAGAAGAAGAGGTATCCTTGGTAAATAGAAACTCTCTGTCTTCTCTCCCTTAATCACTCAAATTTTCTGAGAACAATAAACAACAAAACGTAGAGAAACAGATCATAATTAGAAAGGCATGACTTTTTTTACTTATTTTCGCTAAACAAACAGGGTGATGCTAAACTAAATTTAATACAAAATTAGCAAGAGATTAGTACCTTAGAGGAAGAGATTAAGGGAAGAGAGAGAGAGGGAGATGGGAATTGCAGGATGAGAGAGAGAAAGAAAGAGAGAGTTTTGGGGCATTTGGTAAGAAATATGATTATAGGAAGAAGGAGAAAAAAGGAGATTGAGATTTGCTCTGTCTTCTTCCCGACAAACATGCCTCTTCTCTCTCTCTGTCTTAATAACAGTTTTTTGTGTCAGTTGCTAATTGTAATAATCACCCGTCTAAATTATTCTCATTTTGGCTCCGTGATATGAGGAAGCTAACGATGTTGATTCAATGCCACGTAACCCCATGCATTGTCTTTAACCTTTATTAGGAGGGTCTCTAGTTTTATCTGGTCCGTTAGATCAAACTAGACTTCAGATCCTCCCACTTGGTTTTGACAACTTAAGAAAAAAAAAACAATTTTCAGTTGGTGTGGTTGGGGAAAAATAGCTAAAAACCCTTACATTGTTTAGAAAAGTATTGTGATTATCTATTCTTCATATTTGTGATTATCCATTCTTCATATTTTAATATTAACTTTTAGGTGAAGTTACTTTCACCGACTTACAAATGTCGGTAATTTTAGATATACTGTTCCTATAAATATGTGTTAAACGAGAGAAACAGAAATGAGAATAATAAGAAGAAGAGAGCAATTCACTCTCTCGTGTCTTCTCCCCTTCTCTCTTGCTCACTCTTTATTTCTCTTCCATATGTATACCTACATATATATAACATATACAAACACATCTTACCATTATATCATATAATATCTAACACGTTATCAGTACGAGTGTCTCTTGATCCGTTCTTATACCTAAAGAGGTAAGATTTAAATTTATGTTTATTTTAAGTTTTACTTATTATTTTCGGGATGATAGGCTCTACCTTTCCCGAACCGTTAAT
Source organism: Eutrema salsugineum (assembly GCF_000478725.1). Taxonomy (NCBI): domain Eukaryota; kingdom Viridiplantae; phylum Streptophyta; class Magnoliopsida; order Brassicales; family Brassicaceae; genus Eutrema; species Eutrema salsugineum. Next base: position 700,882 of record NW_006256901.1, on the reverse strand, counting down.
TAAATTTATATTAAAATTTACAGGATGATAGGCTCTGCTTTTTCCGAACCGATCGTTGAGATAGGCTATGCTTTCACGATCATATGATCATATGGTAGACTATGTCTCCTCAGATCATATATATGGAGTAGAAGGTTAAACCTCCTCCTTGATATTATGTTTATGGAGTAGAAGGCTCTGCCTCCTCAAAATTATATGGTAGGCTCTGTCTCCTCAAAAATTATAGTAGGCTCTGCCTCCTCAAAAAATATGGTAGGCTCTGCTTCCTCAAATTATATGGAAGGCTATGCCTCCTATATTATTTTAAATTTCATGTTTTTATTATGTGTGAGAATTTTTTTTATCATGCTTTTCTCGAAAAGCAAATTTTAAAACTAAATGTTTGCTAAATTTATTTTTGATAAAATTATATACAGTTATAATGTCGAATTTGGCAAAGTTCGAAATCCTTGCCTTTGATGTGTCTGGAAAAATTATATGTCATGGGCAGTAGGTGCAAAAATGCATCTAAGAGGAAACGGGCTTCTCGATACCATCAATAAGTCGGAAACGACATCAGATGAGTTAAAGGCGAAAGCCATGATATTTTTGCTCCACCACATCGATAATAGTTTAAAAGAAGAATACATCATGAAAAAAAGATCCTGCAGATCTTTGGCAATCTCTTAAAGATAGGTTTGATCACCAAAAATATGTGATCTTACCGAAAGCCAAACATGAGTGGCTGAACCTCCGGTTTCAGGATTACAAAAGTGTTGGTGAATATAATTCCGCTATGTTCGGAATTTCTTCTAGGATGATGTTATGTGGACAAGAGGTAAGTGATTTCGACATGATCGAAAAAACTCTCCAAACATTTCATCCTGGAAATGTAATCCTGCAACAATAATACCGGGCAAAAGGTTACACCACTTACTCGAAGTTGATGCAAATCCTCCTTGTAGCTGAACAAAATAATCAGCTCGTGATGTTGAACTATCAAACTCCTCCAACTGGATCATCGCCATTCCCAGAAGCGAATGTTGCGTTATTCAGTCAAAATAATAGAACCGAAAGAGGACGCAGGCGTGGTCGAGGTCGTAACCGCGGTCGCGGACGAGGTCGTGGACGAGGAAGACAAAACGATGTTGGTCGGGAAGCAGGAAAGCAAAAAAGAAACTGCTTGTTACAGATGCGGCATGAAAAATCATTGGGCAAAAACCTGTCGTACGCCAAGACATTTAGCTGATCTGTACCGAGCATCACAAGATGCCAAAGAAAAGGATAAAGGAAATAATTTTGAAACCAATTTCATCTCTGATGAAGCTGGAACTTCCTTTGATGGCATAAGTGAATATACTCATCTTGATATCGCTGATTTCCTAGTTGATCCAGAAGAATCAACGGAAACAAAGCGATTAAGATCGATGTAATGTAAAGTCTTCTCGAAGAAGACAAGAAAAACCCTATGTAATTTTAAATAAGAATGTAATATGCTTTTGTTAACAAAACAAGGTTTTTCTTAATATAAATAACTTTTAAAATCATGTTTTGATTTATTAATGTATTTTCTTGCATATATGATTCAGATTATGTCATCATTTGAGATTCAGGATGGAGATATATGTCTAGCCGATAGTGCTACGACACATACTATACTTAAAGATAAAAAGTATTTCTCCTGTCTCAAAATAAAGGACTCTGCCGGAAGCGTGGGTACCATATCTGGTCATGAAAATATTATAATTGCTCCGGAAGAGCTAATTTTTCAATGCCAAAGGGGAAAAATTTTGAAATAAATGATGCATTATATTCCCACGAATCCAATAGAAACTTGCTAAGTTTTAAAGATTTCCGAGGAAATGGATATCATATAGCAAGTACAAATAAGAATATCTTTGCATTATATCTGAGAGGAAACACGTATTGGAAGAATTACCAATGATGTCCTCTGGGTTATATTGCACAAAAATAAATATGACTGAATCTTATGTTACAGTAAACCCGGGGTTAAGAGTATGGCATGAAAGATTTGGCCATCCTGGATCAGTCATGATGAGAAGGATTGTGCAAAATTCAAGTGGCCACCCATTGAAAACCAAAAGATTTTTCAATCGGGAGAGTTTTCATGTCCGGCATGTTCTCAAAGAAAACTCATAACTAGGCCCTCGCAGCCAAAGTTAGGAATGAATCTCCTGTATTCTTAGATGCTGTTAGGCTCATTAAGTACCTGAATGTGATTGCATCCATGACCGGGGAATATGTATCTTCATAATCAATTCCCGGTCTTTGAGAAAAACCTTGTGCCACAAGTCGGACTTTATATCGTGTGACCTCGTTTTTCTCATTTCTTTTTCTCACAAAAACCCATTTGCACCCGACTGGCATTACATCTTTAGGTGTAATAATTATAGGTCCAAATACATTTCTTTTATTCAGGGAGATTAATTCATTTCTCATGGCCTTCTGCTATTTCTCCCAGTCAAGCTTTTTCTGGCACTCTGACACGGACCTTGGGTCTGGATCATCATTTTCATTATCAATTTCTTTAGATACCGAAAAGGAGAATATTCCATTTGTATCATTTATCTCGCTTCTAGCCCATAATGTCCCACTTTAGGCGAAGTTAATGGAAAATCTCATACTTTTCAGTATCATGTTCGTTTTCAAGACAAACTTTTTTAATTGGTTCTTCTGGAACCTCTTCACCTATGTCTTCAAGACATTTTTCTTTATTTAGTTATTTTGTAACCTTGTCTCCCAATTTCTTTTTCTTTCGAGGATTTTTATCCTTTGAGCCCATCGGCCGCCCGCGCTTTAACTGAACCTGCGGTTCATTTGCTTTATTCCCATCAATAACTGGTTCCGGAACATTTATTTTTGATGGAGCATTTGCAGCGGGGATATATGATTTTGTCACTCTTCTCGTATCTGTGAACGCATCAGGTAACTGATTTTCCAACCTTTGCAAATGTATGATTTTCTGAACTTCCATTTCGCGTTGATGGGTAGAGGGATCGAGATAAGCCAAGGTTTGTGTACACCATGTGATATCCTTTGGTGATTCTCTTGATCCTCCTCCCAACGCTGGGAATTCATTTTCATCAAAGTGGCAATCGGCAAAACGTGCCGTAAACATATCTCCAGTTGCCGGTTCAAGATATCTAATTATACTTGGTGACGTATAACCGATATATATTCTCAATCTCCTTTGTGGCCCCATTTTTTTTCTTTGCGGCAGGGCTATTGGGACATAGACCGCAATCCAAATATATGGAGATAGGATACATTTGGCTCCTTGCCAGATGTTAACTGTATTGGGGAATATTCATTATATGCACTTGGCCTCATCTGGACCAATGCCCCAGCATGCAATATAGCATGTCCCCATACAGTAATTGGGAGTTTTGTTCTCAATATTAACGGTCTTGCTATCAGTTGCAACCGTTTTATTAAAGACTCAGCCATGCCATTTTGTGTATGAACATGTGGAACCGGATGTTCAACATCGATTCCTAATGACATACAATAGTCATTAAAGGCTGCTGAAGTGAATTCACCAGCGTTTTCAAGCCTGACTTTTTTTATGGCATAATCAGGGAATTGCGCTCTCAACCTGATTATTTGGGCAATGTATCTTGCGAAAGCCATATTTCTTGTGGTCAATAAACACACATGTGACCATCTGATAGATCCGTCAATTAATACCATGAAATATCTAAATGGCCCGCACGGTGGATGAATCGGCCCACATATATCACCATGTATTCTCTCTAAGAATACAGGAGATTCATTCCTAACTTTGGCTGGCGAGGGCCTAGTTCTGAGTTTTCTTTGAGAACATGCCTGACATGAAAACTCTCCCGATTGAAAAATCTTTTGGTTTTCAATGGGTGGCCACTTGAATTTTGCACAATCCTTCTCATCATGACTGATCCAGGATGGCCAAATCTTTCATGCCATACTCTTAACCCCGGGTTTACTGTAACATAGGATTCAGTCATATTTATTTTTGTGCAATATAACCCAGAGGACATCATTGGTAATTCTTCCAATACGTGTTTCCTCTCAGATATAATGCAAAGATATTCAATGCCATTCTTATTTGTACTTGCTATATGATATCCATTTCCTCGGAAATCTTTAAAACTTAGCAAGTTTCTATTGGATTCGTGTGAATATAATGCATCATTTATTTCAAAATTTGTCCCCCTTGGCATTGAAAAATTAGCTCTTCCGGAGCAATTATAATATTTTCATGACCAGATATGGTACCCACGCTTCCGGCAGAATCCTTTATTTTGAGACAGGAGAAATACTTTTTATCTTTAAGTATAGTATGTGTCGTAGCACTATCGGCTAGACATGTATCTCCATCCTGAATCTCAAATGATGACATAATCTGAATCATATATGCAAGAAAATACATTAATAAATCAAAACATGATTTTAAAAGTGATTTATATTAAGAAAAACCTTGTTTTGTTAACAAAAGCATATTACATTCTTATTTAAAATTACATAGGGTTTTTCTTGTCTTCTTCGAGAAGATTTTACATTACATCGATCTTAATCGCTTTGTTTCCGTTGATTCTTCTGGATCAACTAGGAAATCAGCGATATCAAGATGAGTATATTCACTTATGCCATCAAAGGAAGTTCCAGCTTCATCAGAGATGAAATTGGTTTCAAAATTATTTCCTTTATCCTTTTCTTTGGCATCTTGTGATGCTCGGTACAGATCAGCTAAATGTCTTGGCGTACGACAGGTTTTTGCCCAATGATTTTTCATGCCGCATCTCTAACAAACAGTTTCTTTTTTGCTTTCCTGCTTCCCGACCAACATCGTTTTGTCTTCCTCGTCCGCGACCGCGGTTACGACCTCGACCACGCCCGCGTCCTCTTTCGGTTCTATTATTTTGACTGAATAACGCAACATTCGCTTCTGGGAATGGCGATGATCCAGTTGGAGGAGTTTGATAGGTCAACATCACGAGCTGATTATTTTGTTCAGCTACAAGGAGGATTTGCATCAACTTCGAGTAAGTGGTGTAACCTTTTGCCCGGTATTATTGTTGCAGGATTACATTTCCAGGATGAAATGTTTGGAGAGTTTTTTCGATCATGTCGAAATCACTTACCTCTTGTCCACATAACATCATCCTAGAAGAAATTCCGAACATAGCGGAATTATATTCACCAACACTTTTGTAATCCTGAAACCGGAGGTTCAGCCACTCATGTTTGGCTTTCGGTAAGATCACATATTTTTGGTGATCAAACCTATCTTTAAGAGATTGCCAAAGATCTGCAGGATCTTTTTTTCATGATGTATTCTTCTTTTAAACTATTATCGATGTGGTGGAGCAAAAATATCATGGCTTTCGCCTTTAACTCATCTGATGTCGTTTCCGACTTATCGATGGTATCGAGAAGCCCGTTTCCTCTTAGATGCATTTTTGCACCTACTGCCCATGACATATAATTTTTCCAGACACATCAAAGGCAAGGATTTCGAGCTTTGCCAAATTCGACATTATAACTGTATATAATTTTATCAAAAATAAATTTAGCAAACATTTAGTTTAAAAATTTGCTTTTCGAGAAAAACATGATAAAAAAATTCTCACACATAATAAAAACATGAAATTTAAAATAATACAGCAGGCATAGCCTTCCATATAATTTGAGGAGGCAGAGCCTACCATATTTTTTGAGGAAGCAGAACCTACCATAATTTTTGAGGAGGCAGAGCCTACCATATAATTTTGAGGAGGCAGAGCCTTCTACTCCATAAACATAATATCAAGGAGGAGGTTTAACCTTCTACTCCATATATATGATCTGAGGAGACATAGTCTACCATATGATCATATGATCGTGAAAGCATAGCCTATCTCAACGATCGGTTCGGGAAAGGCAGAGCCTATCATTCCGTAAATTTTAATATAAATTTAATTAACGGTTCGGGAAAGGCAGAGCCTATCATCCCGAAAATAATACGTAAAACTTAAAATAAACATAAATTTAAATCTTACCTCTTTATGTATAAGAACGGATCAAGAGAAACTCGTGTTGATGGATCACTTGATAGTGATTTATATATGAAAATTCCAGAGGGAGTAAAGATCCCAGAAGGATCAAAGATGCCTGAAGCATCTAAAGACATCTGTTCGGTCAAATTACAGCGATCACTTTACGGATTAAAACAGTCTGGACGCAGGTGGTATAATCGCTTAAGTATATATTTGTTGAGTAAAGGATACATCAACAATGCGATATGCCCTTGCATATTTATTAAGAAATCCTCGTCCGGATTTGTGATCATTGCTGTATATGTTGATGACCTAAACATAATTGGAACTCAAAAAGAGATTGATTATGCAATAACTCACATGAAAGAAGAGTTCGAAATGAAAGATCTTGGAAAGACAAAATTTTGTCTAGGGCTCTAGATTGAGCATTTCCAAGATGGGATATTTTTGCATCAATCAAATTACACCAAAAGAGTGTTAAAACGCTTTAAAATGGATAAAACAACTCCTTTGAGTACTCCAATGGTCAATAGATCACTTGATATTAACAAGGATCCATTTCGACCTTGTGAAGATAACGAAAACATATTAGGTCCTGAAGTACCTTATATGAGCGCTATCGGTGGGCTTATGTATCTTGCAAATTGTACTCGACCAGATATAGCTTTTGCTACTAATCTACTTGCAAGATACAGCTCATCTCCTACGCGCAGACATTGGAATGGGATAAAACATATTTTTCGTTATCTCCAAGGTACGATTGATCTGGGTTTATTTTACCATAGAAACCCCGAAGTTGGTCTAGTTGGTTTTGCAGATGCAGGATATTTATCAGATCCGCATAAAGCTCGATCGCAAACTGGATATGTTTTCACAATTAGTGGAACGGCGATCCCATGGCGTTCTCAAAAACAGACTTTGGTCGCCACTTCTTCAAATTATGCGGAAATCATTGCTCTTCATGAAGCATGTAGAGAATGCATATGGCTCAGATCCATGACTCAACATATACAAGGTGCAAGTGGAATAGTCATCGATACGGAACCAACAAAAGTATTTGAAGATAATGCTGCATGTGTTGCTCAACTAAAAGAACGTTATATCAAGAGTGACAGAACGAAACATATTCCTCCAAGATTTTTCTCTTATACGCAAGAGCTCGAGAAGAATCAAGAAGTCGATATCTAGTATGTTCATTCATGTGACAATGCGGTGGACCTCTTTACAAAGGTGCTTCCTACTACAATATTCAGAAAGCATATTAAAAGTATCGGAATGCGTCATTTGCGGGATTTATGAAGAGAACGTTATATTCATCATTTCAGGGGGAGATTACGTTACTGTACTCTTTTTCTTTTGTTATGGTTTTTATCCCATTGGGTTTTTCCATAATAAGATTTTTAACGAGACAGTACGCAATACATCAACAGTGATAATCAAGGGGGAGTGTTAAAAAAGTATTGTGATTATCCATTCTTCATATTTTTTGTGATTGTCCATTCTTCATATTTTAATATTAACTTCTAGGTGAAGTTACTCTCACCGACTTACAAATGTCGGTAACTTTAGATATGCTGTTCCTATAAATATGTGTTAAACGAGAGAAACAGAAATGAGAATAATAAGAAGAAGAGAGCAATGCTCTCTCGTGTCTTCTCCCCTTCTCTCTTGCTCACTCTTTATCTCTCTTCCATATGTATATCTACATATATATAACATATACAAACACATCTCACCATTATATCATATAATATCTAACACATAATATTTTTTAAAAAATACTGACATTTTTTGGTTTTTAAAAGTCTAACGTTTTTATCAAATGTAAAATAGTGTCTAATATTAACCAGATCAAACACGAAATCAAACGAATCGTTTTATGAAAACATAATTTTATTTGTGATATCTTCTTTCCCAAATTTTAGTTAGGGATGTTTTCCTTTCTAAATTTGGGGTTTCTTCTTCGCAATGGAAAAACCTATACTAAATCAAGATTTCAGCATCTAATGTAGATAAGGTACTGTTGGCCACTATATATGCCATCGACGTCCAAATGTTGAACTTAGTTGTGGAAAGACATTGTGAACATGTATATGTTGTATGTGATTCTAACACGTTTTCGTCGAGGTATTGTCGTATTGGTACTGTACATGGCTCGAGAGGCTTCGAAATGTAGCCTGTGATAGAAAATGGGGTGCTAACACGTTGTGTACCCAAACCGAAGGTGTGATAGAAAATGGTGGCGAGGACGAGGTCGCTTTGGATAATGATTTTAAGGTGTTAAACATCAATACAACTTTGTCTATACATCTATCGCTAATTTAATATACATGCAATTTATGTTTTGCTTGTGTAACTCTAGCTAGGGTCTAGACAAGTGTGAGCATAAAAAATGGTTAGGTGCTTAGGTTAGGCTAATATAGTTTAAAGGAATATAGCTACTACAGACACCTCCATTTTATATTAAAAACAAAATATCAACATTCCCAAAATGTATAAGTAAAATATAGGGTAAAATCAATAGGGAAATCATTGAAAATATTTATAATTTTAATTTAAAATGCAAAAAAAAACATAGATTGTTTTCCTTTTTTTTCTCACATATACTTTGTCATTTGTTCATAAGATTTTCAATTTTTTTTTCAGTTTTTCCTTTTTGGTTTGAACAAAGATTTGTGAATTTTTTTTCCTTCTTCAGATTTTCCTATTATTCATTTTCCAATTGAAAAAATGTTACAAATCTATCATTTTCCATTTGGTAAATATTTTCGTTTCATTTCTTTTTTTCATTTTCAGGTTTGGAAATGGTTATCCTTCTTAACGTATGTATATATAATCTATATACTTATTTGTGTAGTAATTTGCTGATGTGTCGTGCTTATAGCAAATTTTACAGTGTTTCGCTTACGTGTCATCGCCATAATAAATTTCGGCTGAAAAAAATACATTTTTACCTCATTTAGCTATTACGTGTCATTTTTTATTGGTTCTTATGTGATGATGTGTTAAAAATAACTTAAACAAACTACTCTGAATTATTATGGTTTAATGTTTAATTTTGTTATCAAATCAAACCTTTTCTAAAATTTTATAATTTGTTTTTAAAAAATCTAATAAAAAAGTAAAAAAAAAGAATCTATATATCTAACTAATGGAATATCGTTAAAAAAAATCATTTATAACTAATGGAATGTCGCTTATTTGTATAGTGATTTTCTTATGTGTCGAATCTACAACGAATTTCATAATGTTTTGTTTACGTGTCATCTCCAGAATGAGTTTTAGCTGCAAAAGGCTATTTAACCCCATTTTTAATTACATGTTATTTTTTATTGGTTCTTATATGATGATGTGTTAAAATAACTTAAAACTAACCGCTTTAAATTATTATAGTTTAATATTTCATTCTATTGTCAATCAAACCGTTTATAAAATTTTATAAACCAAAATTTAGTAAAAATCTAACAAAAAATAAAAATCAATAAATAGTCTAATGGAATGACGGTATTTGTGATGTTTAGATTAGGGTTTTCGACTTCATATATTTTACTATAAATATGTACGACTTCTTTCTAATTCTCTCACACTCTTCTAAATTGTTTAACCTCTCTTTTTTTCTTCGAATAAGTTTGTATAATAGTTCAAAAAACTAAGTCTAAAATACATAGAACAGTGATCAAAATCGAATAAGTTCATACGGTACTTCAAAAAACTACGTCTAAAATACATAAAACAATTATCAAAATATTTTAAAACTATTTAAATTAAATTATTTGGCTACTAATATGTTTTATCTATTATCTTCTACACTGTTTTCACGATCATGTCTTCAAACATTAAAATGCAAGAAAATGTAATATACAAATATACTCAAAAATAAAGAATAAAAAATAAATAAATCTAAACTATTATTAGATTTTCAAACAATCAAATTAAATATTATATTAGCCTGCGCACAAGACGCAGAAAAGTTCACTAATGATTTTTTTATTAATAAAAACAATAGTTTTTGAATACGTCAGAAATTAGAGGTAAATACAAAATCTATACTATTAGTTGCAAAGTCAAAATTCTTACGTGTCAACTCCAGAGCGATTTGCTTATGTGTCATATATACATGTCATTTTTCTTAATTCTAATTGGATTATTATTAATCCTAAGTGTCACTATGGTTAATATGATTTTAATGGGCTATCGATACTATTAGTTAATGGGCTATCGATTTCATTTAATTCATCGAATTTGTAAAATGGGCCACCGAAAAAAATTAAAAAAAACCCTAAAACATTTATCTTACACTATATATATCGTTAGCCTACATATGTTTTTCACCTACAACAACTAACTCACCCTTCTCGAAGGTCAACTCTACGCTCATTCTCAAAGTAAATCGGTTTTGTACTTTATTAAGCCGGTGAATTTTGTTTCTGTGGCATAGTCTCCCATATTTTTTTTTGGTGATTTCTATAGTGATTATTTTTCTTTTCTCGCATTCTTTTAATTTTCTATTTTATTTTCTGGGTTTTATATTGTTGTTAATTTGTTGTTGTGTGGGCATAGAGGTTTCAATGTTGTAAACTAAAACTAAAAATAATTAAAAACAATTATTTAATATATACATAATAAAATAAAGCAAATCCAAAAAGTAAACACCATCTAAATTTAAAAATATATATATATATATATTTACTATTGAACCTATAATATACCTATAAGGTTAACTCTCTCTACCATTTCTCTTTCTCCTCTCTCTCTCTCTCTCTCTCTTTCTCTCTCTCTCTCTCTCTCTCTCTCTCTCTCTATTTATCTCCCTCACACTCTCTCTCTCCATCGACATGTTCATGAAGCATCTATATGTTCCGGAATGCTTTAACTCAATTTCTCTCTGTCTCCCCGCACAACATCTGATGTGTTGTCTCCACAGCAACTGTCATATGTGTCATTATTAAAAAATATTATATGGCGTTTTAATTTATTATGATAGGTCAATCATTAATCTTATGGGGAAATATCCGTGATGTGTTTTTTTCCTCAATTATGGGCCATCGATATCAAAGTCAGTATTAATCTAAACCCTACCGTATCCATCGTGCTATATATACTCCTCTCGGTCTTCATGTTTTCTTACATACAACATCCGTCTTGTAAGGTTTAGCATCTTTTTAAAAAATAAATCCATATCTTTTTTAAAAAAATTGATATATATATATATATATTATTTATGTATTTTCATAATGACAACCTACTCTTATAGTTCATACTTTGCTAATTGAATATTTTATCTCCCGCTTTACAATAAAATCGTCAAGTAAATAAAAATTCATGTTTGTTTATTTTAGTTTGTGCTTTAAATATTTTTTTCTGCTTCTAGACTTTCTTCTTATGTAAATCCATTGCCTAATAGTTCTTTCCTTCAAAATTTTTATGAATTTTCTATAGCGACCAGCAATCTTTCCCTCCGTGATCCTCAGATTTTGCCGTAACATCTGCCTCCATCTCAAATCGTTTTTACAGAAGATGAACATTTTTCTGTGATGTTTACAACGATAAATTTACAGGTTCGTTAAAGTGTAATTAGGACTATCCTAAAACCATATCGTATATGTATTTTGAATTTTCGATCCATTGGGGTTGGGATCATAAAAACATCAATGGCACCCCCGTCTTTGCGGTAACTCCAGACCAAGTATTATAGCCAACTGTAACTCTAACGCTGGCGAAGCCTACTACTTGAGGGTTTCATCGCATGTCATTCGCGATCCATGTTTTTAGATGGATATAAGAACAATTAATGGTGTTGTCCATCGTACTTTCAAAGATGCATGTTATGCTTTGAGTTTAATGCATGATGATACTGAGTATGTTGAAGCTATCTATAAGGAAAGTCAATGGGTTCCCACTCATTTCTTCTTATGATGTACACTGCTTTGTTACGTGCAGCTTCTATGATGAATCCTTTTTATGTTTGGAGATCCATTCAATATTTTTTAGTATAAGTTTCGTCAATTCCTTGCATTGTCTTTGATTAATTTTCCTTAATTATCTTATTTTAACAATTTTCTTTGATTTGTTGTTGTGTTTGGATTTTAATTGTTTTCCCTAATGTACTTTCTAAATTTAGTTACCATCAATAAAAATAAACAATTAAACAGATTCCTAATAAGTTTTTGCTATTAATAATTTATATATTGTTCTTATTTTAACCCATTCATAATTTTTTATTTCTTGTTAAAAAAGACATACAAATAGTTTTCCTAATAAATCATATATATTGCTCTTACGTTTATTCACCTATAATTCTTATAATTAGAAGTATAAGTATAAAGAAGAAGATGTAGTTAATGATAAAAACTAAAAAAAGATGAATTTGAATAAAACCATTGAGAATAAAAAAAGCATATGAGAACACGAAATAGTGAAGAAGAATAACGATATAAAAAAGAATGTTTTAGTTAAAGAAGAAAACCGGAAGAAAACAAAATAAAAAAAAAAAAGAAGAAATGAGAAAATGAAGTAGGTGAGGATGAGAAAGAGATCAAGAAAAACCAGAAGAAGAAGAGTTTGATGAAGACCAAAGAGGAATAAGAAGTAGAGAATAAAGAAGGCTAATAAAAATTTAAAAAGAAGAAGAACTGAGAGAATACAAAGATGATGAAGCAGAAGTCAAAGACAATGATGAAGATGAAATAATAGGGTGAGGAATAAGAAAAACGAAAGATATATAAGAGGAATAAGAAAAAAAGTACAAGTCAAATACGATGAAGAAGAAGAAGAAGGAAAATATGAGAAAAAGAAGATCAAGAAAAAAAGTACAAGTCAAAGATGATGAAGAAGAAGAAGGAAAATATGAGAAAAAATAAGATGAATAAATTGGGGCAGAAAAAGAAGGCAAAATCCTTAAAATTGGAAATTGAAGAAGAAGACGAATAAAAACTGAAAAAGAATAAGAAAAATACGAAGAATAACTAAACCAAAAGATAAAGAATAGGAAGAAGAATAGAACAAAATAAAAGAGGAAGAAGAAGAAGAAGACAAATCAGAAGAGAGTAATGAAATAGAAGTTGTAGACGATGAAGAAGAGGAAAGAAAAGATAAGGAACAAGAAAATTGACGTCGATGATAAAGAAGAAGGAAAAGACGAAGAAGAAGACCGAAAAAAGGAAAAAAAAAATCATAATAAGAAAAATTATGACAAGACGAAAAATGTTAAAGAATAAGAAGGGGAAATGAGTGATGAATTTGGAGAGAAAGGGTGAGACAGAGAGAAATTGAGTTAAAGCTTTCAGAGACATATAGATGCTTCAGAGACATGTCGATGGAGAGAGAGAGTGTGAGAGAGAGAAAGAGAGAGAGAGAGAGAGGGAGAAAAAGAGAAAGACAGAGAGAGAAAGATAAATGGTAGAGAGTTAACCTTATAGGTACATGATATTCAATCTATGTTAGCTCATATTTTTTGTGTTCTTATTTTTTATTTTCGAAATACTTCTTATTTTAAATGTAGTTATCTAAATCATATGACATATATAAATTTAGGACGAGGAGGAAAGGAGAGAATGAGAGATAAATATTGAAAGAGGGATGGACACATGGATGAGGAGAGAGAAATAGTTAAAGTTTTCAAGTACATATATTTGATTGATATAAATAAATGAAGGAAAATAAGAAGAATATAAAGTTGGAGAGAAAGAAGAAGACAAAGGCGATGATGAAGAAGAAGAAGAAATAAAATAAGAAGAAGATGAGGAAAACAGAAAACAAGAAGAAGATAAGACAAAAAAAAAACTTAAAGAATAAGAAGTAACAAAAGAGATATAGAATGAAGAGGAGAAAGAAAAATAAATATAAGAAAATGAAAGAAAACTAAGAAGAAAACGTGAGAGAAGAATGAGAGATAAAGATGGAAGACGATTAAGAAATAAAAAAAAAATAAAAAAAATAAAAAACTAAAAGATAAAAAAGAAGAAGAAGAGAAACAATTATGTAAAGACGAAAAATTCGATTTTGTCTTAATTCAATTGATTTGTGAGTTCAATAGTAAATATATATATATATATATATATATATATATATATATTATTTTAGATGGTGTTTTCTTTTTGGGATTTACTTTATTTTATTATATATATATTAAATAATTGTTTTTAATTATTTTTAGTTTTAGTTTACAATCAAGAAGTATGCATGATATACTCAAAAATGATGACGTTTTTGGTGGGAAATCATTGTATTTGGAGGAGATTTCAGGCAAATATTGCATGTTATTGTAGGAGGTAATAGCACCCAAACTCTTATGGCTACCATAAATTCTCCTACTTTATGGGACAGTTGTACAGTTTTAGAACTAACCAAGAATATGAGGCCTTAAAATGGTGCTGGAGGTGATCGCGTTAATGAGCTAGAGGCCTTTTCAAAGGGGATTTTAGATGTAGGAGACAGCAAAATTATTTTGACTGACAACGATGAAGCTGAGATTGAAATCCCTGACGATTTACTGATAAAAGAATGTGCTGATCCTTTTAAAGAGATAGTAAGAGAAGTGTATGGTGATTCATACAGATCGGAAAGAGATCCAAAATTTTTTCAAGATAGAGCAATTCTTAGCCCAAGAAATGCAGACGTGGGATTAATAAACAAATACATGTTGTCAGAAATAAAAGGTAAACATATTTAACGCTTTACACATACGATCTTACACATTAGCTTTATAATGTGATCAACTGAACTTCGTAAAACATTTTTCTAGCTGAGAAACATACATATTTAAGCTCGGACAGCATCGATACTTCTGATAAGGGCAAGATTGACGAGAAAGTTTACACACAAGAATATCTTAATAGTATTAAGATCTCAGGATTGCCAAACCATGAATTGAAATTGAAAATAGGGACACCTATTATGTTGCTTTGGAATATTGACCTTAAAGGTGGTTTATACAATGGAACAAGACTCTTGGTAACACAGTTGGCCAAATATGTTATTCAAGCTAGCCACATAACTGGAGAATATACTGGTCAAAAGGTCTTGATCCCACAAATGTTTGTTTCTCCCACAAAGACAAGATTTCCTTTTAGAATGAGGCGTAAACAATTTTCGGTAGCTATCGCCTATGCAATGACTATCAATAAAAGTCAAGGACAGACTTTGCAAAAGGGGCCTGTATTTACGAAAACCAATATTTTCCCATGGACAACTTTATGTGGATATATCACGTGTTACTTCAAGAGCTGGTTTGAAGATTCTGATAACGAATACAATGGATCAGCCACAAACCAAGACTTTGAACGTTGTATACAAAACCGTCTTTCAAAATGTAAGGAAACAATAGTTTCTTTTTTTAAGGTTTAGAGTTTTACTGTTTAAATGGTTTATTTAATTATTTTTAAATGACATTTTAGTTTACTTTTCCTTTCCCTATTAATGATTGTCCTCATTATCGAAAATCAAACATAAAACAAATAAAATACAAAATAATAATGATGTTTGCAGAATTAATGAATTTTTTAAAAAAAATACAATTATCCAACTAACCAATTTGATGACTCTCTTCCAAAATTAAAAGTTTCTATAATACATTAACATTTTGATATTATACAAAAGAAAAATTAAGTACTCAGCTTCATGGACCTCGCAAACCCGCGTATCGCGCGGGTCCCCAACTACTTATCTATTAAAACCTCTTATTAACCCTGATCGAATTGGATTAGCTCGATTAGGTGAACTTTCTTTGTTCTTCCCATAGTTTTATCATAGACAGAAATGCAAAGAAATTGCCTTTTGACCATTTGGACCAAATATTATTTATAAATAATGTAATTTCTGAACTGAATAAGAATTCAATGTCTTCTTTTTTTTTGTTCAACGAATTCAATGTCTTCCGCACTTGTTCCCCTATGTATGTCAGCATTCAAATTAATCATAATCTTCACAAGCCATGGCAAAAATACTGTGTTCGTATATGTTCATTGGCAATCTTTTCTCTCTTAGCTAGGTAAAAAATTGTATGCCTTGTATTTCATTAAACATGTTTGGGTAATTTCTTACACCAAAATTACAACCTACCAACACACAATTTCTTTAAAAAAAACAATTTACGGAAAGTGATTAAATGTGACTATAAAAGAATTAGATATGCGGATGATCATAAGTATGCGATGATAATGAAACAAATAGTCAGTGACTGCACAACGAATGGAACCAAGATTTAACTTGATCGACAAGAAACGGATTAACGATCTGATGTTTCAAATATTTTCTTTAAACAAAATGAAAACAGAAAGGGAATTCTGACCTAACTTCCCTTTCTATATATATATTTTTGGCATTTAAGAGTCCACATTTACACATCAGAAAACACTAAAGAAAAAATTCATCCTTTATTTAACACTCTAAAAAAAAATTCATCCTTTGACAAGGGGAAACAAGTCATCCTTCTGGAAGTTTAATCACTTTCCCTAATCACGCATATTTCTGATTATTATTAATCACCATTAGATATCCTTTAATATTCATGACTAATATTCATAATGTGACTAATATTCATCCTATTTCTGATTATTATTAATCACCATTCAGTCATGACTAATATTAGTAATATTCATGACTAAAGAATATTAAAGAATATTAAAGGATATTAAAGAATATTAAAGGATATTTCTGAATATTAAAGAATATTGAAGAATATTAAAGAATATTTCTGATTATTATTAATCACCATTCAGTCATGACTAATATTAGTAATATTCAACGAGAGGAATCAGAATTAGATATCCTTTAATATTCATGACTAATATTCATAATGTGACTAATATTCATGACTAATATTCAGTGATTAAGACACTGAATGGTGATAATTTAGTAACAAAAAGAATTTAATGTTCCTTCTATTTCTGATTATTATTAATCACCATTCAGTGTCTTGATCATGAATATTAGTCATGAATATTAGTCATCCTTCTAGACGGTGTGCCACCTAATTCTTATCTTTTTTTGGTGGTCCTCAAGCACAACTGTGTATGTAGTATATATACAAGCTGTTTTGCTTGTGATATAATCATAAAACATTCAAAACCTGACAGTTCTCTTTCGCAGCAGCAAACAATGTCAATCTTGCTCTGTTTCCTCTCTCTCTTACCCATTTTCTTAGTTTCCTTATCAATCTTCTCTAAAAAGCTCAAAAGATGGAAGCTTCCTCCAGGCCCGCAGAAGCTTCCAATCATAGGAAACTTACACAACGTCAAAGAGTTGACTCACACATGTTTTCGAAATCTCTCTCAGACGTTCGGACCAGTGATGCTTCTCCGTTTCGGATACGTTCCCGTGGTCGTGATCTCATCGAGAGAAGGAGCAGAGGAAGCTCTCAAGACCCACGATCATGAATGTTGCAGCCGACCAGAGACGGTAGCCACCAAAATGCTTTCTTACAACTTCAAAGACATTGGATTCGCGCCTTATGGTGAGGACTGGAAAGCGTTAAGGAAGCTCGCGGTTATAGAGTTCTTGAACGCGAAAAAGCTGAAGTCTTTCAGGTATATCAGAGAGGAAGAGAACGTCTTTTTGGTCAAGAAACTGACGGAGTCGGCTCTGACAGGATCTCCGGTGAATCTGAAGAAGGAACTTTTCACGCTCGTCGCGAGCATCGTGTGTAGGCTCGCGTTTGGAATCGATATCCACAAGTGCAAGTTCATCGATGAGCACAACGTTGCAGATCTAGTTCACAAGTTTGAGTTGCTCATCGATGGTTTTGCGTTCTCTGATTTCTTCCCTGGAGTTGGTTGGCTTATCGACCAGATTTCCGGCAAGAACAAGACATTGAACAATGTTTTCTCTGAACTAGACACTTTCTTCCAAGATGTGCTCGACGAACATCTTAATCCCGGAAGAAGAGTATCAGAGACCCCTGATGTCGTTGATGTGATGGTTGATGTGATGAAGAAGCAAGAGAAAGATGGAGACTCATTCAAGCTCACCACAGATCATTTCAAAGGAATCATCTCGGTAAAAAAATCTTACTCTAGACTTCAACACCTTTGTCATTTTGAGACTCTAAACTGAACTTAAGCGTTCTGTGAATATTTCAGGACATATTTCTTGCAGGAGTGAACACAAGCGCCGTCACTCTAGCCTGGGCTATGACAGAGTTGATCCGAAACCCGAGAGTGATGAAGAAAGTACAAGAAGAGATTCGGACATCACTCGGGGACAACAAGGAGAGAATCACAGAAGATGATCTCACCGAGCTTCACTACTTCAAGCTCGTGGTCAAGGAAACATTCAGATTACATCCAGCAGCTCCACTTTTGCTTCAAAGAGAGACAATGTCTGACATCAAGATCCAAGGCTATGACATACCCGCTAAAACCCAGATGGTCATCAACGTTAACTCGATCGCACGCGATCCAAAACTCTGGACAAACCCAGATGAGTTTAATCCTGAAAGGTTTGTCGATAGTTCCATAGATTACAAAGGACTAAACTTTGAGCTTTTACCATTTGGTTCTGGCCGGAGAATCTGTCCAGGGATGATGATGGGAATCGCAAACGTGGAAATGGGACTATTGAATCTGCTCTACTTCTTCGACTGGGGATTGCCTGAAGGGAAGACTGTGAAAGACATCGACTTGGAAGAAACCGGATCGGTCATTGTCAGCAAGAAAGCAACTCTTGAGCTTGTTCCGCTGCTTCATAACTGAAATAACGATCACGAAATACAATTAGTCAGAAAGATAATGTATTTGTTGTACTCAGATTCTTGATTTTAGTTTTGTAATATTTTGCATTATAATAAAGATGATTTATCTGAAAAAAAAAAACATAAAGTAACAGAGAAACACAAAACAGTCTTTGTCTTCACACATGAATTTTCACAAACAGCTGGTGAGCAATGCAATTTCCCACATACAAAAAAAAAACTTTTTTTATCAATATTAAAAGGGACTGGACACAGATATAACAAGAATCTAATTCAGGGTGCAAGAATCTACTAGCACTTGTGAGGTTCGGTCCCCAATTACTTTTACCCTCGGTCCAAGTCGTACAAGCTGATCGAATTCTCTTGTTACAGAGTCTAATCTCAAGAAGAAGAAGAAGAAACTAGGTTACACGAAGAAGAAGAAACTAGGTTACAAGGAGAAGAAGAAATTAGGCTCCAAGAAAGTCTCTACGAAGAAGATGAATTCTCTGTCTCCCTCTCTCTCCACTTTAATTCCTCTGTTTTGCTCCGTACAACAACCTTGTAACGAACTTAAACTTGGGCCTATTAGAAACCGAGGTCCATCTTCATAAGCCCATTTGAATTGTCTAACCCGAGAATGACCTAAACTAAGTACCAAACCAGCTTGTAACCGAATCCGGTTAAACCGATAGGCAAAACTAGAGTTAACACAACTTTATCATTTCCATTACAGAATTAGGGGAAATAGGGTAATTCCGTATATTTTGAAGGACTCGACAGTCGACGACTCACTAGTTGTTGTTTTTTTGTGACAAAAATATTCTTAAGGGCTCTGGTAGAGTGAAGTAAGGAATATAACAAACCGAAGGTTAGACTTAGGATTTCTTTTTTCTAATGGGTTTGAGAGTCCGTTTTTGAGGTTATAAATACAGATTTAGGGATTTGTAATTGATCATTCACACAATCAATAAAGAAAACCTAAAAGGGTGTTTACCTCAATTGCGATCTTTTCTATAGTTTATTGTTTTCTTCGTGCTTGATTCACAACAAGTGGTATCAGAGCTCAAGGTTTTCCGCGAATTATCATGACGAAAGGAAACTCTCTCAAGTTCGATATACCTAGATTCGATGGGAAGGAAAATTTTGGGTTATGGCAAAGTCGAGTCAAGGATCTGCTGACGCAGCAGGGTATGAAGAAGGCGTTGTTAGAGAAGAAACCGGACAAGATCGAGCAGGATGATTGGGATGATATGCAGGATCAAGCTGTTTCAACGATTCGACTTTGTTTCTCCGACGATATTACAAATCAAGTGATTAACATCACGACTTACAAAGAGATGTGGGACAAGTTGGAGAAGATGTACATGTCAAAATCGTTATCCAGCAAGCTGTATCTGAAACAGAAGTTATTTGGGCTCAAGATGGCGGAATCAGGCGATCTTATTGCTCATATTAACAATTTCAACAAAATCATTGGAGATCTTACGCGTGTGGATGTGAAAATTGAGGACGAGGATAAAGCCATGATTCTGCTGTGTTCTCTTCTTCCTCAGTTCGAGACGTTGGTGACAGCTATTACAGTCGATAAAACGACTATATCGCTGGAGACGATTTGTAGTTCGCTGCAATCTCATTGGGAAAGGCGGCAGAACACTACCATGGGCGACAAGTCTCAAAGTGATGGTTTGTACGTGAGTAGCAACCAGCAACGAGGAAGGCAGGAAAAGAAGCAGGATGGAAGTAAAAGGGACAAGTCGAAGTCTAAACCAGGAAAGAACTTGATGTGCTTTGGTTGTGGTCAGAAATGCCATTCTCGAAGGGATTGTCCGAACAAGAAACAGAACGGTGGATCTGGTTCTGCAAACGCAGTTCAGAAGGAGGATTCAGAAGACAGTATAGGCGATTTGTTGGCTGTGACATCTGGTAATCACACAGACTCGTGGATCCTAGATACAGGTGCATCATTCCATATGACTCCTCACAGAGAATGGTTTGAGACGTACAGGGCTGGGAATATGGGATCTGTTCAGTTGGCAAACGACATGTCATGTGGTGTTGTTGGTACTGGAGAGATCAAGTTTCGTATGCATGATGGCATCATCAGAACATTGACTGATGTTAGGCATGTTCCAGGAGTGAAGAAAAATTTGATCTCTTTGGGGACTCTTCAAAGAAATGGATTCAGACTCAGAGGTGATGAATATGAAGACGTGTTGAAGGTCTGTAAGGGTTCTTTGGTGGTGATTAAAGGAAAGTTGACAGCTGGGAACATCTATAAGATGTTATGGAGTATAGTTGTAGGTGGAGCTGCAGCTGCTGTGTCTGAATCCGATTGCACAGCTCTTTGGCATATGCGTCTGGGGCATATAGGAGAGCATGGGTTGCTTGAACTCCATAAGAGGGGTCTTCTGGACGGGTTAAAGAGTTACAAAATGGACTTCTGCAAGTTCTGTGTGATGGGAAAGCAGTCTAAAGTTTTATTCAAGACAGGACAACACACGACAAAAGGTCTTTTAAACTATTTCCATTCTGATGTCTGGGGTCCAACTCGGGAACAGTCATTGGGAGGATTTAGGTACTTTGTCATCTTCATTGATGATTTCTCCAAGAAGGTTTGGGTGTACTTTATGAAGCAGAAATCTGAAATTTTTGCAAACTTCAAGGTTTGGAAGGCTGAAGTAGAAACCAGGTGGAGAGAAAGGTTAAGTATCTAAGATCAGATAATGGCACAGAGTATACTGACGGGGAGTTTCAGAAGTTCTGTGAGGAGCATGGCATTCAAATACACTTCACTGTCAAGAAAATGCCTCAGCAAAACGGTGTCAGTGAGAGGATGAACCGGACAATTGCAGAGAAGGCAAGGTTTTGAGGTTGAATGCAGGACTTCCTAAGCAGTTCTGGGCAGAGGCAGTAAACATGTCAGTCTACCTCATCAACAGGTCGCCTAAGAGTTCCTTAGAAGGGAAAGTCGCTGAAGATATTTGGACTGGGACAGATGTTGATCTGTCAAACTTGAAGATATTTGGATGTCCAGCTTACATGCTAGTTCCAAGTGACGAAAGATCTAAACTGGATTCAAAATCCAAGAAGTGCATATTTCTGGGTTTTGGAAAAGGAGTGAAAGGCTTCAAGTTATATGATCCTGTTGATAAGAAGAGGGTGTGCAGTCGAGATGTGGTCTTTGATGAGCAATATATGGTGCAGCATGCGAGATCAGAACGAGTGCATGTGATCATTGAGACTGGAACGGATTCTGCTACATCACAGGATGAGTCTAGTGAACCTAGACAAGCAGCAGAACGTGATGAGCAACCTGTTGAGGTAGAGCAGGACGTTCAACATAGAAAAACAGAGGAGAGTTTGGCACTTCAAAGACCAAGACGCATCATTAAGCCGCCTGAAAGATTAGGGTTTGAAGACATGGCGAATTATGCTCTGATGGTTGGTTCAGGTGATCCAGCAAACTTTAGAGAGGCTATCTCAAGTCTCGAAAAAGATTTCTGGATTGGAGCTATGACAGAAGAGAATGAGAGCCTTGACAGGAATCAAACATGAGATCTAACGCCTTTACCAAAAGGCAAGAAGGCAATAGGATGCAAGTGGGTTTTCATTGTAAAACCTGGGATGTCTGAGAAGGAACCAGTGAAGTACAAGGCAAGGTTGGTGGTAAAGGGTTACTCACAGAAGAAAGGGGTTGATTATGACGAAATATTCTCCCCAGTATTTAGGCACACTTCTATTCGAGCTGTGCTGGGTTTAGTAGCGAGCTGGGATTTCATCTTGATCAGATGGATGTAAAGACAGCATTTCTTCATGGAGATCTGGACGAAGAGATTTATATGGAGCAACCAGAAGGGTTTGTGAAACCAGGAGAGGAGAAGCTTGTGTGCAGACTTAAGAAGTCTTTGTATGGACTGAAGCAAGCTCCTAGGCAATGGTACAAATGTTTTGACTCTTACATGGTGAAGATTGGCTACAGAAGTTGTGAGTATGATTGCTGCGTCTATTTAAGGTATCTGGACGACCATTCTTCCATATACCTACTGCTTTATGTTGATGATATGCTCATTGCTGTGAAAGATATGGAGGATATTGATAAGCTGAAAGAGTTGTTGAAGAATGAGTTTGATATGAAGGATCTTGGTGCTGCAAAGAAGATCATTGGGATGGAAATTCGCAGAGAAAGAAGCTCAAGGAGATTATGGCTTTCTCAAAAGAACTATATTCAGAAGATTGTAGACAGGTTTGACATGAAAGATGCAAAGATAGTGTCTACACTTTTGGCAATGCATTTCTCACTTTCAGCGATGCAGTGTCCTAAGTCTGATCAAGAGATCAGAGATATGTCGAAAGTTCCTTATGCAAGTGCAGTTGGTTGCTTGATGTATGCTATGGTGTGCACTAGACCTGATTTAGCACAAGCAGTTAGTCAAGTGAGCAAGTACATGTCCAATCCTGGAAGAGAACACTGGAAAGCCGTCAAATGGATTTTCAGATACTTAAAGAGTACAAGTGATCTTGGGCTTATGTTTGGTGGTCAAGAGAGTGGCTCAGTTGTGGGATACATGGATTCAGATTATGCTGGTGATCTAGACAACATAAGATCTTCTACATGGTACGTTTTTACTCTTGCAGGAGGTCCTATTTGTTGGAGATCTGTGCTACAGTATGTTGTTGCTATGTCTACCACCGAAGCTGAGTATATGGCAATAGGAGAGGCAGTTAAGGAAGCACTTTGGGTTAAGGGACTTGTGACAGAATTGGGTGTTGATCAAGGTGGAGTTCTACTTCACGGCGATAGTCAGAGTGCATTATCTCTGGCTAGGAATCCGGTGTATCATGCAAGGACGAAGCACATTCATGTCAGATTTCACAAGATCAGAGAGTTGTCTGCATCTGGAGAAGTCTTGTTGGAGAAGGTGCACACGTCAGAGAATGCAGCTGATATGTTGACCAAGCCCGTTATTGTGGAAAAGTTCAAGCATTGCTTGGATCTGCTCCATGTCTTCAAATGCTGAAGAACCTGAAATCTCCCCGAAGTGATTGGAGTTTGAAGGTGACTTTATGGAGGTTTTTTGTCAAGGTGGAGATTGTTGTTTCTTGGTGACAAAAATATTCTTAAGGGGCCCTGCTAAAGCGAGCTAAGGAATGTAACGGGCCGAAGGCTAGACTTAGGATTTCCTTTTTCTAGTGGGTTTGGGAGTTAGTTTTTTAGGTTATAAATACAGACTTAGGGATATGTAATTGATCATTCACACAATCAATAAAGAAAACCTAAAAGGGTGTTTACCTTAATTGCGATCTTTTTCTATAGTTTATTGCTTTCTTCATGCTTGATTCAACACTAGTCAACAGACC
This sequence comes from Eutrema salsugineum, assembly GCF_000478725.1. NCBI lineage: Eukaryota > Viridiplantae > Streptophyta > Magnoliopsida > Brassicales > Brassicaceae > Eutrema > Eutrema salsugineum. The sequence goes on along the minus strand of NW_006256901.1, from coordinate 676,840 downwards.
AACTTGGCCTATTCTATAAACTTGGTAATCTTAGACTAGTAAATATATATATATATATATATATATATATATATATATATATATATTTTACAGCAATTGGACTCAAATGTGTAAGACCAGGTCCAAACTTTTTTAAGGATTTTAGGATTGTGTTTCTTAGCAATTATGGGGTAAAACAAAAAAAAAATGTACATAAAAAACGATCTTTGCAGAAGGAATTTAAGGAGCAATTTTTAGAGAGTTTTTTCGGTTAGGCGTAAAGCGCTCATTGGTGTTCGGTTAAAAAAAATTGTGACTGATTCTCTCTCCAAACTTGGACCATAAATTGTCCATCATTTTCTCTTTCCATCATTTTGGTTGGCGTTTTTTCTATCTCTTTACTGTTTATAATTTTTTTTTTTAAAAATAATTTAATATTTTTAAGAACTTTAGAGAGGAATTCTCTAATGTACATGATTTAGTTGATTCAAAACAAGAAGATTTCAGGCTCAAGAAAAGAAAAGCTTATTGACATAAAAGCTAAAGCTAAAGAAGATGGCTCATAGGAGTTTTATACTTTTATTCAACGAATAAATGAAAAAGAAAGAGGAAGGAATTTTAATTGTCACCAAGAACAAAAAAGATTTAGATTGATATTCATAAAAGAAGGAAAGCGAGTTGCGCAAATTGCAACCCCCAAAATTACGTCATTGATGTTCATTAAAATACTATATATATATATTGTTGGTAAAAACCCTGGTAAAACCCTAATTACATGATTACATGGTTTGTGAACTCATTACTCATATTGGATAGGACTGGGTGCGAAGCGGATATCCTGAATTTTGAGGACCGCTCCGTTCCGTCCGGATAATCATGTTTTCGATCCGTATCCGCTCCGTAACTATCCGGATATCCATTTTCCGGATATCCGCTAAATTTCTAAATATTTGTTGGATATCCGATCCGCCCCATAAAAATATTTAAATAATAATATATTTAAAATAAAAATTTTAAAAATCAAAATTTAGTTAAAAATGACAATATTTTCTTTAAAAAAATAATTTTTTTTCTTAACTTATTAAGTTTTAATATTTATAATATCAAATTTATAAACAAAAAATTCACAAACATTACATTTATATATAATAATTATACACTCTATATGAATTATTATCTATCTATATATATATATATTTATACCAAAGCGGAGCGGATATCCGTCTTAATTTTTTTTACTATTTGTGATTTGCTCTATTTTTAAATTTTAGTATTTGCTTTGCTCCATAAAATTACGGATATCCGGATTTTTCAGATCGAATCGAGACGGATAACGGATCGAAGCAAATATAACGGATATTTGCCCAGCCCTATTGGATAATAGGGTTTAGCCGTTTAGGGTTTGTGTTGGACATTTTATGTGTGCTCTAATAATATGATGAACCACTTATTTTTTCATTCGACACATATCATAACATATAATATTTTTATATGTACAATCCGCAAAATCTAGATAAAATCAGGCACTAGATTTCCAGTATGTTCAAATTTTTACCACTACGTACTCTTTTCTCATTTCTCAATAGCAATACTTCACATTTACGTACATTAAAAGAATACATAAATTTCACGCAAACACAAACAACATATCAAATTTAAATTTCGGAAACAATATATTCAACGACGAAACGAGACTCCGAGTCACCTGCTTACAAAATCACACCTTATACATATGCCAAATCACGTTAACCAAGAAAAAAAATATAACCCAAATTATTCTATAACATTGATAATTAATCAAGTCTAATTTTTGACTCTCTTATTTTGAATCTCTAGTCCGTTCCGATGGATCACCACCACCAAAAAGCTTCTCCATCTCCTCCAATGGCAATCCTTTCGTCTCCGGCAACATAAAGAAGAAGAACCACCATGCCGCCACGGCCATTGCAGCGAACAAGAAGAACGCACCGCCCGTCGTGATCGCCTTTGTTATCGACAGAAAACTCATCGAGATCGTCGCGTTCATGATCCTATTAACCGCAACGCCTATGCTCGCTCCCTGAGCCCTAAGTCTCAACGGGAATATCTCCGAGCTGTACACCCACGTGATTGGCCCAAGCCCGATCGAGAAAAACGCTACAAACGCGTACGTAGAGACGATGCTCGATCGCAACGCCCACTCTAACCGCCCAAAACGCTGAACCATCGTCAGACTAACTGCTAAACTTATCAACGCTAAAACCATACCACCCGTGCTTGTCAAGAGAAGCTTTCTTCGACCTAACTTGTCAAGCAAGAAAGTAGCTATTATTATGAAAACGGCCTTTGTTAAACCTACACCGACCGTTGCGAGTAAAAGCTTGTCTTTTGACATTACTCCGGCTTTCTCGAAAATCCTCGGGCTGTACAACACGACCGCTTCGATCCCTGTAGCATGCTCGAAAAAATGTATCCCCACGGCTGCGATCAAAATCAAACGCACCGCAGGTCTAGGTTTTATCAACATCTCTCTCCATACACTTTTGCCTTGGTGATTCTTCTTCTTCTTCACGCTACCGCCAACCGCTTTCACCGTTTTATCATCGTCTATTTCCGCAGCGGTTAACATGTCTCTGAAGCGTTCTTCAGCTTCTTCTTCGGTGTTTGATACCAAAACCATTATTTTCTTGGCCTCTTCTAACCTACCTTGCATCACAAGCCACCTCGGAGATTCAGGCATTTTCAAGATCCCGAACGTCAAGATCAAAGAAGGAATCGCGGCGATTCCAAGCATCAATCTCCAACCGAGTTTCAATGTCAATTTCCCGAAACAGTAATTCGAGACGTAGCCTAGTAAAATCCCGACACTAATACAAAGCTCAGGGAGAGAAGTGAGAAAGCCTCTATGTGAAGCAGAGGATATCTCGGCTGAGTAAACCGGAGCTATCATTAGAGCAAACCCTACACCAACTCCGGCGATACATCTTCCGATCATCAAAACGGCGTAGTTTGGTCCATAGCCCATAAGAACAGAGCCCACTAAGAATATCATGGAGGAGAGAGCAATGGTGTAACGTCGACCGATGACGTCAGAAGTTTTTCCCGCCGTTAAAGATCCGACGAGAGCACAGAGATTCAAGATTCCCATCAAAACTTCGATCTTAGTATCGTTTATTTTCAGATCTTTTCTTATAAAGATCTGAGCTCCGCTCATAACTCCCGTATCTAATGACAAACACAATAACGAAAGACAGAAGAATCAATCAGAATTTTAGACAAACAAGAAACAAGACGTGGACAATAAATTCATCGATTTAAATATATTAGCATATGATTTACCATATCCAAAGATGATTGAAATGATGGAAGCAACAATCGCACACCCGCAAGCGAATTTGTTCATATGGGTCGGCTTTGGATCCGACCCGGGTGAACTATGACCATGAACCATGTTGAGTGTTTCTTCTCTTTTTTTTTTGTATTTTCTTGTGATGAATATTAGAATAGATGATTGTATCGATTTAGTGTCTTTCATAGTATATTTATACGCACTGACACACATGAAGACTCGATATATGTCCACCAGTTGTATCATTTTAGTGGAAAATGACGATCAGAAACTTCAACAGTGTTCGTGGGGGCCCACGTATTTAGTCTGGTACGAGAATTAGATTTCTGCGAAATGTAATGTATTTGATTTATGCATTTACCTAGCTAACTTATAAGTTTTAAAGGAGAAGAAGCAAAATTTGAAATAATCATACAACAACAACAACAACAACAACACCAAATACATGTCATCCGACAAGTATAGTCAGTCTTTTAAACTTGATTTATATTAAGCACTGATTCTATAAAAATAAATTAATCTAAGAAATATTTGAAAACGCATGTATATAGACCTTAGTTATATATAAAACAATTCACACATTAAAATATGTTAAAAACAAAAATTGCGCAAGGCCTTCAAATAATTTGAGAAGCCTTAGTTTTACGTGAATCCTTAATTTGTTTTCTCATAAGACAACACAAGACAAATAACTTTGAATTAGTAATATATTTATATCGCACGTGTCATCCCTTATATGTATATGAAACTAAAAACACTTAAAATTTCGTCATTGGTAAACAATATTCATAATTTCTAATATGATAAGATCAAAGATCGTTATGATATACAAATTGCAAAAAAAAGGGTCCCTATCTTCTCCACTTTCGGCATTTTCCTGATATATGTTAGATAGTGATGAAACCTTTAAAGATTCTTTCCCACATTTATGTAACTTGGTGCACTAAAAATATAAGGGATGCGCAGTTTTGAGTGATAGTTTTAAGCTTCTAATGAATTCGATTTATGATTTTGATCAAACAGACCAACACTAAGACTTATCATTACATAAACTCCATTTTGTATATGATATATTGAAAAGAAAAAAAAAACATATCTTTTTGGGTTGGAGCCGGCTTGCGACTATAATGTTCAGTTTAGCATGATGGAAACTACTGAAGTTACCAATTGTATCTGTTATTCATTTCTTTACACGGAGTATTTTATGGTTTAAAAAAACTTTGGGTTAAATTTTCAAATTTATTGTTCACAAAAAAAAAAGATATTTTACATGATGGAAAAAGAAGAATACGTGCCGAAAATAGTTTTGATTTGATTTCTTGAAAAACATACTATGAATCATGAAAATCTATACTTAAACAACTGCATTTCGCATACTTTTTCACTTTTTTGATGGAAAGACATATAGTCACTATCATAAATATTGAAAAACCGGATAAAGAGTCATACTTAATCGGAATATGAGGTTAAATGAATTTGTTGGGTAAGAAATTATACTGCACGGATTCACGATATTTAATTTGATGAATTTTAAATAATATATTTTTTTAATCCAAATATTTTTGGTTTTTAAGGTGGAATTCCAAAAAACTACCATGTCGATAATACCATATATTATAATAAAATCGAAGTGATGAAGTACTGTTATATTAGAAACTAAGTTGGTATAATTTTGGATCTAATAGGTTTCGGACATAGTCTAGTCCGAACCTTGACATACATTCTAGTCCAAAGCTGCATATGTGATCAAAAGCTTGAGCCCAACCATATATATGACAGATCAATCATTTTGGTCAATGATAAAAAAAAAAAAAAGAAAGAAATCTTCTGGAAGATGAGAAAGAGAAATTCAAAGTAAACTTGTGATCGTATTAGTTGGGATGCATTTGGCCGACACAACTAGAAAGACAAGTTTTCGGGACTTTCCGATAAATTTGATAACTTGGGTAGGTTAGATCATATGGGCAGGTCGTATTTCTCTTAACTTTATATCAATTTTGTTTTTAAGTAATTGAACGTAATTTTAACCTTTATAACATAACTGTGGATTAAAAAAACATCATTAGGATCAAAGAACCTGAAGAAACAATAAAATGCACTATTTTGAAACAAGAAGTGATGATTTAGTTCTTGAATGGATGGAGATTCTTGTAAGTGATTTTGGAATTTAGTATTGGATTTTTTAATTTTTAGAAGTTGATTTTGTTTAGTTTTTTTTTTTTTTTGAGAAAACCATTAAATGCTTCTTAACTTTTCTACTGAAAATACAGACACCCATTCACATGTTTCCAGGGTTTTAAGCCTTTTTTTTACTTATTAGCTATTTATAAGCATTTTAAAATGTAAATTAAATTATTTTAAAGCAAATATATTAATTAAACTACTATAGTAGTATATATCTATACTAATATAATTTTTAATCAATATTTTAGTTAAAGAATTCATCGTGAGTGGAAGCAAAATGATGGACAAACATTTGGAATGAAACTGAGGCCATCAAAGTTGGCCAAACTATTTGTTGGTACGATTATTTGTAGCATATATGGTCATCAAGTTCACGAAATTGTTGGACCTCTACTTTTTTCTTCTTTTTGTAAAGATGACATCCAACAAGTAACATATATGTATGTGTGCACCTTATTTGGCAGAAACTGATAAGTAAAAAAAATTTCATTTTAAAATGTAGCTAATTATTTACTTTTTGGTCGAAAAATGTAGCTAATTAATTAACAGATTTTTTCTTGAGAAACAAAATGTAATTTCTTCACAATTAAGAAAGTATTTCTTTTTTTTTTTGCGAAAATTTAAGAAAGTATATCTGGTTCAATCTGTTGAAGCACACACATAAGAAATCCAATATTATGAAAATAACCACAAGTCCATGTAATAAGAATTTCCTAACAAGTAGAGATTCATACATATATATATATATATATGTGTGTCTGTGTGTCTGTGTGTGTATATGAGCAACTCTCTTTCTTCCTCTTTTTCTTAAAAATAAAAAAGATCTCCTTCTTCTCTTTTTCATCTTAATCAAAATCAATTGATAGTGTGGTGTTCTTGAAACTTTTCTTTTTATTGTCACTAAAAAAATCAAACAAGCTAGAACCTACATTGTTTATGACATGCGTATATGAGCTTAATAGATTTTACTTCACTTCAGGGTTTTTTTTTTCTTTTTTCTTTTTGTCAACAGCTTATTTTGAAAATATGAGGTACAAAAATGGCGAAAAAAAAAAAAACTTTTTTGCATGATCTCAATTCGGTATTATTTTTTATCTTGCTTACATAAGCTTTATTTAGTTTAAAAAAGTTACAAAAAAATGTAGGGAAGACAACAAAATATATTTTACATGAGCTCAATTGTTTAGCTAATTATTATTGTGTGTTGTAAACAAACAAGAGATAATTGCACCAGATGCAAATAAGTTTGAAATGATAATATAAGAAACAATGAGCATGTATCCTTAAACCTTCTTCTCTATAATGGTGAATGACACAACTCAGACATATCAGTGTCAACTCCCACAATTAGTTCATAAAACTCCAGATGCAGATGGATATCATTCCACACCTAGAAATCAAAACGCTAGCTGCATGAAAATGAGACATCATTGCATCCAGAGTAAGTTTCTTCTTATTGCAAACTTTGCAATTTGGATCATAAATATTGATCAGCTTCGCATCTGAAAAAAGTATACCATCAGAAAACAGCAAAATGCAATCACAAATCCATCCATCAGACAAGATAATCAGAGTGTGAGACCACAAACCAAAATTATGGGCCTAAGACTAAATATGTAGTCTATAAAAACTACATGGTGGTCATAGACCTAGCCTAGCCCGCCTGCCCTACATTAATATTGACCAAGTCTTGTAGTACTTGCTTCTCAAATGATAGACAACTATGTGAGACTGAATCGGACCTAAATTAGAAAATGTAGCTCAACTAGGACTTAAAAGGAATCCTACCTACACCTAAACTTCATGGCTCATACAAGGAATTTATATGGCTTATTGGTCTGGCACACAGTGACACAAATTAAATCTAGTGAAGCAAGAACATACCAAATTTAAGTACAAATAGAAACCAGGTCCAAGAGGCTTTGGACACATTTTTTGTTCCTATCTAAGGACAAAATCTAGACCCGTATATATGCATGAGAATGGGTTACTTCCTTTTCTTGTTCATTGCTTTCTCCCTATTACTTTGTGACCTATTCTCTTGTCATGCATATATATACGGGTTATTCAAGTTCCATTTGAGCCTCCAAAACCCTTCTAAAAACCGGACACAATATCTTTGTCTAGAAAGGTAGACAAGGAGTTTGACGTGGTCTAATTAAGCACGGGATCAAGAGATATGTCTAATGTTTGCATTGGAATTTTTTTTTTTTCCAACGACACGTTAAATTGAAAGAGAATTCCATGATTGGTTGTCCAATCGGTTGGAAAAGAGTTTATAAAAATAACATCAAAGAACTGACCTTAAAAGAGCTGGCTAAACATCGAATCTAAATGTTAGGGAATAGGTTTCTTAACCTTTTATACAAATTGATATGGAATTTTTTTTTCCAGATTTTGTAAGACGATAAATAATATCTAATGTTTATATCTGCAAATTAACGGGATATCTTTTGAACAGATCTCTTTTTTTTTGTCAACCCCATGCATTTTAAGGGTTGGAAGTTGGATGATGACATATGATTATGCTTGTACAAACCACTATGTAACGTGTTATTTATAAAGTAATTTTTTAGAAGATTATTTTCATCTTATCAAAAACTATAAGTATTTTATGGAAATAAGAAATGGAAATGTTTATTTCTGGCGACTTTTTCATTCAAATCAAGAAGTATAACTGCATTTGTGAATCTATAGATTTTCTAGCTAGTTTTGACTAGTGTTTCTAATTATCCCTAAATTAAGGAGATATGTTTCTATTACCAAATTTGTTAAGTGTCCCTCTCATTTCCTTAATATGATATATCTTATTAATGGAAAAAACAAAATCTATGTTATTAGATTGAGTCATTTATATAATGCTTGATTATAAATTTAAAAGTGTAAGCTTTCAATGCAAATCACTCCACCATGCAAACTTTAAATTATATATTAAATTTAATTAACGAAAAGAGTTATTGGAAATATATGTATGTTTTTATGATTTATCACCATTATTATGTAACCAAATCACAAAACAAAATTAAGATAGATGACAAACGTCAACACTCAACAGATATCCTCCTGCGCATGAATTACTATATCCTAAAGTAAAATTAAAAATGTTAACATAATAAATTCAAATTTGAGTATTATCCACATTTTTGTTCTTATTATACACATTTTCAACAACCGAATCCAGGTAAATGACAACAAATCAACTTTTTGTTTCTGCCATATAAATATTACCATAAAAATAGAGGTATTTTTGGAAAAACAAATGAATAATTAAGGATTTTTTACTTCTTAAGATAATACAATCCAATCAAAGGTAACCTCAAGTAGATTTATTTCCTTCGTATCTTAAAACTAATTTCCTCTTAAACGTTTTTATAGCTTATTGCATTAACGCAGGCTTATATAAAAAGGATACATAAGCAAGCGATGTAAAATACAATTTATCTTTCGAAAATGTCTCCAATCACAAATATTTTCAACTCTTACGGTAATGATCATAGAATGAACCATCGTGGATTTGTTCCCATCCAAGGAAACTCCACTTTGAGGAATCATAATTCCAATGTGGTTCGGTCGATGTTCACTTCTGATCACATGAGACATGAAGATTTGTTTTCTTCATCTCCTCTTTTTCCTTCTTATCAAAATTCACATGTCTCTTCATCTTCTTTTGGATTGAACAATTCACTTTATCGTATGAGGAGAGAAGTTGATTCTGTTTCTGGTGTTGATTATTTTCCTATCAAAGATAATCCTCAGTTTTCTCAAGTCTCTTTCACCCAAACTATTACAAATAGGTATTCTGCTATTGTTCCTACCAACACAATTGTCAATGTTCAATATGATATTGAACGTGTCAAACGTGCCTTGGATTCTAATACCAATATTTGGAATCGTCCTTCATTTCATCCTCCAACTTTTGCTGATAATCATAGCGAGATCTTGAACCCTGAACCTCTTAATGTCGTGTTTCCTCACCAAGACTCTGCTTCTCGTCAGCATTTAGACATGTTTTCTTCCTTGTCATCAATGCGAAACAACCATGACCAACATGTTCCCCAAGATGGTCCATCTTTGATGAATAGCCCTAAACCAACCAGGGTTTTTGAAGAAATGAATGGTTATATCGATTCTGAAGAAGACGAGGGAAGTGAAGATGATGATAGCTATGATGGTCGGACGCATAGTCTACCGTATATAAAATACGGTCCATACACATGTCCTAAGTGCAAAGGTATGTTTGAAACTTCACAAAAATTTGCTGCACATATGTCATCTCACTACAAGACTGAGACGACCGAAGAAAGAGGTCTCAGGATTCGCGCAAGGAACAAAAACAAATATCGTAAACTAGAGAACGAACTTCTTGGCGAATCTCAGAAGAACAAACAGGAGGATGGGGCTAGTAGCAGTGGAGTCAGTGGCGATAAATCTCTCCAAGATCTTGTGACGGTAAAGAAAGAGCTTGTTTAGGAATTCGTTTGATTACTGTCTTTTTCAGCTTTGCCCCCAAAAAAAAATGAGTCTATTTCAGCTTATATTATTTATATTAAAATAAAATGCATATTTTTCCCTTTTTGGCATTTCATCATCTTTGTGGTCAATATGGTTGAATGTGCAAAGTTGGGTGGATTGTAATGTTGCTCTTTAATATACTATCTCATATAAATATTAAACCATATATATATATATAAATATAATTCGATTTTGCTTTTATATAAATAGTGTTTTTCTTAAAAATTTAATTAGTCGTATGCGTTTGTAATTGTATATGTTAAGCCATATTCAAAAATTAAGTTTACCGTTCAAATGATATACCAAGTATCGACAGAGAGATAAATGTACATATAGTCTAATATATGCACTACTTCATGATGACATGAAAGAATATATCAACTCAATGTTCAACTACGATTTATCAGTTTTTGTCTAAGCAATTAGAGGGTATTTTCATCAAAATGATATATGTCTCCCTTCTCTGTTGCAGATAAAAAAACTTTGATATCTTCTTAGTTTTCTTCTATTCTTTTGGTATATGGTTAATTAACTCTTCTAACAAATCTTTCAAGAAAAATCTGCTTTGTAGTGGAATCGATTGAATTTCACATTTTGTCTTTAGACTCTTTATCTATTAAAGAGCATCTACTTTGTAACTTTATAAATTAACGACAAGTAAAGTAATCACTTTGTAATGTTCTATATATAAACAAAGAAGAACAAATATAAAGTAGAAATAAATAAATGTGGAAAAGAAATGGAGAAAGATGACTTTTGGGACATGAGTTGATGAGTAGATTATATTGTCTCCTTGGATCCTTTCGTCGTTCGTTTCGAGGAAAATGAAAAATGGAAAAGAAATGGAGAGAAAGATTATGGCTTCTTCAACGATTGACGAACTTTTTGTCTCAGTAGACATACAATTTTCTCCTTATGAAATGAGAAAAATATATCTTGTATACTTTTATTGTTTAAAGTGAATTATATCTTCCGAGCGGTAAGTTTTTCCGTGCGATACTGTATTTGACTAGTAAATCATGTATTCAAGATCTTTCGCAATAAAAAGTCATGTATTCAAGTTATACGACCGGTCCTTTTGATTCAAACTCCATAATAGTAAAAGTGTATAACTAATAAAAGTATAAGTTAATAAACAAAAAAAAAAAATCGTTCATCCCATTTGAGCTAAGCTAAATATTAGTCAAAAATTTTACTCTAAATTATTACGAGAGTAAGTTTTTCATTACTCAAAAAATCATTAGAGCGTGGGAAAGAAATGGTTAGGTTGTCACTTGTAGCCTTGTAGGCTTATATCTATTTGATTCTTAAGAGGGAAAAAATGAAAGCATATCATAAGATAAAATTCATTAGTGTTAGTAATATAGCGAGATGGAAATAGATTGGAGACAAGGCAAGAAAGGTTATTTATTAAGGTCGTATAAATCTCTAAATTGAATACTAACTTTAATTGAGTTGACATTTTTTTAATAAAGTTTTGAATTGATGACATCCAAGTTGTGTTACCCTTTTATTTATTGGATATTGTACCTCTCACGGAGACTTGTCAGCACAAAACCTATCATAGATTGACATCATTTTGTGAAAATATAGACATAAACTGTAACCCATTATATAAAGCCAATGACAAATTTATTAGGTCAATATGAGCAAACGATGTTAGGATTCGAGTTAAGAACTTTTATGGCGGGTTCAGCTGTCGATAAGTCATAGATTCAACTAAAACAAGTTAATAACTTAATATAATCTAATGTCAGTACAAAATCTAATGTCGGTATAAGATCTAATCACTTATGACTTAAATGAATATAAAACAGGAATATACATACCAATGTGGTTGTGTTTATATAAGGAGAACTTTATAAATAGAAAGATATAGACAACAGTTCTCATTTGATGCTCTCCATGCTTCTTCAGTTCTCCACACAAAACATAGAGAGAGAAAAAATAAAAACAAAAACAAAAACAAAAAGAGAAAACAAGAAAAAAAAAATGACGAAACGTTTCAAACTAAAGATATCAAGAATCCTCTCTTTCAAATCTTGCCGTTCAAAAGAACCCTCCGATCTCCCTTTCAATCCTGTCCATTCAATCCACCGTCATAAACCTCCTCCACCGGCTAATCATTCCACCGTCGTCACCACCGTGCCACATCGTCGTCGTTCTTCTTTCAGACTACACGTTTTAACAGCTTTTGGCTGCGGCTCAAGACGGCGACGCTCCTCAACGCCGTTGGATGTTTCTTTTAAGAACTCACCGTCGTTATCGCCGCCGCAGACGCCGACGTTTCAGTGGGAAAGCGAAGGGAAGTGGCACGTGATTGCTCAAGTCGACGAGGGAGAATACGAAACGCCTCGTCGGAAAATCTACGACGGAGATGATCGCCGACGTTCAGGTAAGAAGAAGGAGAGAAATGCACGGCGGCGAGGAAGCGTTTCCTCGGCAGAAGAATACGAAGAAGAGACGGAGAAAGAGAGTCTCTTATTACCATCTTCCACAAACCTCTCGCCGGATTATTCCTCGTCGGAGCTGCCACGTGTCACTCGACGACGGCGACACACTCCGAAGAGGAAAAACGCGTCTTCGGTGGTTAAGGAAGAAAGCGAGTCGTCGTCACCTCCGCCATCTCCGGCGAGATTGTCGACGTTTATGCAGAGATTTATGCCGTGTGCGGCGGCTGCGGCGGTTGTGGTGGAAGGAGTGGCGGTGGTGAAGAGATCGGAGGATCCGTACGAAGATTTCAAGGGTTCAATGATGGAGATGATAGTAGAGAAGAATATGTTTCAAGTGGCTGAGCTTGAGCAGCTTCTACGCTGTTTCCTAACGCTAAACGCGAAACGCCACCACCGTGCGATTGTTAGAGCGTTTTCTGAGGTTTGGGTTGCTTTGTTCTCCGGTGGTAATAATGACGGTAGTCAAAGGTCAAGTGTTCGACTCTCAGATTATGATGAGTGTTAAAATAATAATAATGTTTAGATCCTCTGTTTATGATCATGTCTAACTAAATTTGATTTTTATTTTTTAATGTAAGTGGTGTCGATGTAAGTGTGAATGTAAATTATTCGGCGGTGCAATGATTAAAAATTTCAAACTGTAATCATTACCTACTCTAAACTAAATCATATATTTTGTATGATTTGGAATTTAATGTTTATTTAGACGTCATAGATATTCATCAGATTCGTCGACAAAGAAATAAACATTTGATCATATTCATCTTATCACACAATAATCGCTTTTTAAAATAATCTTGTTTTTGGTCAAATTGATACAAGATTGGTTAACAAAGACACTGTGGGTTTCACAATTTACCGTACAACAACAGATGTTCACGTTTTTTTATTTTTCTTATCTTACACGTTCGAGTATAAATGCTTAGTAGATGACACTTGGACGGTCGATGTGGATTATTTTGACGCAGCAAACGAAGTGACAAATGATTGAAATCAATCGAGACAAAAGTTTTAATTAAAAATTGAATATATTTGGTCTCCTACACCTCTCAGAAAACACGCACGCAACACAAATATAGATGTGTCTCTGTCTTCAGTGTTTTTAGGAGTTTTAAACACTGAAGCTGAATCAATCAATGGTCAGAGAGACTATTGGAGTTTGGGCAAGGAAAAGAGTGAAGAGAGAATGGGCCCCTAACTTGAACAGCAAGCCACCTCTGTTCAATCACTTCTGTCTTCTTTTCTTGTTTAGTGTAAAAAGCAACCTCGAGGGTCAGAAGTAAATAATTGAGATTTTACAGCAAAATTTTGGTAAAAATATCAAAGCACACGGCATCAGAGATGATTCTGCAAGAAAAACATCAACATTAAAAACCAGACATGCGCACTACTTTCCACTCTCACTCTCTCTCTCCAAACCAAAGATAAGAGATTCTCTGCAAGAGAATCAGAGACAAGAAAATATAAATAGAATATTGTGTTTTTTCTTTCTCTCTCTCTCTTAGCTATTGTTTTGGATAAGGGAAGGTTTCTTTTAATCTAAGAAAAATCCTTGTGATTACTTGTCCAGGAAGAAAAGGTTCCACAAATGGTTGATTTGGTCCAAGACTCAGCCTTGGTGAGGTGGTGGTGGTGGCGGAGGCATAGACATGTGATGATGGTGGTGCATAGGAGGTTGTTGTTGTGGCGGTGGTGGTCCACCTTGCTGCATGTGTTGCGGCGGCCACCCATGTTGGTGCATTCCCATGGCTTGAGGTGGTGGTGGTGGTGGCCTTGGACCACCGAAACCTTGTTGGTGATGATGAAACTGAGGAGGTGGTGGCGGTGGCATTCCCTGAGGAGGACGGAATTGCATGGGTGGTAAGCCGTGCTGTTGTTGTTGTTGTTGTTGCGGCTGAGATGGCCAAGATGGTGGCTGAGTTTGGTAGACTTGTGGAGGTGGTGGTGGTGGTGCTGGACGAGGGACCGGAATCGGAACAGGTTGCATGCCGCCATTGGCAAACGGTCGTGGTAGACCATTAGCTTGAGGAGCTGTTGGTGGGCCGGTTGCGAATAGCGTATGGGGTCTGCTTTTCTGTGCACTTGGATTTGTGGCAGCTAAAAGCCTCTCTGCATTCACAAAAAGTAATGTGTTTATTGTTGTTCCATCAATAAGAGAGAAAGATTCATGACAATTTGGTCTCGACAAGAGGAGAGTTAGAGAGCCTAACCTGCTGGAGTGCCGTGGCGCTCTCCTTTTGTGTCTTTCTTGTATGCGTAAGAGACTGTTATTTGACGATTACAAAGATATTGTCCGGTCATTGCCTGAAACGGTTACAGAAAGATGAGATGAATATACATTCCTTGGATATTGGATATGTGAGTAGAGAAGTTTTTTTTTTTTTTTTTTCGCAAGAGTAGAGAAGTTATTTAATGTGAAATATGCTGAGACTCATTTCTCGTAGCCAAGTTTATAGAAATGATAGTCATGAAAGAAGCAAAAACAGTAAATTACCTCAATAGCAGCATCAGAAGCATCAAAGGAGTCATAGCTGATGAAACCGAAACCTCGTGAGTTCCCTGTTTCAGGATCTCGCATTATCTGAAATGTCGGAACATCAGAATCAGATTCTTTTCCCACACGAATGGCATAAAACTCATAGTTCACAGATAAGATATCATGAATAATGGACTGAAATCTAACGAAAGTAAGATTATACCTTAGGATTAGCAGCAATCACACCAAATGCGCTGAAAGTATCATACAAGAGCTTTTCATCCACATCCTGCAAAAGCAAAAGATAGTCAGCTATTGTTGAAGTACCGATTTTTTTCAGACTATTACAGACAAGATACTTACAGGGTCGAGATTTCCAATGAAAAGGTTAGCACCAACATCCAAGCTCTTCTTATCTTGAGACGCCTAAACACAATATTTTTTTTTTTTGTCAGATAACAAAATGTTAGCAACTCCTAGGAAGACAATTAATTACACATCTCTGCATCAAACTCACAACAGAGTTCTAGATTCCAAGAATTTCTAAATACAGAAAAAGATGGGATGCTTAACAACGAAAGTTACAGAAACAATATGATACCTTGTTAACGCGTATAGGCTTTCCGTGAAGCTTAATCATGTTAAGAACCTTAATTGCCTGCACAAAACATGGAAAAAACATGTAACCATTGTGCCCAAAACAAAAATAGAGTCCTAAAAACTCCTCACAGAAAGGGAAAGAGAAACACTTTACATAGTCAGCATCTTCCTCACTGCGGAATTCAATGAATCCATAACCTTGATGAAGATTTGTCACCCTATCTTTCGGCACATAGACATTAACTGATGGAAAAATCAGAGGAGCTAATGTCAGAATCTTTGTTCGAATCAGATCAAGTATAAGCAATTTCAAGTAGCTAAAAAACCCATTTAGATATCGAAGAAACTAAACGAGAAGCAAGCGTTTAACTTACCAACGGGGCCAGCTTGAACGAACAATTCCCAGAGCAATTCTTCAGAAAGCTATAAATTTAAAGAGGGAAAATTGATCAGTTTCAACAAATTTATTCAGCTAAATCACAGAGAAGAGTAACTGAGAGAAACACACAGAATCCCTAATCAATCGGAAACCTAAAATTACATTTTCTTCAGGCGCAGAAGGGGAAGTGACACATACTCTACTCACAAACAACAGGTACTTTCATACAAAATCGAAGATAAAAAGCGAGAATAGAGACATATAAACATAAGTTTGTAAGAAGGAGATTAAAGAGAAGAACCTGGGGATCGAGACCTCCGACGTAAACAGTAGCGTCTTGGTTCCTCTCAGCTGAGTGTTGGCCGAGAAGATTAGCTCCGACTCCCGGAGCTATTCGAGTCGTCATCTACTTCTCCTTGTTTCTCCGGTCGCCGGACAAATCTGAGGTTTTTCAATTTTGTTTCAGTCTAAAACTCAGGACTTCTGGTCATTTCTAGCTCGGAGAAGAAAGAAAGAAATGAGGTTACGCCAAATAAATGGGTATCGCACAACTAATGGGCTTTTCCTCTAACGCCCATTAACCTTTTTTAATAGATTTTTTTGGCCCTTTTAATGAACTACACAATCTAACAATATCGAAATATCGATCGTGTTATACACCTATTAACGTATTTTTTTTCATGTTACTTCAAGTAATCTAGTTGTACGCCTTACAATATTTTTCAGTTTGATTCTTCAGTTATATAAAGAAAGAGAATTTTTTCTCCTTTCAAGAGTCTTTTGTTGCATAAACATAACTTGTAAGAACGTCTTTGTTCATCAAGCTCTTTTCTCACGCATATACTTAAAAGAGACACCATAAAGGGAGAAAATCGAGAGCAAATTTATATATACTTATGGGTTTGACTAACAAGATGAGCTTATAACATACTGCTAACTGGTGAGCAATTCATATGGACAGATAAAGCTTAGTAAACAGCTTTTGAATTTGGGGAGGTTTCTTAGAGTCTCTAAAACTGCAGTGAGAAAAATTCTTGTGGTTACTTGCTATGGAAGAAAGGGCTTACAAATGGTTGGTTAGGTCCCAAGACTGAAAAGATGATTATCAACCTTGGTGTGGTGGTGGTGGAGGCGGCATAGACATTTGATGATGGTGGTGCATAGGTGGTGGTGGTGGTGGTCCACCTTGCTGCATGTGTTGCGGCGTGGCTTGATGTGGTGGTGGTGGCATTGGTCCACCAAAACCTTGTTGGTGATGAATAAGCTGGGGAGGACGGAGTTCCATGGGTGGTGGAACCGCTAAGCCGTGTTGTTGTTGTGGCTGATTTTGATAGGCTTGTGGTGGTGGTGGACGTTGAGCTGGGATCGGCACAGGTCGTATGCCACCATTGGCAAACGGACGTTGTAGACCGTTAGCTTGAGGAGCATTAGGACGCGTAGCCGGGCCGCTTGCGTATAGTTTGTGGGGTCTGGAACTTGGATTTGTGGCAGCCAAAAGCCTCTCTGCATTCACCAAAAGTAATGTTTAAGTTGTGTAAATAACAGGGAGAAAGTTTCATAACAATTTGCTCCTTGAATCAACAGAATCCTTAAGTTAAAACAAGACAAGAGTATAAAGAGACTAACGTGCTGGAGTACCGTGGCGCTCTCCTTTTGTGTCTTTCTTGTATGCGTAAGAGACTGTTATTTGACGATTACAGAGATATTGTCCGGTCATTGCCTGCAATGGTCAATGAAATTAAGACCAGAGGAATATAGTTTCATTGGATTAGGTGATGATAGAAGTTATATCAATGTGAAATATGTTGGGACTCATTCTCGTAGCCAAGTTCATAGAAATGATAGTCATGAAAGAACAAAGGAAAAAATGGGTGAGGATTACCTCAATAGCAGCATCAGAAGCATCAAAGGAGTCATAGCTGATGAAACCGAAACCGAAACCTCGTGGATTCCCGGTTTCAGGATCTCGCATTATCTGAAATGAAAAGTTCAGAGAATCAGGTTCTAATGCATATACAAATGGCATATAACTCATATATTACAGATAAGATATCAAGATTCTACCTTAGGATTAGAAACAATCACACCAAACGCGCTAAAAGTATCATACAAGAGCTTTTCATCTACATCCTGTAAAAACAAAATCTGGTCAGCTCTTGTTCAAGTAACCGACTTTAGACTAATACAGCCAAGATACTTACAGGGTCAAGGTTTCCAATGAAAAGGTTAGCACCAACATCCAAGTTCTTCTTATCTTGAGTCGCCTAATACAAATATTAAACCAGGAAACAAAATGTTAGCAACTCCTAGGAGTGAAATTAAACACATTTCTAAGAGTTCTAGATCTCGAGAACAAAAGTATTAAAAACATTATGATACCTTCTTGACATTTATAAGATGTCCACCGAGCTTAATCATATTAAGAACCTTAACTGCCTGCCCAAAACATCAAATAATATGTTAACAATGTGCCAAAACAAGAAGTCTAAAACAACTTCAAAGAAGAGGGGAAGAGAAACACTTTACATAGTCAGCATCTTCTTCTCTTCGGAACTCAACGAATCCATAACTTTGTTGAAGATTTGTCACCCTATCTTTCGGGACATAGACGTTAACTGATGAAATCCAAAAAAATCAGAGGAGCTAATGTCAGAGATTTTGTTCGATTCAGATTCAAGATAAGTTTTGAGCTACCCTATGATTTTAGTATTGATATGAAGAAAGTTAGGGTTTAACTTACCAACGGGGCCGGCTTGTCTGAACAATTCCCAAAGCAACTCTTCAGAAATCTAAAAATTCAAAGAGGAAAATTGATCAATTCCACCAAAGATATTCAACTAAATCACAGAGAACAGAAACCTAGAAAACACACAAAAATCTCAAATCATTGAAGACCAGAGACGAATAGCGTGTAAGTTCGTGAGAAGGCCAGGAAAATAGAAGAAACCTGGGGATCGAGATTCCTGACGTAAACAGTAGCTTCTTGGTTCCTCTCAGTGGAGTGTTGGCCCAGAAGATTAGCTCCTACTCCCTGAGCTATTCGAGACGTCATCATCTTCTTCTTGTTTCCTTTCTCCGGTCACCGGAAAAGAAAGAAAAAAAGACCTCACGCCAATCAGAAATCGTAGAGGTTTTCAATTTTCGACGAAAGCGGGTTTATTAATATACTCGTCCCGTCATAAATGGGCTTTTGCTTATAGGCCCATTAATACCTTTTCAGAATAAGTACACTTACACCGTCTTTATTCTTTTCATAACATAGGAATTACGTCTTATTTCTTGAATCTTGAAGTATCATTTTGACCAAAAGTGCAAGAACATCTCAAAAGCAACATAAAAAGTAAGGGGAAGGAAAACAAAAAATTGTTATTTTTAGAGACGAATATCGGAAAAGAAAATTGAATTGATATGAAATAATTGTGTATAAGCAGAGACAAAATCTTGCTATTTCTATTACAATTCCACCAAGCTATGAATTGTTCTCATCTTCATGGAAATTCTAACCAATAGCTGATTTAAGCGAAATGATTTGCATCCTGGATCACAGTTTTAACAAGTCCTACTAATATTAGCTCAAACAAGGATGCGAAAACAAAAACCAGACCTTCTTAAGCAAAATTCTTGAGCATTATGCAGCACCACCCTCACTTTCTTGATCTAACACTTGTCTTGCATTGGCTTTTGAATACAATCCAAGATTCTCCTCTAGTTTCTTCCACTCGGTTACTAAACGCGGAGGGAACTTCTTCTTCACGGTCCTGGCCACTCCTCTTGCGTCTTCCATCCTATTATTCTTCACCAATCCTTCAGTCAAATGCTTGCAAGTTTTGAAATCAGGAATTTTGTGCATCAACGCACTCTTCTTGAACACCACTAAACCCTGATCGTACAACCCGTTTATACACAGATGAAATATCAGCGTCCTAAACGTCGCTGCGTTCGCACAACAATCATGTTCCTGTTCAAGCCCTTCATACACCTTCTTGGCCTCGCGCATCATCCCTTTGACACAGTAAGCAGTCATAAGATAGTTATAGCTAACTGTATCAGGTTTCAATCCCACACTGCTCATCTCTTCCATCAATTCTTTTACTCTCTCGGGGCTTTCCTTGGCAGCATTCATGAGTCTAACATTATAAACCGTGTTATCCAATTCGCAGCCTTTCTTCACCATCTCGTTCCACAAGCTTTCCGCTACATCGTTTTGGCCATTCTTATACAGTGATCCTAAAACGGTGGTGTAAGCAATGATGGTAACTTCAACACCTTTAGCCTCCATATCTCTCATAGTCTCCATAGCTTTTTCTGGCGAGCCAGTCTCACAATACGACTTAATCAACATACCGTAAGAGACTTTGTCAGGAGTAATATTACGATACCTCTGAGGAATTTCGTCGAACAGTTGGGGAACTCTTTCGAACAGATTGGAGTGAAGACAAGCAGCGAGTAAGGCGTTGATGGAGACGACGGATCTAGGAGTCCCGAGCTGTTCCATTTCCTCGAAAGTCTTCAGAGCATGATCAAACATGGAGGCTCGGCCATAAGATCTGATAAGTGTTGAGAGGAAAGGTTCCGTTTTGATCTTTGGGTCGTTTTTGTGGGACTCGATTAAGGCTTCGATGTCGGAGAAGCGTTGAGATTTCGCTAGGCGACGGACGGTGAGCTCCATGGCGTAGCGAGAGGAGATGGGAGACGAGGAGTTGTTGGAGACGGAGTTGTAAATCGCCAGGGCTTTGTCGGGGTCGTGTACTTTACGGAGTTTGGACTTTGCTTTGGAGACGGTGATTGCTGCGCCGGGAGAAGACGCGGTGGTTGGAGTATCTGCAGCAGCGGCGGTGGAAAACCGGCGAAGGAAGCGGAGATAGAGACGAGATGACGTCATCGCAAGCGTCGCCACCGGAGTATAGTGTTAATGGCTAAATGAAATGCCTTTAGGGTTTAAGGCTGACAAAGAAATGGGTTTTACAAGTGTTTAGCTAAATGAAAAGACTTTATCATGATTTAAATTCAACGGCAATGATAAATTCGAATATATATATATTCTTGAAAGAAAATATAAGTTGACAAGACTTGAATTTGATAAATGATTACATTATTCGTCTACTCAATTATACCTAAATTTCTTGGATAACCGATTATTTTCACCCTAATGAATTTGAAAAGAAATGTGAAAGCAAAGGGACAAGCAAGAGAGAAAAAGAAAAGGCCTTGTTTAGTGAAAAACTGTTACAAGCATTGTATTTTGGATCCTTCCTTGTCTTTTGATACGACAAAAACAAGATACAAATGGCTTTAAAGTAAACCAGACAAAGAAGAGACAACAAGATTAAGAAGAAATTACTTGTAGAATTAAAAAACTCTCTTAAATAGAATAATCTCCTTGTTCAAACTTATCTTCAGGGTAAAACACAGCCATCACTTGGTTCCCTCCAAATTTCCTACCGTTCATCCCGTTTCTTGCCCTGCTCGAGCTCTCTGTCTCCGCGTATTCAAGAAACACCTGCCCAATCGCCTCCAAAGTTTTAGCCAGAGAGATATTTCACTTGTATAGAGCAGAAAACGTTAGGCCAATAAATGGTTTTGAACAAACCTTGCCAACGCCCTGAATGGGCTCACCGTTGGGGCTAGGGCGAGGGATCACGACTTGAGTCAACGCACCTGCAATTTAAGAGCAAACATTTTCGAATCCAATAGAAGAGACAAAAAAACAAAAGAAGAAACAACTTCAAGTTGTTTTTTTCTAAGAAGGATGGTGCTTGGATGATATATAGATAAGGAAGTTATGCAGTCTCCTGTTATGGGCCTGATTCTTTATAGCAGAATGTGGGACAACAAAAGGCTGTAAAACAGACATATACAAACCAACAAAAAACAGAGACACAAATCAATATTCTTCCAATCTCATTCTCAAACATGCATGGAAGAACTAAGGTATGATAATCAAATACCAAAGGTGAACTTAGCTTTAGCAGTGGAAAGTTCTTACCAAACTTTCCGCCTTCTTCTCTCATGTCTACAACAATGTCTTCGTACTCCTCATCGTTTCTAAGCTCTTCCTCTGTAACTACTTGTGTCAGGCACACTACTTTGGTGGCTGCTGTTCCCTGTTGTAGCATAATCCTCTGCGAAAGAGAGAAAAAGAAACCCAAGTACTTTCAATTGATAGTCCAGAAAGAAACAAAGACGTTAACTCTTCAATGCATAGATAGAACTTAGAAGAACCTGGAAAGCAACTTGCTGCTGTGCATGCAACAATACACTCTCCTGTTCAGATTTCGGTTGAGTTGTTCCTTGGTTAGCTCGCCTCACTGTAAGAGTTTTATCTCCCATTGTAATTCCGTTGAGAGCAGCACAAGCAATGTCTGTGACAGACGGATCTTGATATGCGCAGAATGCGTATCCTTTTGAGTTTCCGGTTTCTCTGTCTTTTACAAGATCAAAACCCTTCAGGGCTCCCAAGGACTCCAGCAATTCCTTGATTTGTGCCTCAGGGATATAATAGGGAAGCCCACCAACAAAAATACGGTCTGGTCCCTCAAGTGCACCAGAAGCCCCTGGAGTCAGACCAACAGCAGCCAAATTTAAATTGGGAATTGGCTGGCTTGGACCAAGGGTTGCAGCTAGAGATGGGTTATAGTCACTAGGTCTCCTCACCTTCACTGGAGCTCCCTGGGGAAGATGAAAAGTATGGTTTAAGCTTAATTACTTTTCGTCTTTATTGGTATCATGATAAACCATAAGACCTACCTCAAATATAATCCCATCTAAAGACATTGCATTACTCGCCTCTTGAACAGATCGCATCTCCACAAATGCAAACTTCTTCTCGTAGTTTATGTACACATTGACAACAGCATCACCTGCGAAAAGTTAAAAAAACAATTATAAGCGTTTTCAAAAGAAAACTCTACCAATGGCAACACAAGAATGTAATAATACCTGGACCAGCAGTGTTTCCGCCAACAGCAGCCATAACCTGACTGAAAAATGTTGCAACAGACTGCAATACAACAATTCAAACGTGAGTATAAAAAGCAGGATCAAATCACAGTGGACTACAATATGTAGTGGACATTAAACCTGTTCATTTGCTGAGGGAGAAAGACCACCAACATAGACTCTCCGAGCATGTCTAGTAGCCTGAAGACATATTAAACGAATGCAATGTTAGGACCGACAAAACTCTTAGTATCTTCCATATGTCCACGAGAAATATAGCCAACCTGCTGTGTCATTGCCTGAATTGGCATCATAGGGAGTCCACTGAATGTCTGCATGACAAAAGAAGAAGGCGAAATCAGTTGGAAAAATATGTATCAACTTGGCAGGGACAAGGGCACATACCTGTCCAGTTGGTAAGGGATACATGTTCGGAAACATTCCAGCTCCGGGAAGAGTTAGGTTTGGAGCGGGAACTTGACCTACAAAAGGTAAACAAGGTAACCACCTGCTTATTACTACTACTTGAATATTACTACTACTTGAATATGAGAAGATCTATTTCCCTAGAATATAACCGGTGATAATATAGGTTTCAAGGTTATAGGTGAAAACAACACTTGCGAAAACTACTACGTCCATAGAATATGAGTTCTACATTATTCTACAATACTTAAAGTGAAGATATAGAGATGACGTGAGGTAGAGATACCTGTAACAGCAGAACCAGCATCTAACATCCCAGAAGCTGGGGGTGCCATGTCGAATCCACTGACCCGCTTACTGCAATTCACAGAAGAGAAGACACAAAGAAATGATAAAACTCTTTCTTAGTCATAGTTGGCTTCTATTAGATACGTCACAGTAAATCATGGAATTTTAAGCAGTAAGAGCAACATGATGTCAAAAGATAATTTCTTAGACAACAATGTCCAGTGAGAAAAATAAGCTACCTCTTGGATGGAGATCGTGATCTACGCTCAGATCTACCCTTTGAACGAGAACGAGACCGGTGACGGCGTCTATCTCCTCTATTCTTGTCATAATCTCTACGCCTAAAAGGACACACAAAGTCAAATCTAAAATACAATAGTCGAATGAGTTTCATGCAAAATGTGAAGAGAAATCGTTCTTGAGCAATAACCTCTCAAAGTCACGATCACGGCTTCGACGATGGTCATCATCATCTCCCCTGACACGTTCTCTTCTCTCACCTCGTTCCCCACTGCGATCTCTGTGACGACTTCTGTGATGTCTCTCTCGATCCCTTTCTTTCTCCATACCTTTATCCCTGCTTCTATCCTCCTCCCTGTCACGTTCCTTGCTCCTCTCTCCCTCTCTGTCTCTCCTCCGCTCGTGGTCCCTATCTCTCTCTTTATCTCTCCCTTTCACTCTATCACTTTCTTTACTTCTAGAAGAATCCCTCTCATTGTCAAGCATTTCCATCTACAGAGCAAAACAACTCGTCATTGCAGAAAGGAACCTCTAGTTACTTTCTCGAAGAGCAATGCAACTTAAAACCCCTTCACAACCAAAGAACAACAAAAAAACACTAAGCTAAACCCGCAAGGTCTCTACAAAAATCAAACTATGGCATCAAAACATCTAAACTACCTCTAGTGAACATCAAAACTATTTGCTCTAAGCATTCAATCTATTGCCTAAAACTAGGATATATGTTTCATGAGTCTTTTGATGAGATTTGGGGCTATTTGTTGGGAGAAACAGTTTACTGGTTTCTCTATAACAAAACATAGAGCTGCATCTTTTGTTCTTGTTCTTGCTGATTCGGATAATGATCTTGAACTTTGATTATCAAAATCTCACATATTCCATTCAAAAGAGAGAAGTTCCTCACACAAATCTCCGAAAATGAAATCTAAATTACGCACAGAAACACAATAGTTCCAGAAATCGAAAGCCATATGTACCTGGGATTTCAAGTTTCGGTGATCGTCGATCTCGCCGCCGCGTCCACCACCATCTCCGGAGTGAAATCCATCATCGGCGGCGCCGTTATCTTCGTTGTCAGACATCTCTCGCGGCGTCTAAACAATTTCAAAATTCCACGAATCGCTGTTGAGGTTCCTGAGAAAAGGGGGTGTGATATAAGAAATAAATTTAGGGCACAAGCGAGAGATAGACTAGACCTTGAGGATATTAGTGTAAAGCTTCAGATTTATCAAAGCACTTATCCTTTTTCATTAATTTTTTAGACCAGAAAATACACTTAACCAATCTTTGTTGGTCTTTATGAAAACTGAAAACTGTTTGCGAATTTTATATTTGGCAGATAAGAAAACTGAAAAAACTTGTGACCGATATGAAATCATCAAATATTACGAAATATAGTTTGCGAGAGAAACATAACGATAAAATCATGAAAGTTTTACACAAACTAAAAACTTAGGTGGAATAGCATTCTGCAGAGAACAATTTGAAAAATAAATTTTTTACTTATGTGCAAAGACACTACACACTCTCAGTTTCCCAACTTTATGACATAAAACCTGTATTATAACAACACAAACTTTTTTGGTCTGACACAATTTATCTTTTTGTTTCATTGATTTCTTTTTAAAAATAATAATTTATGTATTGTTATCATATTCAGGATTTTAAAATTTGAAATCCTGTTCTTCATTTCCAAATCTTCTTTTTATATCATCTCTTTATATCCTCCTTCTTCCGTCAAAGATTCAAAAGAGGCGTTTTTCACTTTTTTATTTTTATTTCAAATCATTTCTCCCACCTCCAAAAAATTCTCTTCTTTCTGTTTCTACGGTGACTACTCGGTCGTCTTTCTTCTTGCTCCTCTCTTTCTCTACGGCGAGGTTCTACCATCTCTCATTATCGCCGGTTCATCAGCTTCAAACCATGGTGAAAAATCTGTAACACAGCCGATTCTTTCTTTAGTGGTGAGGTATGAAACGTATATCTTCGATACCTGGTTCTGTTCTGCTGATTTTTACCTTCTACTATTTTTGTAAATTGTTCTCTGTATTTCTTCAGTACAGTGGCTATTTTCGCTGTTATCCACATCTGGGTTTCTTGATTTTATAAATCTAGGATTTTTATAGATCTAGGATTTTATAGATCTAGGATTTTTATATTTTTCTTTCGGTAGTTAACTATATACATCGTCGCTAGTAATCGTCTACTCGCAACGTCTATAATCGATTCAATATAAAGCTACATATTCAGTTAGTCTACATAACTACTAGACAGGAATAGTCATCTACTCATATATGTGCGTCTGTTATTTACGTCACATTGGTAGTCAGTTTACAGTAGCTAACTATTTGACTTTTGTTCGTTTCAAGGGATATATGTACTTTTCGACAATCCGAACCCACACTGTTTGCAAATAATGTGCTTCCCCAGATTAGTGATGCAAACTGTCATATCCGTCCATTTTATGTTAACATTGCTAATCAACTACAATAGCGAAACCAAGAAGCAAATCCTATGTTATTTACTGTCTACTAATAGTTGTCTACTTTCTATTTATTTATCAGAATGAACAACCTTCTACTAATAGTTGACTACTTTATATTTATTTATCAGAATGGACAACCTTCCAATAACAAAAGACACATCCACTTCTGAACATCTCAACGTCTCGGCAAATAATGTGCTTCTCCAGATTCGGGATCTAGTGCTTGATGTCTTTGTAAGGCTAGGAAAAGAATCTGCGGTCGATCCTGATTCTTTTGGTTGTTATCTGGAAAAAGCATGTTAAACCAGTTCTTTCAAATTTAGTTGTTGTCTCTTATTTTAGTAGACTACCTATGGGTAGATGTCTATGTTTTCCATTATAATTATGAATCTTTTACATGTTTTGCAGTTAACTACTATTATGAACATTCGTTTTTGACTTTGTAGCCAACTATTTATCTATGGATTATGTTTCAATTTAATTTTCAATTGTAGTCGGCATTTTGTGTAACTGACTACTTGTAATTACTATTCAGATATACCATTACTCAGAAAATCAGAAATACCCCCTATTCTACTGTTCACACTAGCCTCTTTCAGAAACAGTAACATAACGGTTTCTCCTTTGATCAAGTTCGTATTCATATAATTGAAATCCAATATGTCGTAATCTTATATTTTTATTCATGTCATATTACTTTACATGTTACCGAGTATATTGCAGACCTCCCAGAACCGAATTGTGAGTCTGGAAAGGTCAAGGTTCATAACCATCTACTAGTAGACATCTACTATATAATCAATTTATTTTATGGGTGATGTGTTAATGTTCAAGCAACCGAGGAGATTTCAGACCTCCCAAATCTGAATGTCGAGCTCGCTAAAAATCAAGTTCGTATTCACCTATTAGTAGCAGTCTATTTGATAATTGATTATTTTCACTTATCTTGTGTTACTGTTTAGCCCACCTTCGAAAATGCAGATATCCTAGAATTGATATAATTGATATCGATTATTAATAGTCGTTTATCTAATTGATATATGTATTCGACTATGTCTCTTATTCTTTTGATCGTTCAGGTTACAGATGTGAATGTGGCCTCCCTGATCCCAATTATGAAGTAGCTAAAGAACAGGTATGTAATCGACCTTTAATAATCGTTTATTTATTTAAGACATGTAATCGAATGTCTATTATTGTAGTACACTACTTTATAATCGATTATTTTTACTTATCTTGTGTTACTGTTTAGCTCACCCTCGAAAATACAGACATCTCAGACTTGAATTCTGAGATTCATAAGGTTTATATTTAGCTATTAATAGTTGTCTATGTAGTTGATATATGTACTCGACTATGTTTTCTATTTTATAGTTTATATCCATCTATTAATAGTTGTCTTTCTAATTGATATATGTATTCGACTATGTGTTCCATTTCTTTTGATCATTCAGGTAACCGATGTGAATGTTGGCCTCTCTGATGCCAATTATGAAGTCGCTTAAGAACAGATATGTAATCGATTTTCTTATAGTCGTCTATTTATGTAAGACCTGTAATCCAGAATTTCTTATTGTAATACAGTATGTTTACATATTTTACATATATATATTACAATACTCAGTTCAGTATGTAGTTAACTATATTTTAACCATAATTGACTACTGTAAGGGATATTGAACCCAGTAATAGACGATCCCCCAGCTTTTTCTCATTCATAGATAATCCTCCAGCTTTTTTCCTTAGTCTTTTTTCGCTTGTACTATATTTTAATCATAGTTATATACACTCCAATCAATGCTTAAAAGTAGTCACTGCTATCGTTCTAAAGTTGATGGTAGCGTCTTCAACTTTACAAAAAGTAGATGTCCTTTTCATGTCAGGAAAAAGCATTGTTTTGGATAAGGAAGCAAGAGTTTTTTTGTATTTTCCCCAGCTTCTGGACGGTTGACTATTGCTATTTACCTAATTGACTGTTCTTGTATGGTATTCACCTAATTGTCAGTGTAAAAAGTATTATTTATGCAAATCCCCAAACTTAATTAGCATCGACCGTATGATGGTGACTTTCTTTACTACTACTATCCAGTATCCAATCTAGCATCGACTTCGTCATACATAATCGTCTTATTTCTCGTATCCTTTATAACATTTCTCTGTTATTCCTGTTTTGTGATCTGCTTTAGAAGACAACTAGATTTTAACCACGTGCGTCCGCACGAGAATGTTTTATTTTATTTATAATATAAGTTGCATTTATCTTTTTGTTTAGATATAATTTATTTTTGTTATTTATTTTTTTAAATCAAAAAATTGTTATCACATTTTAATTTTAAACAGTAAAATTTGTATATTAGTAGAATAAGAGTATACGTTAATTAATATACATTGATTTAATGTTAATTATAAACTTTGTTATTATATGAATTTAAATTTATACATAAACAATCTATATATCTATGAATTTGCTAATCCATCCGTTTAGTTGTCTTAAATCATTTTTAATATCTTACATGTTTTGACAAACTAACCCGTATAAGACTATAATTATAATTGTATAACCCTATAAATATTTACTAATATGAAATATTTGGACCAATTGATTATGAAAAAATATAATAAGATATTTATTTACTATTTGTGCTATTAAAAAAATGTATATATATATATACGGACTAACCTGTTAGTTTAATTGTCTCCAATCATCTTAATATCTTACATGTTTTAATAAATTAACTCATGGACCTTAAATATATATATATATATATATAACTCTAATCAGTTCGATTATATTATTGTATAATATAAATATTTATTAATCTCAAATATTTGATATTTTAGACCGATTGTTTATGATAAAATACGATAAAATATTTATTTACTATACATTTTTATAAATATTATTTAAATTTAAAATTTTAAATTAAATTTTTCCTGTATTAAGAAATTCTAAAGTATTAAAATTATTATCTAAATTTTCGTAATAAAATTTAATTATAATTTTTTTGAATTTTTTGAATTGAAATTAAATTAAATACAAATTTTTGTAACTAAATTTAATTAAATTTCTAATAATTTGAAATTTAAATTAAAGATGACCTAGATTTTAGAAAATCTTAAAATATATAAATTAATAACTAATTTTTGGAAATTAAATATAAAAATAAAAGAAAATATTATAAAAAAAAACTTTGGGAGTGTTTGGATGCAAGCACTAAATGTGCTTCTGTTTTAATAGAATAGACTAGATTCTAACTCCGTGCGTCCACATAAATTTTTTTTATGTTTTTTTCCTAATATAATTTGTATTTATGTTTTTAGATATAAGTTGTTTTTATTATTTATTTATTTTCTTAAGAATATTTATTTTTCAATTTTTAAAATATGAAAAAATAATAAGAATGAGATGTGTTAAGTTTTTCATCATCTCGAGCTATTTTTTTGCAGGATATTTTGTTATCATGTTTTAACTTTAAATAGTATAAATTTGAGTAGAATTAGAATATGAGTTAATTAAATATATTTGGATCTAATGTTAATTATAAACTTTGTTATTATGTAATTTTAATTATGTAAATTTAATTATGTGGTTTTAATTATGTGAATTTACATATAAATAATCTATAAATCTATGAATTAGCTAATCTATCCGTTTAATTGCCTTAAATCATTTTTATAAATACATAACCCTAATCTGCTTTAATTAAATCATTTTCAATGTTAGTAAATATTTTTATATTATAAATAGAGCACGTTAGGGTTATGCATTTATAATTACATTCTTATACAAGTTAGTTTTTAAAAACACGTAAGATATTAAAAAATAATTTAAGATAACTAAAGGGATAGATTAGCCAATTCATAGATATATAGATTATTTATATGTAAATTCACATAATTAAAATCAAATAATTAAATTTACATAATAACAAAGTTTATAATTAACATTAGATCCAAATATACTTAATTAATTCATATTCTAATTCTATTAATATACAAATCTATAATATTTAAAGTTACAACACGATAACAAAAAAATAGCTCGACACCAGGATGATGAAAAACTTAACATATCTAATTTTTATTATTTTTTCATATTTGAAAAATTGAAAAAGAAATATTCTTGATTTAAGAAAATAAATAAATAACAAAAATAACTTATATCTAAACAAAAAAATAAATACAAATTATATTAGGAAAAAAAAAATAAAAAATTTCCGTGCGGACGCACAGGTTAGAATCTAGTTTTAAATTAAATTTAACTATATTGAAGAATATAATTAAAATTATTACCTAAATTTTTTTAATAAAATTTAATTATAATTTTCTTAAAATTCTTTTTTTGAATTTTAAATTAAATTAAATCTAAATTTTCGTAATTATATATATGTTATTAAAAATCTTGAATAATTTGAAATTTTATTTAAATATGACCATATTTAAAAAAATTTTAAAATATCTAAATTAATAACTCATTTTCAGAATTGAATATCAATATAAAATAAAACTTTTAAATTAATTATCACCTATATTTAAGGAGAATCTAAAAATATCTAAATTAATACTTAATTTTTAGAATTAAATATTAATATAAAATAAAATAATTTAAAAAAAATTTGGGAGTGTTTGGAAGCAAGCAGTAAAAGTGCTTCTGTTTTAATCTAATAGACTAGATTCTAACCCCGTGCGTTCGCACGAGAATTTTTCATTTTTATTTCTAATATAGAATTTATTTTTGTTATTTATTTTTTTAATTCAAGAATTTTGTTATCATGTTTTAACTTTGAATAGTATAGATTTATATATTAGTAGAATAAGAATATGAGTTAATTAAATATATATTGATCTATACTGTTAATTATGAACTTTATTATTATTACGTAAATTTATAATTACACGTAAACAATCTATACATTTATGAATTAGTTAACCCGTCCATTTAGTTATCTCAAATCATTTTTTAATACCTTAGATGTTTTGATAAACTAACCCATATAAAATTGGGATTATAAATGTATAATTTTAACTTGTTCTATCATATTATTGTAAAATATAAATATTTATTAACATCAAATATTTGATGCTTTAGACGGATTGATTATGATAAACAATACAATAAAATATCTGTTTACTATTTGTGCTGTTATGAAAATATAATCTAAATTCGAAATTTTAAATTAACTCTCACCTGTATTTAAGGAATTTTAAAGCAACTAAAATATCCTCTAATTTTGTAATAAAATTTATGAATACTTGTTTAGAATTTTAAATTACACTGAATCTAAATTTGCGTAATTAAATTTAAGTAATAAAAATTTCGAATATTTTAAAATATTAGTTAAATATAACCTATATTTAAGAAAATCTAACAATATTTAAATTAGTAACCAATTTTTAAAATTAATTATAATATAAAATAATATAATATAAAAAAAATTAAGTGTGTTTGGAAACAGGCACTAAAAGTGCTTCTGTTTTGTTTTAATATAATAGATTTAATATAATAGATGGCTTAGTAAAAATTGTATTAGTATGTAATCTTTCACATTTTTGGTAATAATATTTAACATTGAAACACTTAACTTAGCATAAACAATTTGTTATGTCGGAAAAGAAAATTCTGTGTTTAACAAACAAAATGTCCCTATGTGTTTAACAAACAAAATGTTAGTTGAATATACTCGAAGCTCTTTTTTCACTGTAACTCCTTGTTGGGCTAATAGCTTAATACAAAGATTGGATCATTTTTACAGCCAAGTTAAATATTTATTATAGTATAAACCTTTATTTTAGATTATCTCTCAGCCTCGATTTACAAAAATATAAACAAAGAAAACAACCACGAGAATTTCAGCCTATACCAATGATCAGTGTCGCAGGATAGCGTTTAAGACTCATCCGCCACATTTTATCCGTCCGTGGTCGGAGGTTGTGGCTGCGGCGGCCTCCGCTTCTCTTCTTCTTCTCGTCTTCTTCGTTCCTCCTCTGCTCTTTTAGAAGCTTCTTCTTCTCTCTTTCTCTCTTCTCTCTTCATCGCTTCCTCTTCTTGGCGTCTCTTCTTCTCCGCCTCTTCTCTCTTCTTCCTCTGCCTCTCTTCCTCTTGTCTCTTAGCCATCTCTTCTTCCTTTTCCCTTTCTTCTTCTCTCTTCCTTGCCGCTTCTTCTTCTTTCTCACGCCTTATCCTTTCTTCCTCTTGTCTCCGAGCTTCCTCTTCCTCTCTCTCCCTTTCTTCTTCTCTCTTTCTCGCTTCTTCTTCTTCTTTCCTTCTTGCCTTTTCTTGTTCTTTCTCACGCCTTACCCTCTCTTCCTCTTGTCTCTGAGCTTCCTCTTCCTCTCTCTCCCTTTCTTCTTCTCTCTTCCTTGCCGCTTCTTCTTCTTTCTCACGCCTTACCCTCTCTTCCTCTTGTCTCTGAGCTTCCTCTTCCTCTCTCTCCCTTTCTTCTTCTCTCTTTCTTAATTCTTCTTCTTCTTTCTCACGCCTCTTCCTCTCTTCCTCTTGTCTCTGAGCTTCCTCTTCCTCTCTCTCCCTTTCTTGTTCTCTCCTTCTTGCTTCTTCTTCTTCTTTCTCACGCCTCTTCCTCTCTTCTTCTTGTCTCTTAGCTTCCTCTTCCTCTCTCTCCCTTTCTTCTTCTCTCTTTCTTGCTTCTTCTTCTTCTTTCTTTCTTGCTTCTTCTTCTTCTTCTTTCTCACGCCTTACCCTCTCTTCCTCTTGTCTCTTAGCCTCCTCTTCTTCTCTCTTTCTCGCCTCTTCTTCTTCTTTCTCACGTCTTCTCCTCTCTTCTTCTCGTTTCTTAGCCGCCTCCTCTTCTCTCTTTCTTGCCTCCTCTTCTTCTTTCCTTCTTCGCTCAGCTTCTTCTTCCTCGCGTCTCCTCCTCTCTTCTTCTCTTTGCTTGGCTGCCTCTTCCTCCCTTTTCCTTTCTTCTTCTTGCCTTCTTCGCTCAGTTTCTTCCTCCTCACGTCTCTTCCTCTCTTCAATCTCTCTCATAAGCCTAGAAAGCTCTACCTCGGCACAGGACACACACTCCAACATCAAAGCTTCTCTTTGAGCTCCCAACAATCTCTCGATAGTCTCATTTCTCACGTTGAAGGATGCAGCAAGTACCTCCCGGTCAAATACCTTCAGAACCGAGCTCTGCCCTACTAGGAACTGAGGGTGGTTTGTCTTCGCCGACGTGCTAAATCCCATAAATACAAATGAGCTGTTTTCAAAAGACATTTGAGCCATAGGATAAAACTTCGGCACAACAAAAACATCCCCCTCCTCAACCATGAACCTCACACTCTCGCTCTTTCTCTTGCTTTCGCTTTGCGGCAACGAGTGGTTAACCACCCGAATCATCCCTTTCCCATGTAACACAATCGATATCTCACAAGCACTAGGGTTCCAATGCGGTCCCATCAATGATCCCTACAAATTAGATACATCATTTTCATGTCAACATCAAAACATGATAAGAAATCAAAAACCAATGCAACGAGGTATTAAATTATTTTTTAAGTGGCTCAACCTCCGTTAGATTAACCATGAAAACTCCAACACTCGAACCCTTCAAATCATCTGTATCCTTCTCGTCAACCACTATGCTCTGGCCATTGACGTTCTTAAAGTCCGGGTCGGCCTCAAAAACATTGTAGGCACTTGATTTCTTCTTCTTACTATTATCAACCGGTTTCATAGCCAAATGATCAGTCACGTCTTCAACTCTTACAAAGAGTCTACCAAGCCGTGACTGCCACGTCTCCTCCTCTGGCCCTTTTGTTCTGTTTCTAGGCTGAGCATTTGTGATCAACGGAGGCTTCACCTCATCTCTTACCCTCCCCAAAATCTCCTCGGGAACCTTCCATAGTTAAAAAAAAAACAAGCACGATATGTAATCAATGAAAAAACCCCAAAAGGGCAAAATGTAGAATCATGTCTCGCCAGTAGAAACACACACACAACACACATACCGCAAAAGCTGACCGGAGGGTCTTCTCGTCAAATCCCAATAACAAGTCTCTGATATTCGAGTACGCTCCTATACATGGATCGTGTAAACACTTCCCCACATCGAAGATTGCGTAAACCCTAAGTTTCTCTGGAAACTCGCTTCTCTCCAAGTTGCTATGGACGTAGAAGACTATGCCGGAACGTAGCCTAAAAATATCTCCTCGTCTTAATTCTAACGTCCTCTCTTTGTCATCGTCGACCCAATTCAAAATTCCAATCCCTAACACAATCCCCAAATCACAATCACAACATTACTTAAAAAATAAACCCTAATTAACCATGCTCAGAAAAATGTTACTTTCAATTTTAGATGGAAAATATTCAAGGTATAAATAAAAACATTTACTAAGTAGGTATTACATAGTCTATGATTAAAAGAATAAAATGTGATTTGAGTTTGGGAATGGGTACGTTACGTACCAGTGTGGACAAAGAAAACCATGTCGGAATGGAGAAGAAGAGGAAGCAAGAATGCGTTTGGCTCCAATGTAATAAACTGAATATTGTATCCATCGCCGATCTGGACGGCTGATATCTCTCCGAACTCCGTTTCAACGATTTGCGTCCGTTGATTTTTCTTGATCAGAAGTGGCGACTGGAAGCTCGGGACGTCGTCGTTTTGATCCGAAAACGAGCTCGTGCAGATGAATAAGGTAACGAGACAGAGTGGAAGAATCGTAAATTTCGACATTGTTTGATAGACTCAAAGAGACTTTTGGAGTTGCGACATACATATATCTCTTCACAGGAAATGTAATTGGCGGTAAATAACATAAGGAATCCATGGAGAGTGGGGCCAGGTTTTGGACACGCGTCGTATATAGTGAACACGTGTATAGTTACATTGACACGTGTATCTGATCATTTTGAATAAGAATTGTATAACAATCGTTGACCCTCGATGGAAAAAATGTCTCATTAAGGTGAAAATCGGCCAATTGATTAGTAACTCCGTAACTTCGTAAAGAATGTTCAAAATCGTTAAAGATAATTTCATATATCTTTTATTCAAACTTTGAGTTAACTAAAATGGAGGGTAAAATCAACATATGTATTTGTAAATATTTCAAACGAAATGAAATCAATTTTTCTTTCTGTAAACAGCAAGTATGAGAACTATTTGTTTACTCTTATTCTTTATACAAACACAAATCAAACCAAAATACTACTAAAATTTAAAAGTCATACATAGTCCAAAAAATTTCTCAAACTTCTGTTTGAAACAAACGACAAGGGTCTCTAACCAAAAGCATCATATTCATGCTAATTTCCGATAGAAAAAAAAAAAAACTCTCAAGACAATGCAACACTTCTCTGGTCAATATATACGATCATAAATTTAGCATCGCCTGATCTTTCTCGACGAAATCCAACGCCTGATCTTTTGAAATAACATTCACACTACTCACACTGTTGTTATAAAATACTCCATATATCTTATCCGCAACTTTCACAAGCTCCGGACGAAAAGTTGTTGTAATGAATTGTGTGCTTTCAGCTAAACCATGAATCCTGTCTATAATTAATAAATATAGTTTGGTTAAGAAAATTGTAACTTTTTCAAGTTCTGTGCATGCATCATGCATGTGTGGGACATTTTCAATAAAATTAAAAAAGATAGATAGATCAAAGAAAAGGATACTTACTGCTGATAGATGTTCGATACTGAGGATCAAGTGCTGCATCGATCTCATCAAATAGATAGAATGGTGCAGGATCGCATCGCTGGATCGCAAAGATTAAAGCAATTGCAACAACGGTCTTTTGGCCTCCTGACAATTGTTTCATTGATTGTGTCTCCCCTTGACCATTAAACGACACCTACGCAAAAACAAATTGGTAAAATGTGATCAGTACATGAACACTAAACACAAGGGATTATAATAGATGTTACCTTCATTTTTACACCAATATATTTCTCATCTTTTCCTTCTGTATCAGCTTCACGACATCCATAAATTTCATCTTCATCATCATGATCACGGTCCTGAATATGCACCCAAAATGTTTCACGTACAAGGATCACATATCAAACAACAATGAAATATACTAAGTAAGATGGTTCCGTGCGCGAGGGGTTAACTAGCTGAGCATAGTACTTAGTATATAAGAACACTAAATGTATCACAAGGGAAAAAGAAACATGCCTTATTCTTGGGGATGGTGACAAGGTCACCAATTCCACCTGGCACAAGCTCAGAGAATACTTTCCTGAATTCAAGTGCAACACCTTTGAAAGTACGTTCTATAGATTCGTCTTTCCGCTGATCAAGAACTGATATCAGTTCTTTGATTTTCTGCAGAAATTTCGAAATGTGTCGTTTACTTAATAGTTAGAACACAGAATTTGTTAAAGAGTATGATAATGAAACCTCCCATTATTTATACCTCATCCCCTGCATCAAGCTCTGCTTGCTTCTCCTTAAGTTCTTCTCGTTGTTCCGTGAAATTTACATACTGATCAAGCGCTTTCTTGTTTACATGGCTGAATTGTTGCAGCTCTTCACTGCACCGGTGTAGCATCTTCTGCAACTCCTTGATGTTTTTTCTTTTATACCTATAATGATAATATTACCATTAGCTTATACATATGATAAAAAAATTTCCCCCAATGAAGACTAGCTGAAGAACTATTGGACAATTATTCGCAAACATACGTGTCAAAAGCTTCAAGTGACAATGGGCCTGATTGCCTAATTTTCTTCGTGTACTCTTCTTGCTTAGCAAGGAGTGTGTTGCGTTGAATGAATAGTTCCTCCAAAATTTTTGCTTTATCTTGTCGTTTCCCCTCATGGTCATCTTCCAATGTCTGAGAAGAAGAAAATTTTCTCAAAGATATCTTAGAGAGAAAACGATATTACTCTTAGCTTACCGATTATATATATACTAGGTACCTTTAACTTTGCTTTCTTATCTTTGACTTTCTTGACTTGCATTCTCTTCTCAGAAATGCTGTGACAGAGACCTATAAAGCCATGTAAATGGCACTAGTGAGTGAATATCAAGCAATGTCAACCCAAAAGTAGATTACAATGTTTTGGACTCACTTTCGAGCTCGTTTGTGGCCTCGTCAACTAACAAAGTTGCATCATTGAGTTCTTGTGTTTTTAAGCCAGCTAAACTAAGCAACGTATCATCCTCCATGGAAGCTATAGTAGCTTGTAACTCATTTTTTCTCCTCTTTAAGTTGGTAGCCAAATTAGCCTCCAACTCTGCTTTTCTTGTCTCCCTCTGTTTGTAATGAAACAAAAAGCAAATAATAAATCAACTCAAAGAAGAAAACAAACACTTTCAAGCAATTTTTCTCTTTCATTTCCAACCTCAATGCGATCCGTCTTGTATGCAATAAGTTTTACCTGAAGATCCTTAATTTTGGGGTTTAATCGTGACAATTGCTCCCTTTCTTCTGGGGTTACGTGATCCACAAGTTCCTTACCCATTTCAGCTTTCTTCATGGCCACGCTAGATCTTAGCTGATCAACTTGTGTTTTAATATCACCTAGTGATTTCTCCTGCAAACAGGTGAAGAAATTAAGTATGTGGAAAAACATATTTCAACCCTTAATGGACGCTCGAAAAGAATGAGGAAAAACCTTATTTTCAAGGGCTTTATGTATATCCTGTTTCCGCTTATTCGCATTAGCTATTTCTTGCTTCAGTTTCTCCACCTGTGAATTACGGTGAGTCCAGTCTGCTTCAAGCCTCTGCAGCTCAGTAACAAGCTGTGTGATATTCTGATCTATCAGTGAGACAAGTTAAGTAAAACTCTTTGAATGGACAAGAAAAACGAAAATGCGATTAAAAACCAACAAAAAAACTAAACCAAGAAAGTCAGTTATGGAAAAGGATATCTTGGGGCTGCCTTTTAACATCCTCCAATACCTTCTCTTTTGTATTTATAGTGTTTTGATTTTTTACTATGATATTATTGCATCTCAACTTCGACTGACTTTTGTCATAATACCCACCGGTCATGACACCTTTTCCACTCACCAAATCACCTGCCATGGCACACCAGAGCCTTAAGGTACCAACCAAATACTCTTTAACAACTCTTGTTGGAAAATAAAGTAAAAGAAACAAAGAAAAAAGCATTTTCAGTTCCAACCTTCCAAAGTTATGCAATCTAATAAGCCATTACTCTTAGCAACTCTTGTTGCCACATTCAGATCATCACATAATACTGTTGTACCAAAAACCTATACAGATCAAGGCACATTTTGAAATACAATGAAATGACATTTCTGCATCGGAAGAGAAAGTGGTAGATCAGAGAAAGAAAGACGCACCTGACCAAATGCTGATGCAAATTTGGAGTCAAACTTTAAACATTTCATCAATGGTGTTGCACCAGAATTTTGAGGATAGATTACATGATTCGGCACCTTTGCCCGGTTCAGAGGTATGAAGGTCAAGCGTCCACATTTTAGAGAAGTCAGGTGTCTAATAATCTCGGTTGAAATATCGTCATTCTCAACTACCACTTGAAATAGGCTGCGCTCATAGAACAAACAGCAGATGACAATAGCGACCGTGATCATTAGCGAGTAGTGAAATCATTTCATTTCTTTTGTTTGAATAAGAGATTAAGGTCATTATTCATAAATATTAGCAGGTTTCTCGCATACCTGTTTCCAGCAGTGACTTCAACTGCATTGAAATACTTTTCCTCGCAATCAACCAACTTAAAAAGTGGACCAAAAACTCCATTGATCTCATACTCTATGCAAATCCTTGGAATAGAGCTTAGCCCTCGCCTTAAATACTGATACAATGAATGGTCTTGAGTCACTAGCAGAAACAGGGAACTTAAAATGGCGTACAAGATACTTCTCAAAGCGGCAGAACAGACAATGTATGTATCTAATGCATCAACTAGTCTTGGAAAATTTTACATTTTCATAGCAAACAAGATAAAAAGAGATACCAAAGCCAATCACTCACCCCTGGAGTTGCATTTTTAAGGTTTTTTTCTGCCCTTTCAACTTCGGTTTTCAACTTCTCAATCTCAGAAGATAGGTGACTTTCTTCTCCCCACTTTCCCTGTGTAAACATATGTCTCCTGATATATTTGAAATGTACTTAAGGTATGGTAATGAACTAATAGAAATACTCTTACGTCCTTTTTCTATGTTCTTCATCTCTCTCCCTCTTTTTAAAATTGAATTGTTCATGTGACTTGGAAATGTGAGCTTTTAGATCACCAATTCCAACTTCATGTTTCTTGATGTGTACATCAAGCTCTGTCAAATCAGTATTGAGGCGAAGAATCTCATCCTCAAATTTTTGCTCCTACAATATATAGAATAAAACATGTTATATCACCAATCATATGCATCAACTATAAAGAGATCCAAATGTCATAGAAATGCCATCCTTTTAACGTTCAAAAACATTGTCTAATCATATGATCTAATTGTTGCTATGATGATGTATCTTCCATATTTGATAAACTCACTTGAACCATATTTGAGTCTAGAATACGCTCGAGATCTTCAATCTCCTTTCGAAGCCATTCGTCTCGAGCAGCCTTATTGGAGAACTGAGTTGCACGGCCCTGTTTCTTATAAAGAATGCTCAGCTTCATTTCCAGCTCTATGATTCTGTAAGAGAGAAAAATACCATAAAACAGTAGTTTTCAATGTAAGTAGACTCCAATACAAAATTTACACACAACACAAAAAAACAACATATAATCGAGGAACACTATTACTGGTACTGAAAAAAACGGAAAAAAACAATAGAAAAAAACGAAAAATGATTTATAAAAAATAAAGACGGTAAACAATACAACAAAAATCCGACCAATGTAGAAACCAAACCACAATTGAGCTTAAGATACATTTAAAAAAGTAATATATAGCTCTCAACTTAAGCTAGGATTTCCCACATCACATGCACATTTTTTCAGATAATCTCGCACAACAGATAATCTGATTAACGAATAAAAAGGAATTAAAAAGATTTTATTAATGAATAAAGGAGAATTAGTTACCTAGATAGAATGAGAGACCTTATAGCGAAAAATTTACTTTGCATATATTATATATGATATGATTCTAAATGTTTTTTTGATTAAATTTCAATTAAATTTTTGTTATTTTCTATTTTAAATATTTTTTGATTAAATTTCGATTTTGAATAATTTTTATTAAATTTAAGTGTTTTTTATTAAATTTCGATTTTAACAGTTTTTTTATTAATTTACGATTTTTAATATTTTATTTTATTACGATTTTTAATAATTTTTAATTAATTTACAATTTTTAATAATTTTGTTATTAAAATTAATTTAAAAAATATAAGAAGGGGTAAAAGGTAATTAGCCACCCTAAAATTGAATGAGAGAGCTTTAACTCAAAATTTTACTTTGCTTATAATATATATATGATATGATTAGAATTCGATTTTTGATAATAGACAAATTATACGAATAACAATAATTACAGCAATTATTTCTAAAATGTCATAATTTAAATTTTGAATTAAAAAGATACTTAGAATTTAGAATACGAAAATTAATTATCCAACATGAGTTATACAAAAAATTATACGGTCTTCATATTTTTATATTTAAAGAATAGCTATCCTTTCTCTTATTTGAAAAAAAAATGGATACATTGTGGAAATGTGAGTGAAAGTGAAAGTTACATAGTGAAAACGTGTAAAGTAATAAATTCTAAAGTGAAGGCTAAATTACCGAACAACCTATCCAACCTTCCAAATGGATTCTTCCATGTCTCAGAAAAAGCATGTTATGACTGTGACTACTCATTATGTTACTTTTCCATCATGTAAAAGATTGAAGATACTTTCTCTTCCCCTCCTTTTTCGGTTAAGTAAAATTATTTTTAATGTTAAATATGTCTCTTAGCTTATGTTTGATTAAAAAAATATTTAGAAAATGTGCTGAGTTGTTGCCACAGATGTATTAAAATAAGGTATGTATTATGATCACACTGATTTATGAAAAATTCATGTGAGTATTCATCCGCATGATATGCATACAATGATAGAAAATATTCCATGATAAAACTTGGTACTAGTTTATCGGACGATAAATACGATATCATGACCTATATAAATATGTTATTGATTGGTCTTCTTCATTACTAAAACTTACACCTTTTTTTTCTTGCCGCTTTGCACAACTATAAACTTACTTAAAAGCTTCATTATACACCTTTATGTTGCGACACAAAAAAAAAACACCTTTATGTTTTTTTTAAATACCTTTATGTTTTTTTTTAAATACCTTTATTTTTTGGCATTAGCTAAACACAATAGATCACTTTGCAAACGTCAAAAAAAAAGAGTATTATGTAATATATACATGAAGTCATGAATGATGAACCATCTAGATTCTAGAACTAAGTGAGCAGGATTTGAATTTAACTAAGCAGATAAATTGAAGTTAGAGCTCATATGGTTCAATACCAGATTAATTAATGTCCAGCTGCTGTTTCTCACCCTACTTTTTAATGTAGATTATTTGTACGTGAAAATCAAAAAGAAATACAAATATATACACCACCTAAAATACACAATTTATCACTACGAATCAATTATTGGGTATACATTATTGTTATGTATGCACAGCTATTTTTTTTGTTAAGGGTTTCACAGCTATGAACTTCAAAATCAAAAAAAAAAAAATTCGATCTCCTTATCAATTTTTCCTTGCACTTTCTGCGTTATATTTTAATGGAACGATCTTTTTATGTGTGTGAATGACATAAAATCAGAATCTACGAAAAACATCCTTTATTGCTTTTGTGAGCTTGAAGCTTTCTCTGCTTTAAAATGAAACGTCTATGTGTTGTGTATTATAGGCCTCTCCTTTGTTTTTCTTACTTCCTAGCTAAGTATTTGACTCTTTTTTTTGTTTGTTAAGAATACTCGGTGTGCCAAAAATAAAAT
Organism: Eutrema salsugineum; assembly: GCF_000478725.1. NCBI lineage: Eukaryota > Viridiplantae > Streptophyta > Magnoliopsida > Brassicales > Brassicaceae > Eutrema > Eutrema salsugineum. Next base: position 634,641 of record NW_006256901.1, on the reverse strand, counting down.
AACTAAGCTTTAGTAACAGCCGACAAAAAAAAGCTTTAGTAACAAACAAAGAATTACCAAAAATCTATATTTGAGTAACTCAGTTGATTGTAGCTTAGAGTTGGCGGAGATAGATGAATATTGTTTTGCATTATTAAAAGACGAAATGTTATTTTACCCAAAATAAAAATAAAATAACTGAGAGTTTTCTTTTCCTAATAACCTAAACATAAATTAAGAATGATATAAAATTTCCATTTTCTCAGTTAGAACCGTTTGTTTTATAAAAATTATAAACAGAGTAAAACTAATATGGATCCGCTTGAATATGCATTATTAGTTTTGGTTTGAACTCCCTTATTCACTATATATTAAATTCAAGATTCCAATAAGTTTTTTTGCTTTTCAGACATGTTGGAATGCAGTTTTATTTTTCAAATATCCAAAAATAAAACTATTTAACCTAAATTTAAGTTGGTTATGATAACATAACGCTCTAATAAACTTGCCAATACAATAATGTTACGTTTTGGGTGACGAAGGAATCCAACGTGGAGAATTATTAGGTCAGTTGAAAAAAATACTGGCAGAGTGGGAAGGTTAGATATCATTTGGTTGATTGATTTGTTTAAAATATGATCACATGTGCTAAATTAGCTTGGTTTAGACTGCTGAAAATAAATTCTGGGAAACAAAAGTAAACCTCAAGCGAAAAACGTAGTAAACTATCAAAAATGTAATATTAATTTTTAGTTATTCGGAAAAATAATGTTGTGGAGTTGGTAAATATTTTAATTTAAGTCCACAGACTTCATGATTATTAAATAAAGCCTGCATACTAGCTCGGAGATGCGCATCAAATCAAATAGAACATATGTATGTAGTCATGTAATGTAGGGATGTGCATTTAACCGAAACAGAGTGGTTTTGTTGTTCTATTTTATTTTGCTATACTGACGAGTTAAACTATAGCACTAAGATTTAATTATATAATATAATTAGATGCGAGGCATTTTTCTGCTGGAGAAAAAAGGTTGAATTATGTTGTAATGAGAGGACGCCTTTTCAACTTTATTTTGTCCAAAACCTTTTTCAACCTTTTTGGTAAAATCCTTTGTAATTACTTATTCAATGGCTGGAAAAACAAGTATAAACCTTTTAGAAAACCGAAAACAAACACAACAATATAAACTTGAAAATGCAAATGCCTTAAAATACATACTTTATTAATCGGTTTCAATCGTTGAGTATCTACGCACACACAAAAAAAACAAAAGATTAGAATTTAATAAATTTTATATGGTGTTATTGCATGTTGTATTACTAACTGCTTACCTTTGTTTATATAGTAGCTAAAAATACGGTATCGTATCCTTATAAGTATGTGTTTAAACAATATAAATTGTAATGATGGTTATTTAGATAATTCTAAATCGGTTTTGTAAACTTTTAATGAAAAATCAAAAGTATTGTTCACAAAAAAATAATAATAAAAGTAACATAAAAATGCGGAATGGTAAATTAAAAATATGGACAGGCTAACTTCCAACCAAATCAGTGAAGGAACATATTCGCCTTCTCACTCATCGCCGCAAAGGCAAAGAAAAAGATGAGAGAAGTGGGACTGAGCATGTTGGTTCAATAATTTACCCGCGGGTAAAATCGCGCCTCCAACGCCAATCGCTGACAAGATTAACTAAAAAAAGTGAGATCAAGATTTAGGCAGTCACTTTCTCGGGATCCAAGTGGTCACTGTTCTTTTTTTTTTTCAGCACACCATAACCGTTAATTCAGTTTTTTGCTAGAAGCTCCCTTGACAAATTGTTATTAACAGATATAAGATTGAATAATTAGATTTACAGATTCCTGTAACGACAAAAAAAGTTTCTTTGGTTATAATCAAAACCCGTGCAGATTGAAATTAATGAAAATTAAACTAGTCTATATTTTGATATCGTATTAAAAAGACTAGTTCCAACATTTTATCTTTGATTTCGACTCATTCATGTAAGAAGAGTTTTCAGAGAAAGTTGATTCGATGGTATTTTTCAGTGTAATTAAAATGAACTTTAACCTAGACTAAAATCGAGATAACTAGTAACCACCGAGAACATCCCTAACATTATTTTTGTTTTTTAAGCTATGCATATGACTACATTCTAGATAAGAGATGTTTTGACAAAATTGACTTTGGTATTCTTCGTTGACGTTGCTGATCATATTGTGCAAAATCAAGTTTGTTTTTGCAGTAATTTATATTACCGTTTAGAATAAAGCAAAGTTCTTAAAGCCTCAAACCACTTGATTCAATTCATTACTTTCTTGACCAAAATGCATGTTTTAAATCTTCTTTCAAGGAAGTCCCAAATGTTTCTTGTTTAAACAAAGAAATGAAACATTTTCAACAAAGTAAAGAAATGTTTCTTGAATAAAACTAGACCCGTTCTAACTTCCTGAAATTCTAAGGAGTTTTTGTACATAATTTTTTAAGCCCTTTTATTTTCCTTCTTTTAGAAATGTCTTTTCGATCATCAACATAGTGGAGCTCGAACATCTCGTGATCGAAATCTGATTTTGACATAACAAAAATAAAAAGTAAAGAATCTTTTTATCTACTGTATACCATTTCGACATAAAAACTTATCAATATATATATAATTCGAAACCTCCATTATAAAAATCATACCTTTCAAAAACCTCTTCTCTCTACCTTCTTCTTTCTCACAAATTCGAGAAAGAGAGAGAAAAAAAAAAACTAATTCTGTTTTCACGAGACATGAGAGTCTCTGCTTCATCGGACACCACGAACAGTAACTCAGGAGGAAGGAATCTTGCTGGCTACAACGAGCCAACTTCAGTCCTCGACCTCCGTCGAAGTCCAAGTCCAGCGGCGGCGGAGGAGAAGCCAGTCATTTCGGCGGCGGAGATTACTGGTGGTGATAATCAGTTTCCGTTAGATGATCATGTGATGCGTTCCATGGATTGGGATTCGATTATGAAAGAATTAGAATTAGATGACGATTCTGCCCCTAATTTGAAATCAAATTTCCTTTCGTCTGCCATTTCTCCCCACTTCGCCGTCGACCAACAGCTTCCCGGTTTTCCCGATCAGCTTCATCCGGCGGAGTTTCGGTCCTCCGATGTCTATCCCGGTGGTCAAGGGTATGGGTTTGAAAGCAGCAACAACAACAACAACAACGAAGGTAGTGTCAATGGAGGCTTTGATTTCATAGAAGATCTCATCCGAGTTGTGGACTGTGTCGAATCGGACGAGTTGCAACTCGCTCAGGTGGTATTGTCACGGCTCAATCAACGTCTCAGATCTCCGGCGGGTAGGCCGCTTCAAAGAGCGGCGTTTTACTTCAAGGAGGCTCTCGGATCGGTTTTATCCGGGTCGACCCGGAATCAAAACCGGTTAACTTCATGGACCGAGATCGTTCAGAGAATTCGAGCAATCAAAGAATTCTCCGGGATATCTCCGATCCCACTCTTCTCTCATTTCACCGCGAATCAAGCAATCCTCGATTCTCTCCAACAATCTTCTTCCCCGTTCGCTCACGTCGTCGACTTCGAGATCGGATTCGGCGGTCAATACGCGTCGCTCATGAGAGAGATCGCAGAGAAATCATCAATCAACGGCGGATTTCTGAGAGTCACGGCGGTTGTATCGGAGGAATCCGCCGTCGAGACGCGTCTCGTCAAAGAGAACCTAGCTCAATTCGCCGCAGATCTGAAAATCCGATTTCAGATCGAGTTCGTTCTGATGCGAACCTTCGAGATGTTATCTTTCAAAGCGATCAGATTCGTAGAAGGAGAGAGAACCGTCGTTTTGTTTTCCCCGGTGATTTTCCGTCGTTTAAACGGAATCTCCGATTTCGTTAACGATTTACGGCGAGTTTCGCCGAAGGTCGTCGTCTTCGTCGATAGCGAAGGATGGGATGGAATCTCCGGAGCCGGATCGTTCCAGAGAGAGTTCGTTAATGGTCTCGAGTTCTACACGATGGTGTTGGAATCTCTCGACGCCGCCGCTCCGACTGGTGATCTGGTGAAGAAGATTATAGAAGCGTTTGTGTTGCGACCTAAAATCGCGGCTGCGGTTGAAGCGGCGGCGAGTAAGAGACAAGCGGGTGGAGAGATGACGTGGCGAGAGGCGTTTTGCGCGGCGGGGATGAGGCCGATTCCGTTAAGCCAGTTTGTTGACTTTCAAGCGGAGTGTTTAGTGGAGAAAGCGCAAGTTAGAGGGTTCCACGTGGCGAAACGACAGGGAGAGTTAGTGCTTTGTTGGCACGAAAGGCCTTTGGTTGCCACGTCAGCTTGGCGGTTTTAATAACTAACCGACGAGATTGGTTGGGTATAGATTTTAGAGGATTTGGTTGGCTGGTTGGTTTATTAACTTACATAAACATAATATGTAAATCGAATTCTATTTAATTTATCCTGCAATTTTTGTTTTTCCTTTTCAAAAATGTTCTCTCTCTTTAGCATGAAATAAGAAAATTTATTTCGTAAAACCTTTGCCAGATCTCCCATACATCTTGAGACTTGAGGTGTAAACCACATTGGTTGACGTGATTTGGGCTAGAACTGATTAGTGAGCTGGTCTAGACTCGTTTAGGTTCGATTCATTATTGGTTTGTGGTTAGAAAGTTGTTTAACGGCTGTAACATATAAAACAGAGTACTGATTGATCTTTAGGAGGTGTTAGCAAGAATTGTCGAGTGTGTAATTGTGTAACTTGCGATTAGTGGGTTGCTAGTCCTGCCTAGCTAGGGTTCCTCACACATAGAACTTATTTCGTAAAGTCACTCGTGCATATTTTTTGTTTTCTTCTTCCTCACTTCTCTGTTCTTGCTATGATTTCTCTGTTTTCCTTTCTTTGCTATTTTTTTTTGCTAAACAACTTTTCTTTGCTATTGTTCTTGAGAGATCGAGAGGGATCTAGATATACGAATGCAAATTCAACCCAGTTCCGCAACATTAAGCTAATGCATTAAAACCAATAGGTTCTTCATATTCCACATATTGGCTGGAGCAGAACTGCAGAAGTAGGAGGTTACAAGAGAGTAAAGTTTAGCAAGTTCTTACTGTAACCTCCAAACTATACATATATTTCCTATGTAAGTTTTGCAAAATAGTTTCAGACCATCTGGCTGTACGAGGATTAGATGCGAAAAGGTATTTGGCATATCACCCAAATCTGCATTGAGTTTGGATTGAGAAACGAAATTGTCGAAGAACATATGATGAGGAAACGATCTGGAAAATTTTCAAAAAAGAAATTTGATTAATATCTCGTGTATTTGGTTAACTCATGTATTTATAGATACTGCATCTTGGCTCTGGAATTATAAACATATTCCTGAACCATTTAGGAAAAATATGGTGGACTAACTGATCTTTCTATGAAAGAGACCAATGCAAAGCAGAAAAAGAAAATTGTATGTTGGGTCTTTGGTATCTCTTGAAATGGTATGAGCGCATCAGGTTATTTTCTGTCTAGTAAATCCACTAAATGATAAGTTCCTGTGAATCGAAACATCATTGCCCAAAACAGAGACGTGGAAGTGAGAGCAGAGCAGGTCAAAACAGAACATAGCAGAGTCAAACAGAGCATAACAGAGTCAAACAGAGCATAACATCGACTATTGGAGTAGTAGCAGTCTGAACAAAAAGATAACTAATTACGAGTTTTAATCTTGCAAGTATATACTTTAAAAAAAAAATCAAAATCAAAATTAAAACCAACCGCAGCCGTTAGATCTTATCACCTTTGGAACTCTTATCAAAATCCTTTTTTTCTTGAGTGATATCAAAAGTTATATTTTGAGTGATATCTTTCTCATCCTGATTTATTTATTTTTTGACGAGCATAAAAAACCAAAACTCCCTAAATTGTGTATATCGGAAATATTGACCTAAATCCGAATCGAGACGACCAACGCCATCATTCTCGTCCTTTCTCCACCGTCACGGGTTCGTCTCTATTCGCTTCATATGAAAGCTTGCACCTTTGCTTTTCAATTCAGTCCAGAAAAAAAAAAAAGCTTGAACCTTTGTTGATTTGTAATTGTGGAAAATTGACCTCTGTTCTGCTCACTCTGGTTCTTACAAGTTACAACTGTGTGTACTCTTTTGAGATTCAATAGGGTTTAAATATACTGAGTCTACCACTAATCGCTTTGTAGTGGTATATTGTTCGTTTTCGTCAATCTAGAGCCTTTATTTAAACTTCAATCCAAAAAAAGAAAGAAAACAAAAATGTAGAAGCTTGAACCTTTAGTTTCTGTTCCGTCTTTGACAATTATTATTGTTATTTCTTGTTTCCTGCAACAATGTCGATTCCGCTTCATCATGTAGTTGGTTGCTCAAGTCATTGTAGTTGTGATAAGTGAATCCTTCTGTGGTCATTGTTCTCTCTCTATTACTTCAGCATTCCGCTTATCCTTTTGGTGGGTGCTATGTGGTTAATCTAGAAGTTGAATCATTTGATGTTTCAGACACTTGAATCTCTCTATGGATGCCAAAAGATTTGACACAACCTGTTTGAGGGATTCAATCAGCTGGCTCCCTCACGAGGTTCTAGGAAGCATCTTGTCCTTGCTTCCGACAAAACAGGCTGCTTCAACAGCTCTTCTCTCGAAACAGTGGAGGTATTTGTTTAGACTGGTGGATAACCTCGACTTTGATGATTCTGTCTCGCTCCACGCAGGGGAGGATAAACTAGCGTTTCCGGAGAGCTTTGAGAATTTCGTGGATCGAACACTGTCCTCTTGCAATGTGATTCTCCCATCAAGAAATCCTCTCTAAAAGTTGTCTCGTACGATGAACGCCAAAAGGCTTGTGTGGACCGCTGGATATCTAATGTCGCAGGCCGTGGTGTTTTGGAAGCGGACCTAAGGATAAAAGATATGGGTACACTCTCTCTTCCTCCTCAGCTCTTTGCAAGCAAAACACTGGTCAAGCTTACACTAGGGTCACAGCTCTATCTTGAAAACATTCCTTCATATGTGTTGCTTCCATCTCTTAAGTTGCTCTTCATCGATTCTGTTTACTTCCAATACGAAGATCTGTGTGGTGTGCTTCTTGCTGGTTGCCCAGTGCTCGAGGAGTTATCAGTCCATCACAAAGGCTTCTTACCAATGCCTCACACCATATCGAGTCCGTCCATCAAGAGACTATCAGTTTACTACGATTCTCTTTATTTTAATGGTTGTGATTTTATGTCACTTGACTTGCCAAAACTTGTCTACCTTGAGTACTCTCATTTTGCGTTGGCTGAGTATAGACAAGTTAACCTAGAACACCTAGTCGATCGAAGCTAAGATGGATCTTCATCCGACAGATATGGTGAAGACGCCGGATGTAACCGATCTCATTGTGGGGATAAGAAATGTTGAGATTCTTCACCTCTCTTCCGTTTCAGCTCATGTAAAAGTTTTGGCCACTTTCTTTTTTTCTTTTCTTTTAAGAACATTGGACATTCTTGAAAACTGTGTTTGTGTTTGTTTCAGGTGATTTATTCTTACTGTAGATATAAGCTGCCGGTGTTTGGCAATTTGGTCAATCTATCTTTGGGGATTAGGAATACGTGAGGTTGGAAATTGCTGGCATACCTGCTTAATCAGGCTCCAAAGCTTGAAACTCTGATCGTCCATGTATATTCTATAAGCAAAACATATGAACAAATATATATGAACATACGCAAACTTAGTGGTTGATCGTTTGCATAGAACTTGTTGATTGCTGCTGCTTTTTCAGGTTCTGAATGGTTACACAGGCAATGTCTCCATGCCTCTGAACAAAGTGAAGGCGTTGCATATCCCTGGTTATCGAGGAACTGCGGAAGAGTTGAAGAGTTTTTTGGGGGAATTCAAATGCATTGAACGGGTTCAAGTGGATGTTGCAGAAGCTGCAGAGGATGATAACATAATACTGCAAACCAAAAGGGATCTAATTATGCTTCTTGCAGTTTCACTTCCATCCAACTGCTACTCCAAAGTCACATAAGTCATCTAGTTTTATTCATACCATTATGCTATGTAAATTTTCACTCATATGAATCTCACATTGCACTTGCCGTTTTTCTCACACTTTGAACTCTTGTAGTTTTTCACTCTTTTTCTCTCGAGTTATAGAGAACGGATTGGTAGGAATCATTTCATCACATCAACGGAGAAGCAAGTTGGAAAGAAGTTCGTGTGATAAAAAAAATTTCTCTGCATTCTAAGGAGTGATGTTGTGATCCATATGTGATTTGTGGCGTCAAATGGTTAGAAATATAAAAAAAAATTCTTACGAATTGTTTATCTTACTTAGAGTCTTGACCTTAGTGTCTCTTACTATCGATAGAACAAGTTGTGGCTACTTGTACATATCTTTTAGAACAAGTTATCTAAAATAAAATTTGGTCCCATTTAAAATCAGTTTTTATTGACAAATTAGATAGAAACTCAAACTGAAAGAGAAGATAGACCACTGTATATCATATTATATAACTAAAAAATCCAAAACAAAACCCCTTATTGAAAAATAGTGTTGAGATAGTAAGGCTCTGTATGTGAATCAATAATTATTCTCCTTTTTGTACGAATTCATTCGTTTGGCAAGTTATGGAGACGGGTGGAGCCCACTACATAGACATATGCGAAAGCTTCACTCAAACTTGTACAATTCTGAATAATTTTTAGCTTAGAAATTAAAAAGTTGAGATTAAACAAGAGGGACAATACAAACAAAGCAGCCAAAAACGCAATCAAAATAGCCAACCTGGAAAGAAATGATCACACCGTCAAAAAAAAAAAAGAAAAAAAAGTCAAATACTTGGATTGATTAGACCACAGTATAACAAGTGTAAAAAATGAAGCAGGATATTGTCGATATTTTCACAGAACTTCCTGGAAAATTGAATACATACGATTTAGCCATGGACAACACTCCTTGTAGGACACCAGATGTGCCACCAAGAACGGGAAGGAGAGCAAAAAGCAAACCCACAGCACAGTCCTAGAGATTCATGAAACCATAAATTAAAAATCTAATGAAAGCAACTGTTGCTTGATGAAACGCAGTGGCATACAAAATAGTGCGCAGAAACAAACGCTGTGAAAATTATATAGATGTGCTATTTTGGAGAGTGGCTAGATACCTGAAGGATAAGAGTTCCAACGGTTATCTGGCCATGTAGAGCACTTATGCTATTTCTTTCCATTAAAAATTTCAAAACCTGGTAAAAGCATCACGACGACCTAATGATAACGTATGAGAATTAAGCAGATTTGAGGAAAACATAAGCAGTCCGTAAAGATGAGATAAAATACAGTGAGAGTGCAATGAATAAATTCGAACAGTGTAGAACATGGTCAAAATATTAGAAATTTCTCCTTTAGATCCCATTGGTCTTTCCTTCTTTCTCGCCGCTCCTTCTTATGCATACTGAATTTTATTATTTTTGTCCCTCAGATTTGAATTAAATTAATACATTATCTTATCGAAGAGAGCAAAAAAAAACGGCTGGGTCTCTCCGTTTAGTGTATGAATCGTCATCTCCAAAATATTTGACGGTTGACAACTAAGTACAGAGTTTTTTAACTTCTATGTAATTAATTCTATAAATATATGTGTAACCACTTAAACGTACTTATCATTATATAAGACTAGTGTATCATCCGCGTTACGCGCGGACGTTTACCATTGTTTTTATATTACGATTCTTCTTTATTATATTATACACATGTTTTTTCCTTTTTTTATAGTTTTATATATGGGAGACTTATGTCTCTTATAAAAGGTGTTATTCGGGGTGTTTTTTTTAAATAATTTTTTGGTTAATGTTATGGAAGTGCTATATTTATTCTTGTTAATTTATTTTTGTTTATGAAGTATTTGTTTTTTCGTTTTTTTAATTTGTAATTGTGAAAGCACTTTCTCCGTTAGTATATTTTGTATAAGGCCTTGAGTCAAAAGAAGTACAAAATGTCTATATTGAAATCGGGTTTGGATGGTTAGTATGAAAGTTTTTTTTTAGTCTGTAATTTTTTGTATTATTTTATATTAGCTCATTTCCAGCTATATTTATTTATTCGTTCGATGTTTATGAAATCTCATTTTGATTATACAAAGCTGTGTCCGTTTTTAGCCCTTCATAATTGTAGGTATTAATCGATAGCTCTCTCAAATGTTGGCAAAACTCTTCTATAGTTGATAGAGGGTGCTTCAATTGAAAGAGGGTGATTGAAATTTTGGTCGGACCAACCTTTTGTTCATACCCATTCCTTTGGTCTCTAATTGAGTCATTTTTTTATCCTCCTTCTCTTTCTTCCTTGGGTGATTCAGTGATGTTTATTTCGGTATTGTCCACTCTTGCAGTGCTTTTTTCCAGAATCGGTGCCGGTCTAACCCTTTCCCATGATTTCTTAGATATACCTCTATTCGTCATCATATTGGGGAGCTGATCAGTTTCTCAGCTTTGGAATTGGTTTTTTGGGTGTGCCGTTGGTGACTCCAATTTGGCGTGGATTTCATGGATTCTTTTTGGGATTGGTAGAAAGTCCAGCGTTTATGGTTAAGCTGAGCTGAGTTTTTTTTCTGGAAAATATTACTTCCGTCGAAAAATCTGTTTATGCAATTCTCTTTTGATGGTGATTCCGTGATTGTTGTCGTTCATATGGTTTGTTTAATTTTAGTTTCTGGTAGTGTGATATTTGATTTATTTAAAGTGTCTCATCATTTGCCGTTACTGAAGAAACCGGACAAACTAAAAGTTTTTAAAAAAAATAATTGCACAGATGGCTGCTGAGGTGGCTGCTGAGGTGGCAGCACCAGAAGAGAGAAAAGCTATCTTTATATATATATTTTTTTTACCGGATTACTTTTGTTTTTTTTTTAAGTTTGTAGAAAACCAAACTTTTTACACCACGTTGAAAAAAAAAAGAGCCAAATTTTTAACACAAAAAAAAAGAAAAACAGACTTAAACCGAAAAAAAAAAATCAATTTTATAGATTTACTGAACAGCTTCCTAAGCCCCTTCCTTTTGGAGCGCTTCCTCATGCTGAGCCGCTGGAGACACCGGAGCTGCTGGAGACACCGGAGCTGCTAGAGGTGCATCAGCCGCCAGAGCCGGATTAGCCGCCAGAGCCAGATTAATGACACGCCACTTCTTAATCTCCCTCTTCTTTTTATCATCCACTTCCTTTTCGGTTAATCTCGGGAAAGAAGGACGCATTAAATCAAGAACACGTTGAGATTTCACACCCTTTCCCTCTCTGTTAATGATGTGTATTTTTAGTTCAATTCTCATTTGTAATTCAACTGTTCCACTTTTGCAAATGTTTCAAAACAAGAGAATTCAGAAATTTCTTCCTTAGTTCTGTAAAAACCATTTCTCTCTCTTTTCTTTTTTTTTGAATTACAAAATTTGTTGAATGTTCACAAATGTAAAACGATATTTTTGATAAAACGCGTCTTGAAAATTACAGTTCACTGTGTTTCAAAACGATGTGCATTTTTTGTTTAAAGTCACTTTACATTTTCAAATCGTTTACAAGTTTGAATTTCAAAATTTTAAGAAAAAATGAAAATTATTAATAGTAAATACTTTGATAAAACATGATATACTACTACACTATGTTTTCAATATATTATCATTAGAAATTGAGTTTTTGAAGTGCTTTTTTTTTACCATTTCTCGATTTGTGCGAGTCATCCTTGCGCAGGGGCCATACTAATTTTCTCTGTATCGTTCCAATTTTATCGGATGTCCCGAAGGGACAATCATATTGTTGACTCTTGCGATATATAAACGTTTGTTTCACTGATCTTATAAACGATGTGCTATAAAAAAAAATTTGAGAACAGCAAAAATTGGGCCTTTTTGGTGAACTAAATAATAAGCCCATTATATAACTAGCGAGGCTTCTCGGATTCCTATATAAAACAATGGACCTTCTCCTCTACGAAGGATTGATTACTGAGAGGATCTTAGCTCGGCTATAGGAAGAGACAAATGTGTGGAAAGTTTCTTTGATTTTAAAAATTGTGTGAAATGTAAACTTGTATCTTATGGTCGTGTATAACGATTTTGGGCCTGAAAATTGTTATTATAAACCTCTTGACACATTGTAAAACGTGTTTCTTGGTAAAAATCTAGGGCTTAAGAATCTGGATTTTTTCTCCCTCGCGTAGATCTTCATCCAAATATTCAGTTATGGTTCCAGAAAACGGAAAAAAACTCTCTAGAAATCCAAATTCAGATGAAGGACATGAAGAATTCAATTTGGAAAGTTACACAGGGACAATGCTAATTTTCTCTATATTGTTCCAATTCAAGGTTACATTCGAACTGGTGACACTGGCAATATATAAATATTTATTTTGCTGCAAATGGAAGCAATGCAGGACAACAAACGTAGACTTGGAAGAACAAGAATTAAAGGTGGGCCTTGCAAGAACGACATTTTTTCGGATTACTTTTGAAGGAGTGTTGTGTGAGTGTGTGTGTGTTGCATGTAGTGAGTAGTCTTAGCATAACTGATTATCTTATCTTCACTTAAGACAATAATCTTACGAGTCCTTTCTCCATTTTCATTAAATTGATAATCTTATCTTATTGTCTTCTTTTGGAACATGAATCTTTGTCTTCTTGAGAGCTTTTGTCTTCTTGAGAGTTTTCTTGTCTTCATTTGGAATTTGAATCTTTTTCTTCTTGAGAGTTTTATCTTTTTGAGCATATGAGTTTTTTTTTTTGTTCGAAGAAGAATATAAGCGTTATTGCCAACTAATAAATATGTTGTATAAAACATCACCATGAGTTTAATTTGCTAAAAAAAAACTATATTATTTACAAATTTAAGTGGAACCCCGTAGCTAAGAACACAACTAAATATTTAAACTAAATGAAATAAACTTAAATATTTGTAATGTTTTCATTTTCATTTCTACGGCTTCAAAAGTGCACTATATAAAATGTATAGGATAAAAAAAATCAAATTTACATCATATAAATAACAAAAAGATGACCAACTTTTTAACACATCAATCCATCATATCTTGACACATATCAACTCTATACGCCAATGCATATAATGTATCTGACTTCAACTTTGAAAAGTACACATGCGCTTGTTGCCTCTTTAAACTTTAATTTAATCTCTACTTACTAAATTTACACCAATCGCATTCTTTTTATCACTTCTCGATACCACTTTTTGTTCGGAATAAACTGCAATTTATGGACACATAAACTATACGCACATAACACACCTCTCCATATATACAAATGTATTTGTCAGTATCTTAGTGGTTTGACAGAATCTGAACTTTATGTGACCATTTAACTCTTATACTTGAGAGACAACGAATAGCTTCAAAACTGATTTGGTCAAGAGATAAGAGAGATGGGACCATTAGCCTGCAAATTGTTCCCCACAAACCTATTGTTTCTTAAGGTTAAGAGTTTTATAATAGAAAATTTATCTTTCTAGACGTGGACAGGCATCCTATATTATCTGAATCTTTGTGATTCAAATAATAAACTGTTAATGGTAAGATATGTATTGCTAGATTTTTGTTAGATTCAATATTGGACCGTCCTACAGTTATAAGCTATCCAATTTTGTTGTCACATGAGGTGAACCCACATTTATTTTGTTACCTAATTGAGTTAAATTTTATCCGACTTTCTTTTAAGATTTTGGCAAAATCTTATCCTCCTAGATTTAAAGTTTTATCGTCGTTTTGTTTGTGTTTGTATATCATGTGCGATACCCTTAGCCGTTTGTTTTCTATGACTATACCATTCCACTAAATGTGTTAGATGATGATAAAAAGTTCTTAAAGAAAACCCAAAATTTATATAGATTGAATCAATTTACGTACTTTATTTTACAAAAATAAAAATATATGTCCAGAGTCCATATAGAAACACGTACCTACCAATCTGACCAGAAGACATGCTTTAGTTTCTATCAGGCTATAGATTCCAATGGTCCGTATACTTTTTGGTTGTTGTTTTTGACAACCAATACTGGTCTATATTTCTAATCAGTGATTGTACACGCACTGTTTCTTATACGTATCACACTATCACAGTAAAACGTATGATATGTAAATATAAATTTGCCAATTGATAGTTGTTTACTGCACACGGCAAAAAAATATCCTCTCGTTCATTGAAATTATGTGACTAAAACTAATGAAAAACGCAATCTTTACTCCTTAGCTAAATCTATCACTAATCTATAATAGTTTTACGGAAAGCTCTTAGAAAAAAAGAAGAAAATATTCGTCATTCATCGTCAAATATGTGGTTATACGGGTTTTTGAATGGTTGTGGTCTGTTGCTTCTAATGAAGATTTTTTTTTCAATTTTTTTTTTTTACTTTGTTGGTTAGACTTTTTTAATTGGTAATTTTTCTCTGGATAATAAATTAGAGTTTAGTTTGTATGTCTTAATTAATGATTTGTTCTGTTATTGTTTAGCCTATATATATATATATATATGTGTGTGTGTGGTTTGATCACATGTTCACATACAGTATAAAGTTCGAGGATAAATTTTACTAAGGTTTTATCTTCAAATATTTTATATTTGCCCGGGACAATATTAATGCTAAATAGTTTTATGGATAACAGCATACCCTAGAAAGACAAATCACAATTTACATGTAATTAACAACTTACGATTAATTAATACTTTTGGGGTCCAAACTTGACCTTTACATCAAACAAAGTAAAGCTGCTTTAGACCTAACTGGTTAAGCAATCAAATGTTTGGAGAAAGATATCCACAATATTACACAAGCGAATTAGACCCATAGTTCTATCTACATTCTGCGTCATCATAGATATCGATCATATGAATAATCTAGTAATCGCAAATAGCCCTAACATTTTACGATCAATATACTCATAACGTTATTATTAATTAAGCTAGCTAGTTTGTCTTCACATAAATTGGCTCATCCATTCTAATCCATCAATGTAGTCCGGCGAGTACAACAAATTTTCATAACCGTCACCGTCGTCTCCTATTTCGTAATCTCCAAAAAACGGTGTCGTTTGATTGGCTTCGATAGAGACACATGATGAGATTGGACTGTTGCTTGAAACTCCTTCGACTCTTTGTGCCAACCGTTGAATCTCTCTTTCAGCATCATGGAGTTGTTCTTTCAAATGAAGAACCTGAAATTAGAAAAAAAGTTAAAATAAGAATCTAAAACTTATATTTGATGTGATTAATAAATCAATTTATTTACTATTAATAGCTAATCCTGTTTTATGACTTTGATTTGATGAGTTTTATTCTGTGGGTCTGGTGATTATAGGCCCAATGACTACGAGGCAAGTGTAAACACTAGAAAACAAATGAAGATTGTACGGAAAGATAAGTTACATATACACACATTGACATTTTGTTTTTTGCGGTTTTTTTTATGTGTTTGTGTCTTTTTAATAACAAATACAAATCACACTATAATTTCTTTTTAATCATGCTATTGAGGTGACATAAAAAGTTTAAATTCAATATTTCGATTATTGTTGTTTTTTCCTCAGTTGCCTATAATGTATGTTGATTTCACTTGGTATTTCCTTTGTCTTTTGAAAGTATATAAAATTAATAAAGTATAACTTTTTCATATATATATATATAGAAAGAGAGAGAGAGAGAGAGAGAGAGAGAGAGAGAGAGAGAGAGAGAGAATAACCAATTTCTTCAAGTTAAACATTTAATATTTCATGTTTACAAGTATACAAATCTTTTAATGAAAGAGAAAACCGAGTAATCGTTATCTTTAATCAGCGAAAAAATTGTTAAAACGTTGATGGTACACAAAAAAAAAAAAAAACATTGTTCAAACTTAAAACATATATGTCATAGATATTAATAGATTATAATCAGATAATTTATTCTTTTTAGAAAGAGAGAGACTATCACGCACCTCAGAATCCAGACGACACTTCTCAACGACGACGTTTTCGTGTGCGTTCTTGAGTTTAGTGTATTCGTCTTCAAGACTCTTGTTCTTCCACCGTGCACGGCGGTTCTGGAACCATACGGCGACTTGACGAGGATCAAGCCCTAATTCCGAAGCAAGACGATCTTTCCTCTCCGATTCAAGCTTATGCTCATCTCCGAAACTCATCTCCAGGAATCTCACTTGCTCATCACTTAATTTCCTCTTCCTAAACCACCCATTGCTTCCATCTCCACCTCCTTCTGTCGCTGCAACACTTTTGCTCTTCCTCCTCCTCCTAGGCCGTACTGGTTTCGATTCTCCTGCTGGCAAAATTGAAACCAATCAAAACTAACACTTTTAACCTACCAAAATGACTTAAGTCTAACTCTTTAAGCTTTCTTAATTAGTACCATGCACGTTTGTGAAAAAGACTAAAATAAGGCAAACTTATTATCAACAAAAATAAAGAAGACCCACTTGAAGATATTTGTATAACCAATTTTGGGTATTATTTTTCCTTCTAGTTCTTAAAAAGAAATGAAAAAGATTGAAACTTTAGAATGGGCAAACCTTGTTGTGGTACTGATGAAGTATAGACACTAGGATACATCTGAGAAATGATGAGGAGATTATGATCGTTTACATTCTGGTTATTCATGTTTCTTGTTCTCTCTCTAAATCTTCTTCTTCTCTCTCTCTTAGATTGAAGATTAATGTTTTTTGTTTGTCTCACTTTTTTTCTGCAATGAGGAAAAGATGTGTTGGGAGAAGCAGAGGACTTATCATTTATAAAGGAGGAGTAGGTGTCAAGGGATGGCTTGATTAAATTTATTTATTTTTGGGTTTGGGCTTTATGATTCCTTGATATTACATAATTGCAACTTTGGATATTAACACATCCTAATTTTTAAAGTCATATTTAATATATTGTTGCAATGGGAAAAGATGAAAACATATACATCACTATCTTTAATATTGTTTCATGTTGTGAAGACATGACTTTGTTAACTTGACAAATATCATTTCATCGAACACATGTGAAAGCATAATAAAGAAAGACTAAAATCAATAACTCCCAGTTAGAATTAATAAGACCATAACTTTCTCTCTAATTTTAATCCCAACAAAAAATTAAAAAATCTTTGTTTCTAATTTCGTAAGTAGATCAAGACATATACTTTAAAATACTAATCAGAATTTTTTTAAAAATGTATTCTTTTTCTAATAAAAAAGACTAAAATACGTAACTTTTTTTTGAACCAAATACGTTGCATTTTAAATTAGTCGATGTTGGGTCAATTGGAACTAAGACTCACCTAATTATTGTTAAGGTACTACTACTTTGTATTATGGCATATATAGTAATTCAGCTAGTTCATCTAAATTCATATGTTTTTTTTTCCAATTTTAAATAATTTTGAATGTATATTACATGCGATAAAGGTTTTACGTGTGATGAGAGGATTAGAAGAAGTCGTTATCAACATATCATATGGATAAGTCTCAGCAACAAACTGTAAGAGAAAACACTAGTGACTTGTCTTTCAAAAGGTTGTTTACTTTTACTTTCATATCTCATCTCCTCTCCAGTATATTAATACTTTTTTACTCACTCTTAATTTCAAACTATTAGTTTACTAATTACGAGATAACTTTAACAAAACCCCAAACATACATGCATATGATATTAGTTCAAATTCAAATTCGGTAAAAAAAAAAAATATATATCATGAATATGAAAAACATGTCTTTTTCTTAAAAAATATTAATTTTGTCGATATAAATTTGCTTAATCCAAATTAATTAGATAGTGAATTTTTTTAAAAAAATTTCAGATAGGCTTTAGTATTTACTTATCCAATGTAAACAAAGGCCGAAGACTGACAGTCTTGGGATCGGTATATTGTAGAAAAATAAAGATTGTTTTGAGGACTTAGAATGTGTAGAATGGAGTCTGGAGGTCAGTTTCAACATAGTATTATATTTGTTTAAACTCATTGGTTGATAATTATCGTCGTTTAATTTGAGGGGTTATTTGAAGTTTTAATTGCTTGTAGATTTGGACTCTGTAAAATTTTGAATCTCTAAACTAGGAGAATAACATGTCCATCTCTCAAAGATAATGTATGGTCAAAGAACTTTGAGGTTTGGAAGCAATGTGTTAGTTATAACTTTTTTTAGTATCTTGGAAAAAAGAAACTATTTTTGTAAGTATCAACATAATTGTTTTTAATAAGCAATGGTTGTTCAGAGATTTGAAGATTCTTGATAGGAAACTAGATTAGAGTTTGAATGTTATTAGATGGTTGACAATCAGAAATGTCTCAAAAGTTGGTTTGATTTCGGTCCGAAAAATTTCAATATAATAAAAAAAAAAAAAATTTGAAAGTACTCGTTTAATATCAGCCTTAGAAAAGCCATTATCTGACGTTCGCAAAGTAGATTAAAAGAATATAATTTAACTATATGCAAAAATGCTTAAATATATCTATGTATATATAATACATGTTGATAAGTGAATATCGACAAAGGACAAAACAGTATTTTAGATCGGTTAACTCGGGTTTTATTAGATTGAATCGAAAAAATACAACTGAGTTCGGTTATTACGCAGAGAATAACGAACTAAGACTTTATGAAACTAAGAATCTAAAGTGATGAGTTCTCAGTCTCTAAGTCTTCTCTGGAATATCTTGTGTCCTTCTGGTGTCGATTCATCTTCCTTTATATATATATTCTGAGTCGGTCACCAAGTACATCTTCGGCGATATGGGACCGAGAGGACTTTCCTTTTCTCTAGGTCATTTTCCTTTTCTCATAGTAGTTTCCTTTTTTCATTGGGAAACTTTCTTATTCTCGACCGAACTCGGGGAACTTCTCGGTTCCTTCGAGAAGCTTCTCGCCGACCTCGGCCTAATGGGCTGCGTTCGGCCCAAGACTTTACTTGGCCCAGTTTTCCCGGTACATTCCTTCGTGAACCGGGCTTACGTTACGCCGATCTCGGTTTGTACCGGAGAAAACCGGGGTGGGGTTTTCACCTCCAACAATACAAAAAAATAACAAATATTAACAGATAAAAATTACTACTTATTAAGGGAAAAAACTCTCATCTTATGGTTTCCATAAGCAGTGTATATATACATTACATAACTAATGTATCAGAAACCCTAATGGGCCATGAGACATTAACCTGATGGTTAATGGGCCGGTTACTAGAAGTCCATTTGTTTATAACACTCCCCCTTGGACAAGGTAACCTTGCCTGTCACAAAACCGGGATCTCTATAATGCAATGGGGAACGTTGCCTCATTAAAACCTTACCAGGAAAACTCAGTTGGAAAAACCATGGTGAAAGAAAAAGAGTACAACACGCATTACTCCCCCTGGTTTAGGCATCACTGTAGATCTCTAAGTCTACGCATTCCTATCTGATGAATGAGCTTCCGGAGTGTAGAAGTCGGTAATGATTTAGTGAATAGATCGGCTGAATTTTCGCTTGATCGGACTTGCTGAACCTTGACCTGACCATCCTTCTGTAGCTCATGAGTGAAGAAGATTTTGGGCAGAATATGCTTCGTCCGGTCACCTTTGATGTAGCCGTCCTTGAGTTGAGCGATACAAGCTGCATTGTCTTCATACATCACCATAGGCTCCTTATCTTCGTCCATACCACAATCTGATCGGATATGCTGAGTCATGGACCGCAACCAAACACACTCTCTACTAGCTTCGTGAATGGCCAAGATTTCCGCATGGTTGGATGAGGTAGCGGCAATAGTCTGCTTCATGGATCTCCAAGATATGGCTGTTCCTCCATGCGTGAAAACATAACCGGTTTGAGACCGGGCACAGTGCGGATCTGACAAATATCCTGCATCAGCAAAACCAACTAGACCATCCTTGTTATGGTTAAAATAAAATAATCCCAAGTCCTTAGTACCTTGAAGGTATCTAAGGATGTGCTTAATACCGTTCCAGTGCCTTTGAGTTGGACACGAACTAAAGCGAGCTAAGAGGCTCACGGCAAAGCAGATGTCTGGTCTAGTGTAACTAGCCAAGTACATTAATGCTCCTATGGCACTGAGGTATGGCATTTCAGGACCGAGGATTTCTTCATCGTCTTTCTTTGGACCGTATGGATCACTATCCAATCCAAGGCTCCTCACAACCATTGGGCTGGTCAATGGGTGGGCCTGGTCCATATTGAATCTCTTGAGTACCTTTTCAGTGTATGCCAATTGATGCACAAGGATTCCGTCATTGACGTACTCAAGTTGTAATCCCAAACAGAATTTAGTTTTGCCTAGGTCTTTCATTTCAAACTCTGCTTTTAAGCATTCAACTGTTTGGGCGATTTCACCAGATGTTCCGAGGATGTTCAAGTCATCCACGTATACTGCTATGATTACAAATCCTTTGTTTTGATATTTTCTGATGAAGATGCATGGACTGATCGGATCATTTTCGTAGCCTTCTCTGATGAGATATTCGCTTAACCGGTTATACCACATACGTCCGCTTTGTTTCAGTCCATATAAGGATTTGTTCAGCCTAATGCAGTGTTTATCACGAGATGCATGCTTATCTTTGAGCTCAATACCATCTGGTAATCTCATATAGATTTCACTGTCCAGTGGTCCATAAAGATATGCGGTTACAACATCCATTAACCGCAAATCTAAGTTTTCTCTTATGGCCAGACTTATGAGGAATCGAAATGTAGTTGCATCCACCACTGGAGAATAAGTCTCCTCATAATCGATTCCGGGTCTCTGTGAGAATCCTTGTGCTACAAGGCGTGCCTTGTATCTAACGACTTCGCCGAGTTCGTTTCTTTTACGCACAAAGACCCATTTGTTTCCCACTGGTTTAACATCGAATGGTGTCCTTAAGATCGGACCAAACACATTCCGTTTCTTTAAACTATTCAACTCCACGTTTATGGCTTCTTTCCATTTCATCCAATCTGATCTACGAGTGCACTCAATTATAGACATGGGTTCTAGATCCTCTTGCGTGTGCGCAATCTCAAGTGCTACCTTGTATGCAAAAGTTTCATTGATGTCGACATCTTTTCTGTTCCATAGAGAACCAAATATGATATAATTGATTGAGATCTCATTATTATCAATCCCTTCAGAACCTTGAGTTTTGGCGTCCCAAACCTCTTGGGATGGTTCGATAGGGTAAGTATCAGCTGAGGCTGTATCCGTGTTCTCTTGAATCCCGGTTTCAATCATTGCACCTTTCTTTGATTTCCGGGGATTCTTATCTTTGGAACCTGGTGGTCTGCCATGTTTCTTACGCGCGTCAGACTCTGTAGCAACTTGACTTTTTCCTGAGGGGACATCTATTCGTACTGGTGCATTACAAGCTGGTATGTACGATTTGGTAACTTTGTTCGGGTCAGCAAAGGAATCTGGCAATTGATTAGCTAGCTTTTGTAAATGTATAATTCTTTGGACCTCTGAATCACATTCTAGAGTCCGAGGATCTTGCCATTGTGTGGATGTTTGATTCCATGAAAGTTCTTTTACCAGCTTGTCTGTCTCACCACCTAATCTAGGATATACCGATTCATCAAATCGGCAATCTGCATATCTGGCTTTAAACAGATCTCCTGTAGTTGGCTCGAGATATTTTATGATGGTGGGAGAATCAAAACCAACATATATTCCCATCCTCCTTTGAGGTCCCATTTTAGTCCTCTGTGGTGGTGCAATGGGTACATAGACTGAACACCCAAATGTTTTAATATGGGAGACGTCTGGCTCATGACCCGTTAGCAATTAGGATGGTGAATATTTGTGCTCACTAGATGGTCGTATGTGTATTAGTTCAGCGGCATGTAAGACTGCGTGTCCCCAAGCTGAGACCGGGAGTTGTGACCTCATGAGTAATGGTCTAGCAACCCATTGAATTCGTTTAATGAAGGATTCAGCTAATCCATTTTGTGTATGGACATGTGGAACGGGATGTTCAACATTTACCCCCATGGACATACAATATTCATTAAACGCTTGGGAAGTGAATTCACCAGCATTATCAAGACGTATAGTCTTTAATGGGAAGTCTGGAAAATGTGCTCGTAATCTGATGATTTGGGCCAATAACCTAGCAAAAGCCTGGTTCCTAGAAGAGAGCAGACAGACATGCGACCAGCGGGTCGATGCGTCAATGAGGACCATGAAATATCTGAATGTCCCACAAGGTGGGTGAATTGGTCCACATATGTCTCCTTGGATTCTTTCCAGAAAGTTCAAGGTCTCTTTAGACACTTTGACTGGTGAAGGTCGGGTAATCAGTTTCCCTTTTGAGCAAGCTGTGCACTTGAGGTGCTGAGGGAAAATACCATTTGGTTTAAGGCTGTGCCCTTTAGAATTCTGGACTAATTTACGCATCATGTTCGCACCGGGATGACCCAGGCGATCATGCCAAATAGTGTAATCTAAAAACCGTGCTTTGATAGCAGCATTAGCCTCAATCATACTGACTTTAGCATGG
The DNA here is from genome assembly GCF_000478725.1 of Eutrema salsugineum. Classification (NCBI taxonomy): domain Eukaryota; kingdom Viridiplantae; phylum Streptophyta; class Magnoliopsida; order Brassicales; family Brassicaceae; genus Eutrema; species Eutrema salsugineum. The sequence continues at coordinate 612,203 of NW_006256901.1, read as the reverse complement.
TAAATGCCAGTAGATACGGCGGGTATAGTTTCAAAAACTTGTTTATGGCCATTTATCATTTTAGTGATAATTAAAAACTCTTTGTTCCCTTCATCCTGAGTTTCGATATGGAAACCATTCAATCTTATGTCTTTGAAACTCAATAGGTTTCTCTTAGAACTGGGTGAGTATAAGGCATCAGAGATGTCTAGATATGTGCCATTTGATAACAACACATTAGCTTGGCCATGGCCCTCTATTAGGCTCGAACTACCCGCTATAGTGCTAATGTTTGCGGTTTTGATTACTAAATTTATGATGTAATTCTTGTCTTTTAGAATGGTGTGGCTCGATCCACTATCCACAATGATATCCATATTGTCTTGCATATCTTTTCGCCAAATGGATTTCTGACCGGCTTATGATCTGGGAGCTAAAGACCACAGATATCTACTGGAAACTCCTGAGAATGATGGCCAGAAGGGAGGACGAGCAGCTGCTACAATGGAGGAACCACCGCTTGGAAAGAATCACCCGCTAAGGTGGGACAGCGCCGATTGTTTTGAGTCGTGAGGGCGCGTCTGGTGTCGGATTGAGGAGCGGTTTTCACCACTAGATTCTTCTCTTCCAGGGCTTCAAAATGATATGTAGATCGCCTTCTAACTCTTTGTATTTTGAGAGATATGATCGTTTGAAGTTGAGCTTCGTGCTGATAACGTATTAAGGGAAAAAACTCTCATCTTATGGTTTCCATAAGCAGTGTATATATACATTACATAACTAATGTATCAGAAACCCTAATGGGCCCATTAACCATCAGGTTAATGTCTCATGGCCGGTTACTAGAAGTCCATTTGTTTATAACACTATTCAACTTGTTTTATCCGTTACTTTTGAACCAAATCAAATTACTACTAATTAGTAGAATGGTATTCAGTTTCATATTATATGTTTAATTTTCAATATACATTTTTTCTAAAAAATTAATGATTAAGTAAATAAAGGTAAAGAAGTGTAAAGATCATTAATGTATGTACTTTAGTTTGTATCAAACGCATAGATTTTATTACTATATATATATAAAAAATCATATAATGAAACGTGTCAAATAAAACGCGAAGAAGACGAGCGTTTTGGGGGGGGGGGGGTGTGGAGGAATATTCGAATAGAAAAGAACAAAGGAATCATAACTGTTGTCATGCCTTTGTCTCCTCTTTCTTCTTAGATGTGTGCCTGCTTTTGGACTTGATTTGTCTCTATTCTGTTACACTTTTCTCACTTCCACTCTCCATAACAAAACACTTCTGCATAACAAAATTTCTATGTAAGGAAAAAAATGCTCAAAGTTATTTAATTAATTAGGTCTGTATTATCGCTATCTTAGTCGAGGTGAAAGAGTTTTCAGTAACTCTTCTTTCCTTCAATTTGAAGGAAAACTTTATCAAGATACACAACACTTATCCGGTAAAAAAACACTTTTATATAGAAAATGTACGAAAATACTTGTGTGACAAAATTGCTACAAAACACTTGTGTGACAAAATTCATATACAACAAAATACATATAATTGTATCGATAGAGTTCGTTATAATTTCTTTGTGAAAGTTTTTTTTCTTTCTCTCACTTGCTCTGTGAGATTCTTTTTGGGGTCAACATCTGATTCTCTCATTAAATTAAACGGTCTCAACATCAATGAAAAGAGGAGAAATTACTTCCAAAAGAGAAGGAAAAACATACTAACAAAGCAACAAGTGCATAAAAGATCCACATGTTTTCACGTGTTATGTGATATTAATTAAGGGTTTTTTCATGTGTTCATATGTTTTGCTATGATGAAATCCATATACAAATATTAAAAGATTTGAAGAATTAAATATAAAATTTGTAACATAAATATAAAATGTATAATTACTCCCTCCGTTTCACAAAAATTATCATTCTAACATTTTTCACACTTATTAAGAAAACTATTAAAAATATTACTTTGCCTTTTATTAATGCATTAAATAACATTTTTCTCTAATATTAAATCAATAGGGTCAAAACTGGAATATTGTTTAAAATTCTGCATTGAAAATATAAAACGACACTCTTTGTGAAACAAAAATAAAACCTTAAAACGACACTCTTTGTGAAACGGAGGGAGTATTAATTTTCGAAAAATCCGCATATTTTCACCAATGACTTTTTTTTTGGTGCCAATTACGGTTTATATTCGTTCATTCAATGATTTGTAACATTTAAATATATAAAAGTACTATATGTAATATGTTAGCATTTTAGTCAAGCTTTTAAATCATTCTGTTAGTACTTTAAGTTTTAAACGTTATGCTATTTTGAATGTTATAAATTAGAGCTTTGATTAATTAATAACTTTACGTAGCATGTTTTTTCTCATTTGGTTGGTGTCACATGACATTCTATCGTTTATCATCAGCTTTCTTTCGCCTTATATATGTTTGCCGGTCAATTTGTCGTTGGGTGTTTTTTTCCAACCAAGCTGTGTCATTTGAAGCATTTATCAAAACTTTGTCAACTATTGAATTGAAATAATATTAAAAAAGATCATGAGAAGTTGAGAACTAAGAACGCATACAAAAACGTTGGGCTATATTAATTGTAACAAATGATAAGAAAAGATCTTCAATAAAGTTATTTTATCTATTAAAACAAGAAACAATCTAATATTTAATAGAATTTATTTATTAAAAAATCAATAATATTCTTGACTTCTTTTGGTACTCGATCGCTCCACGCCAATGAAAGGGAAAGGATGATAAGGAATGCACATGGATTTGACCACGTGTCTCGATTCCACGGATTCGCAGTTAGACCTCCTCTCCCATTCGTGCACGTGGTTCTGATCTTTAGTTCGAGCACTTTCTCTTGACCAATCACGTCGGTTTTAGCAATAGCCGCCATGTACGTATTTATTTTCTTTTTTCCTTAAGGTCAGAAATTCGGTTTGGTATATTGTTTTGGAAAGATTAGAAATTTTTTACCGGTTCAACCGACAACTTTAATCACTGCATATTGTTTCCTCTTTTTTCATTCCAATTATTTTCTGACAATTTAATAAAATATATTGCATTTTTTTTCTTAAGCATGATTATTCTTAGAAGCTACGAGTTCTACATTACGATAACTAAAACTTAGGAACACATTAAATAGCTGGTTTAAGATATGGACTACAAGATATAATTTAGAAAAGACATGAAAATTACATGACTCATTCATATATCTTAACTGCAAAAATGACGTGTTCGTTAGTTATACATGCAACAAGAATGGCTAATTGTATACTCATTACAACTAGAAAAGCAAGAATGGCTAATTATTAATTAGAGATAAACAGGCAAAACTTATCAATAATATCGGTTACCTTAATTTGATTTTGTTTTTTGTTTTTTTTGTATTAAGATGAAGAACTAATAGTATTAAAAACGTTGCGTCTCTGATGAGAATCTTTACCAAATTAATTGAATTTGGTTGGATTATGAATCGGGAAAGTTTAAAAGAAATGGTTTACGTATGCCTTTAGAGATTCCCCAATTGAGAAATGAGTCGAACGACGAAAGCATGTGAGTTTCAACTTTCAACGTTTTGCCCTAATTGGGGTTATTCCGATAAGGACACGTGTCAATGACCCGGGTCGTGATGCCGATAATCCACGTTTTGTATGTCAGAGGAAAAATGGCATAGATGAAAAAAAAAGGAAAAAGGACATAGATGAAAAGAAAAATATGATAATAAAATATGATAATATTTTGGAACTATGTAATACTCATTTCTTAAATGCTTTGAAACAGTTATTTTTCGTTTATTAGTTTTTTTTATACTCATTTGGGAAATAATTTGTATTGTATAATTAAAAGATAAAATATAAATATATGCACCATGTCGAATAGTAGTATATGCATATTCATTATTCATACGAATCACCTTATTACCGAGTTTTTTTTTGGCAAAAAAACTTAATATCGAATTTTCAGACTATTATTAAACCTCATCAACTAGGAAAATTGAAATATGTTATCTGTAAATACCGTCATTAATGAAAAAAATTAAAAACCTAGACCTGAATCATGATTTTCTGGTAATATATGTGTTCCAAAATTTTCAGATGGATTTTTTTTTAGACCACATGTAGACGTTTGTATTAGGGTAAGGAAACCAAAAACAATAGTAGAAAAAAATTGCACGACTTCAAATTATTAAAATATATAATTTTATCGAATAGTGTTGATATAATATAAATTTGTTGTCTGTATGAACGTAAAACAAAAGAGGCAAAATGTTGATGATAATTTGTTCTAGAAGTTAAAAATGATATAAAGATAAAATCATGGTTAGCTTCTTTTTCATTTTTAAACGCTAAAAGCTGATTACTTTTTGCACGCTTTAGTTGTTCTTTAGGCAAAATTGATTTCACCTATTCTATTTCGAGACATTTTCTTACTCGTTAAGCCATGACAAACTTATGTTACTATGAATATACACAAAGTATCAGCAAGTTCTATTTACAATAAGTCAACAAGCGTTCATAAATTACACAAATTTATACAAAGAGTTGGCAACAAAAATTAAAAGAAGTATCGTCAGCTCGTTCAGTTAAATTACTATATATAAAAAGTTCATTTTACTTTATCTGACCAAAAATCAATGTTTGACTAAAATATAATTCATACTCCTTAATTTGAGTTCGATTTTAAGAGGTGATGGAGTAAAACCTCAATTAACAATCGAACCGATACTATAAAAAAAAAGTAATAAGAAAATTTCTTAATTGGTTACCATTTTAGTATTACAAACTCTGTTTTTGATTCATAAAATCAAAAGTTCTAATACAAGCTTTATTAAGTACCCTTATTCGGCATGATAGGATAATCAAAGGTAAATTTATAGAGTGAGATTAATCACGCAAAGACTGCATAATCTCGTAAAATCATATTAATTGATTAGAAATTTAAATATAATAGGTGAAATCCATAAACATAGTTGATGAGACTAACATACTAAGACTAATATACTAGTTTTAATTGGTAAGTAGTCTAAAATGGTTGGAGGTTAAATTGCTAATTCGGTTATTAGTAGAACAAATTGATGAAATGGACAATAGAAATGGCCACTTGAAATGGATAATTCAAATAGGTAATTGAAAAATGCAGTTAAAATATAATATGAAGTGGTTATAAATCGTTCAAAAATAGATAAATGTATATGAGATCAATTCAATTTTTCCTATGTAGATGAATGCTGTGCTTGATTTTTTGCAGGTATGGTATTCCTAGATTAAATTAGGACATATATTAGATCTAAGCTTTTAGCACCAGAGCTCGAATTCATTTGGATTCGGGAGATCTGATACAAAAAAACCACCTGTTTTCAAACTCTTCGTGTAACAAAGAAGTTGGAAACTGAATGGTCAAGAAGATGAGAGACCACATTCTCTATGTCCTTAATTTAAGCTGAGTGATCTAGAAGGGTTTGAGATATAAAAAGTATGGTCGTACAGATACACGGAAAGCAAAGTCATCCATTCTCGACAGCCCGGTCCCAATATCGAGGGAACCGGACCAGGTATAAATAGACTTTTTAGGCGGGAACACTATTCAAAATTTCCTCCATTCCGTAGAAAGAATATGCCTTACTCTGATTTGGTTATCCATACCATTACAAACCCATGAGATTGGCATTTAATGCATCTACCTTATGTGTGTCACATGACAGTAACTTTTCGCAGGAGCCAAGAGGAAAATCAGAGGTTCAGCAAAGCCCTATACCTCGTCTAAACCGCCGATCTGACTCGTACACTAAAGACAAAAGGGATGCGCAAATAAACGGTCTCGCAGCAGGCAGAACACGCCAAAGATAGTTGGTGAGACCGTCAGAAGCATGACACCATCACAAGATTCGAACCCAGTCAACTCGGCTCATGGACCGATTCACCCGAATCATTATCCGTGAGTCAATCCGATATACTAGCCCGGATCAAGTACTTTATATAAATACTTTACTCTTTCCCACAGGAAAGACGTACACATCTTTAACCATCTTAGGTCTCACGATATCTCTCTAGATACTTGTGGTTCTTGAGTCCAGGCACTCAACACTTTTTCGACCACATTTTCGGTCACTCCACTTCATTTTTCCTCGGGGAAATGGCTAGAAAGGCACAATCTCTCAAAAATTGATCTCGTATGCTACTGTTATAATAAATAATTTCTTTTCATTTTCTTTTAGTTTGAAAATAGATGGAAAAACTGAAAACAAAAACCTTAACACTCCTCAGACTTTAAAAGAATTACAAAAAAACCTACCTTTTACCCATCCAAACGGTATGACCCAAATACCCACCCGATGACCTGACTAGCAACCCAGATATTCGATTTATCCTAAATACGGTTAAGGTAGCAGTTAAATCCCAAATCGTACCTTGTTGTACCAAGTTGTACCTAGTTGTACCTAACTACGTATGCCCAGAGTCTCACCGAAATTGTTTCCGTTCATGGCACTCAAGTCCCATCCCATTTCACAATCCTTCATCTTCCTTTCGATTCTTTTTCGTCTCGTCTTGCTCAACGCAGTTCCTCGTGTCATCTTGCTCATCACCATCCCTTTTTAATTCTGTGATGTATCATCTTGCTCACTGCCCGTCGTTCCCCTTATGCGTGAAGGTTAAGAAAGGAAATGTTGTTTACAAGTCGACAGAAGTCATCCTAGAAACACTCGTCACCCGTCACCGACACATGCCGAGAAAAAAAAGCAGCGACAGAAGAGTGTAACGTAGCCATAGAAGAAGAAGCAACCACCGGCAACGCATGCCGAGAAGAAGAAACATAAGAGGGTAATCTAATGGCAGAAGAAACAGTCACCAACGAATCCCATTCCCGAGAAGAATAAGAAGCGACATGTAACACAACCATAAAAGAAGAAGCAGTCAATGCCACAGCCAGAAAAGAAGAAGAATCCACATAAGCACAACCCAGAAGAAAGTGTAGAAAGGAGGAAGTAAAGGAGAAAGTAAAGGAGGAAGGAGAGGAGTAAGGAGAAGAGGTTTAGAACGTAGATAGACGAGTGTCGGACAACTGGAACAAGAACAACTGGTAAGATCATGCATCAGCAAAGAAAAATTAAGTCTTCTTCTTGTTGTATGATATACGTTGAAAACCTGTCAATTTTTCTCGGTTTAGCTTTCATGGTAGCTCAAATACATTGTTTTATGCTAATGAAAAAAAAACTTGAAACAGACTCTTCAATGTAGGGTCTTTATGATGTATTTTGGTATAAATACTGCTTTTACTTTGGATTATATGAATATTAGTTTGTTTTTGATTTTAGGTACTTTGAAGTAAAAATGGATTTATGTACAACTATGACAACTTGGTACAACTAGTATAAATTAAATTAAAATTAATAAAAAGAGTACACGTGTGCTGACATAAATGAACATGTGCGCCGTCAATTTTGTACGTAGTTGTCCCAACGTGTCTCGTAGTACTATTTTTCCTCATAGGTGTACTTTTCATGATTTTAGAGTTTTTATAGTTGTACCTTTATATAAATGATTACATTGTGGTAGTCTACATGATTTTAAAGGTTTAATGGTCATTTAGAAGGTTTTCATAGTAAAAATCGTGCAAAATCATGTATTTTGTTTTTTTCATCATAAAATGGTAAACATTACCAAAGTCTTCCTTCTACTATAAGGTGTTGTTTTATGTGAACATGAATAAAGAATATATGTTGAATTCTTGTTATTCATATTTTTAATTGTTTCCTTATACTTGTATATGTGTTTAGAGTTCTTAGATGGATGATTTCTTCATATTTTTGCATATTTGTATAATATAATTATATTATTATTATTTTTTCTTAAGGTGATTACAAGTAGTTGAACCATAGGAATCCAGTAGTACCAAATAAAATATAAATATATATACAAATACAAACTGAATTGTTTGTATTTTAAGAATAGAAAAATACATTAGAGACGTGGAAGGCTAATCAAAGTGCATGTAAACCATTTTTAAAATATTTTTTCCCTATTTTTTTAGTGTAATTTGGCGGTAAGGCTAATCAAAATGTATGTCTGTGTGGCTATGTTTATTGTCTTCTCGAATTATAATAAAAATACTCCATTAACAATTACACCAAACAGCAGAAAAAGAAAAACTGTATGTTATGTGCAGCTCTCTCAACCAAATTTTACAGTACCACTTTTGAACTAAACTCTTGACTTTCTACAATACCCGCACCATCTTCCCATTCTACAAGAAACTGACTTTTTTCAACAGAACATGATAACTAAACATAGTCATACATACTGTTATCATTCAATGCCAAACATACGCCAATGCCAAATATACGCCATAACTATTACCATCTCCTCCTGATACATTATGAAAACCTGCATCAACATCATCCTCCATCGGCTCGCTATGTGTATTAGGAGCTCCATCATCCTCATTTTCTCCTGTTTATAGAAAACAAATTATGCATTCAGCAATTACACAATTACTCTCAATTGTACCTGTTGCCCTCTTTATATCAGTTGTACTCGTCTGTACTAGTTGTCAAATACCTCTCAATTATACCTGTTTGTACCGATTGTACTAGATTTGCAGATTTGGTTGACGTCGGAGTTCTAGTTCTCTAATGGGACTTCTAATCTACTACAAATCTTTTCGATTCAATAACTAGAATATAGAAATTACAAATGCAAACACCTAATCCACCTAATGTGCATACAAAAACAAGAAATTTTGGCGAAGACGCATGCAATTCCGATTACAAATGCAGTTCTTGTCTCGTCGGAATGGTCGGGGAAATTGAATGTCGGGACAGGGAGCTGGGGGTCTGGGTCGGGTTGGGTTAATTTCAATTTTTTCAATAAAATCGATTTTTTGTTATATATCTTTATTTAATAAAATTGGAGAAAACAAGTGGATCCCTTCATTAAGGATATAATTAATTTTTCCACATTTTGGTGGCATATAGATTTTCAGGTGAGATACAGATTTTATAAGTCTCATGGCTTTTCAGCCATTTCTCCTTTTTCCTTAAACTATTTTTTTTTCTTTATTCACTGCAAAAAGCTCGAGTAGTTCCTACCTTTCTCAATGACTCTCAGCCCACTCTCATTCTGTAGTTTTTCGATTTTTTTCTGCTCTCCGATTAGCCATTTGTTGGTCTTTTGAACTGTTTTCTGACTTGAGCATTGACGAATTTTCAAAAAACATATTTTTATTGTGTTTTCCAAACCTTCACATTTTCTCTGTTTTGCAGAAAATTTACCATTTTTGAGGATAAAAAATCTAATTTACCATTTTTAAAAAAATATATTTTAGAATTTTATTTTATTTTTGTAATAAATTATTTATTATTGACCACTATCATAACTATTATTTAATTCGTTTTAACTCAACCATTTTATTTTTCCACAATCATTAAGCGTCTCTTCTTTAACCACTATTTTTCCACAGATCCAAATCACTTTATTTAATCAAATTATCAATTGAACACATTGATTGATTTGGTTAGATAGATAATTCAAGTAGATTAATAGAGAAACTGTCAAGATTACGCCGACAATTGCACGCTGTTGTTTACATGTTTCCTTGTATCCATAATCCATCTTTTTTTTTGTCTCAAAATGACAGTTGACTAATGGAACATATTCTAAAAGATAGATTATTGTGTGCATCACGTAAATACTCTTAAGAAATATTCTTGATTAAAACAGATGATCACAATTAGCATCAATTATAACTGCATCTACATATGGCACAATATATCTTAGTAAATATATTTAAACCCCTAACTTTTTAATTTTCAAAATTGGTTACTTGAATATTTTAATGGTATATAACTATAAATAATCTTAAATCAAACAATTAATTTATCCAAACAGGAAAAACAAACACGATTCTCAAAAGTAAATATCAATCTCTTAAGAATTAATATCTAAGACATTTTATAGACTATTTAAAATGTATACTAAGTTCAAATTCTCCGAATTTGCCGTGAAGTCTCTACTGACGTAATTGAGTCTTGCCTCAAATCCGATATTCATCTTACATGATGATCAATATGTTTTATGTTCAATTGTCTTCAATTTATGTTGTAGTAATCTAAGATATATTTAATTCCCTCTCTTTATATTTTGAAAGTTTAAGCTAGTAAAGAAATAATAAATAAATCTATTACTACATTTGATCCCATAATGATTGCATTGTTTCTATTTGGAATCTAAAATTACGAATTTACTTAGGTAAGATTGAATCACAGTGGAAATGAAAAAGTGAGCCAGTGGTGCTCCATCTCTATTGCCATTCCACCAAAATTCAAGTTCAAAATCGGATAATTTTCTCCATAACCGAGAACATAGCTTCGTATGATATCGATTGTTGGCTACTGGACCGGTCCGTTATAACTCAATTCTAATGAAGACTTCAAAAAAAAAGAAAAAAGAAGGAAGATTGAATCACAACTACACAATCTTCACGACTAAAAACCTATTAATTATATGATCCTAAAAATAAATTTCTTTCAAACATTACTCCCGTCATCGAAGTCATATGCTTTCAGCTTTCCACATATAAACATTTACATACATTATTATAAAGTCTCTCTCCTTTATCTTTCCCTCTTTCGAACTCCAACCTGTCACTCTGCATTCCATATCGCGGTTAGGTGCTTTAACCACATGGTTAGCAACTAAACAAATCTTGTCATTAACACGTTATAGTACACATTTCAATAATGAGTTTAGGACACGTGTATCCATAAATATGTCGACAAGTATCTTGTTATAGGTAATGATTCTAAATACGACCAGCTAAAAGAAGGTGGATTTCTAGATAGCTCTTAAGATGTGGTCCTAGATCTGTTTAGCCAGTGAATTTATATTAAACTTTACTTTATTGATTGTTTATACTAGTACTAATTAGCAGTTTAATATTATGATATACTTTCTATTTTGGTTCATGCAGCTTTTAAGGCGATCTTGTCTGACTTCGTGGTGGTCCAAGGTATACATGGCACAACATAGATACATCGTGTCAATAAATTAATAATTTCTTTATAAAATCAAAAGAATTATCAAACTCATAAACTTGATTTGTTTGCATATTTAATCATTTGTTCAAGAAACAACCAGTAACATCTATATTAGCTGTAAGATAAATACCCAATAACCTTTTTTTTTGTTGTTCAAACCATATAAATACCCAAGAACCTAATTAGTTCGTTTTGCCATTAATTACTAAATGCAGTAGCGTTGGGAATTTCAATCACCTATAACCAATCACTCATGTTTGACTTCTAACCATATAACTAAATTTCATTAACAATTGCAACTTTTCTGTTACTGTAACAATTGATTTAAATTTTTTGAAGCACATATTTCTCTCTGTAGAGTATAGATGGTTATAGGACTGATGACTTTGTAGTATTTTAGAATTTATTTGAATAGGCTAAACGTTAGAGATCTAGTTTCAAATAGTCAATCACACCGTCACCACAGAATAAACCAATAAGAGATCAAATTTCACAATACATTGAAGTCTATACTATACTAGTTTTTAGATTGATAACTATTCAAAACGTGAATTATTTAGGTAAAAATGGAAAGAACAAACAAAATTTAATATAATTGTAACATGAAGAACTCTACAAAAACAAAAAGTTTGCAGCATGGGAAGTGGTATATTTCGTTGGTTTTGTTTACGTGAAATGAATGATGAATGGCTAAAAAATAAGCGTTCATAAAAATTATGTGATTAGTAAGAAAACCACAAAATTGAAGTTCTATTCTAGGTACTGATACGAGCTTGATAAAGCCTCATTCATTTACTACACTGCGGGCGGATACAAATAATTAAAATAATGGGCCTAAATTATTATAGCCCAATAAATGGTCTAGTAACTCGAGTTGTTAACCTCCTCATTAAACCTAACCGAGGTTTGATCTGATGGAAAATCATACCCTGTATTTAAATTGAATGATAGTCTATCAAAACCTTTGAACAAAAAAAAAGAAGAATTCAATAAAAAAAAAAAAAAAAAAAAAGAAGAAAATATAAAAGATAGTCTGTCAAAACCCCTATAGTAGTAGTTACTTATTTTTTCTCCATTAAACCCCAAATTTACATGCGAGAAATTAGTTATTTATATTTTCTGTGATATAAATGGAAAGCGCTCATTCAAATCAAATCTATACTATGAAAAGAAAAGGGTATTTTGTGTCCAAATCGAATTTTTATTTAATTTCATACTATTCTGTTTTTGGATAACTATTTTGTTGCCAAATAATTATGATTTTAATTAATAAATATTAAATAAGTTAATTTAGTGTAATATTAATAAAATAATATATTTTTAATTTTAATTTTAATATAAATTTGAAAATTTAGTTTTTAATTTAGATTTATTATAGATTTTCTTAAATATAGATTATATATTACCAAATATTATTAATTTAGATTTATTTTAAATATTCAAATTTAAATAATATTTTCAATGACAGAAATGAAAATAATATATGATTATATTTTTTATTAAATAAGTTTAAATTTTAAATATTTAAAATATACAAATAATATGGACGGACATGTTAAATATTTTATTAATTTCAATTTTTTGATTAATATAAATGAACATATTATAATATTTTTTAATTGTGATATTTTCAACTTAATATGAACAGACGGATTACAATAATGTTTTTCTAATCGCGTTAATATATAATACTAGAAATGAAAAATCAATAGATTCAAATTATATTTAAACATAATTTTTTTTTATCAATTATCAGAAATTTATATAAAAAAAATAAAAACAAAAATTATATTCCATAAAAAAAAAATAATTCTTGTGCGGACGCACGGGGTAGAATCTAGTCGGAGTTTAAAGAAGGGGAAGGAGAAAAAGTTCTTAACCCGCATTACAGGTCTGAAATTATTATCCGGTATCCGGTTTCTGATCCGGTATCTGGTCCTATCTGATCCGTAAAAACTGAATATCTGTGTAGTTCGGATCCGGATCCGGATAGTGAAATTAAGTATTTGGTTATTTCAGATACGGATCCAGATAATAGAAAATTGTGAAACCGGATATTCGTTATCCATTATCCGTTTGTTAAATATATATTATTTTTGATAATATTTATTCATTTTTAAAAATTAAAATTGTTTTTGGTTTAACTCCTTTACATATAATTAAATTCATATTGCATGATAATTTTCTATTTCAGATTGTAAGAAAAAAACATGAAAATGGATAGCACATGAACATGAAAATAAATTAACTTCTCTATTACTATTTTCTCTTTTGCTATGTAAACTTTTAAACTTTGTACTATTTGAATGCTACTTGAATGCCTTTTAATTTTTGCTATTTGTAACTTTTGTTATGATGATACATTTTAATTATCTATGTTATATCATTATAATTTTAAAAAATTGAAGATTTTTTTTAAATCAACGAAACCGGATATCCGATCGGATATCTGTAAATATTTGGTCTCTGGATATCCGGAGTTTTCGGATCCGGATCCGGATAGTAAAATTGATTATATGGCGAATCCGAATCCAAATACTTTGAAAAGTCCGGATATCCAGCTCCGTTCCAGCCTTACCAACATAATATAGAGGAGGAGGATTTATTCAATATATTGTTAAGGTTCCAAGAATATGTGAACTAACGAGTTTTGGTCACTAAGCATGAAAAAAACACATAATATTTTTGGATCTAAATTAAAAGGAAAATTTTCTTGTCCTTAGTAAACAGGAATTTATCAAAATCGAATTGGAAAAGAGAGTTGAAATCAAAATAGAGAAATTATGAATTTGGAACAAAAATTGGAAATTTTGAATATTTTTTTTATAATAAGCGACGTTGTTTTAATTTAGTGAAAGTTAATACTGATAAAAGTGATACATAAATTGGTCCAAATCAACATAAGTTTGTGTTTACTAAAATGTTTATACTTTTTTGGCTAAAAAACGTTTACTTAGATGACCGTTTTCTCTATAAACAACATTTTTTTTTCTACAGGACATTGTGGAGAATAAAATCAAGTTCTTGTTAATTAGCGTTAATGCTAATCATATATATAAAAAAAAGGTTTTACTCTCTTCCTATTGGAGCACTTGATATTCATATTTATAAATATATTTATTAGAAGGGTTTCACTCTCTCCCTATTGGACCACTTGGCATTCATATTTATAAATATATTTATTTACACAATTAAAAAAATTATAATTAACAAAATTATCCATCAATATAGCAAACAAGTACTAATTCAGACTAATAACATTAATGTTTAATTCATAACTCACAAAATCATCCATCAATATAGCAAATAATACTAAGTAAGACTAATAGCATTAATTCACTATTGTAAGAAACGTAAAGATATAATCTATTATTTGACCACCTCCACTAACAAATTTATTTTTGTAATACTTATGAGATTAAATTAAAACAAATAAATCATCCAACTAAGCTTAACATAATTCCACACATCCACTTACAAAACTTATTATTCATATAAAATTTTAAAGAATCAGATAAATAACATCTAAACAGATTTTCATATAATATAAATAAATAAATCTATCTTATGTACACAATTAAAAGACCAAGTAAATCATGTCATTATCAAATAATCATCATGATTATTGAGAATCTTTAACAATTTAATTTTGTTACCTACATTTTAAATCTCAATTAAACTCAATTGATTGACCACTTAATTGACATGTAACTTACAAGTTAAACAAAAAAAAGAACTAAAAGGTTAATCATTATTTCTTATATATATAGAGATAAGTTTTCCTCTTTCACAACCTCATGCTTCAAATCCATATAGTTTTTGGTCTTAAACTACTTCATATATAGAAATATATTGGTCTTTCATTACTATTAGTTTATTACCATATACATAAAAATGGCGAGAATAAAATAAAAAAAATAGAAGTAGGATCTGCGATGAAGACCAAAAAGGAGAAATCAAAGATCGATATAAAAATGTGATTTTGGTTTTCAATCGATTTTTTCTTCTTCTTCTGTATTTTAGTTGTTAATTTTTGTAATTCTTATACGTGTTTTTAAACTTTGTAATCATTATAAGCTTTATGTTTTCTATTTTTACAATTTTTTTTTTTTACTTTTGTCTTTTTGTTGAATAATTTTATATTTTCATTTGTTATTTTTGTAAGTTTGGTATGTAATATTGTAATCGATATTATATTTTGTAATTGTTCATCTTTTAGTTTTGTTAATAGCTAATTTCTTGTGGTTTATCATATTTTTTTGGAACATAGCTAACACTATTTTTTTTGGAAAATAATCGGAGTTCAACTTTTATTTAACATTCACTAAATGTGAATTAACGTGATTTCATTTGTAAGTTAAAAAAAACAAATTGAAACTATAATCTTATTTTGTTTTCTTTTGAGTATTTATTAGGCCTTAAATTTTTAATAATGTTTTTTAAATTGCAAACTGATCATATCACTATTTTTTTATTTCTTAAGATCAAAATTTACTATTTTTAATGACCATATTCAACACTCAGAAAATGGAAATCCATACACCAAATCATTATTTAATAAAAAAAGAAACTTTAATAATTTTTTTAAAACTGATCCAAATTTGTAATTTGAAAACAATAATGCCATATAGTTATCATATCACTTATTTGTTAGTATTACTTACGATTGAAATGTACTATTTTATATACATAAACAGAGAAAAATGATAAAAAGTCATCACTAATGTAGAAGACCACATTTATCTACACAATTAAAGACCACATTCAGTTGATGCAATCAAAGTATATATCACACTAAATAACGTATGTATGTGCTATTTTCTTTTTTCACAAACATAAAGCCATTATAAGTGGCTCATTTATTCATACATATTTTATTTTTGAAAATAAATAGTATTTTTTTGTTCTAACCATACCACACAATTCTACAGTATATTTGTCTCTTTTGCATTTGCATATAATACCGAATGACTGTTACATTTATAAAATAAATGTTTTCATCATTAAAATAGAAAAAACTAAAACATAAATACAAGTTACAACATAAATAATAGGTTGAAAGTATATATGAGAAAACAAATATAACAACTCGCGGGTCGCGCGAGATATCATATATCTAGTATACTAATAATATGGGTTTACATCATTTGGTTCGACTGGCGTTAACTAGGTTGCTTAATATCATTCGTTTCAGTGGCTTCTTTGGAGAGGCTTAGTACACAGAACCTATTGAATTAATATCCATGACATTTATGAGACCCATAAGTTGTTTGTCTCTGAAGATCAATTCACTAATAACTTAATTTTTCTTTATAACCAGATAATTATTTTTGCTTTTGAACTATCGTTTACGAAACCAGTCTTCGGTGATATTTGTGGCCGATCCACTCTAGAATATATGAATGTTTAGATCAAGAATATAAAAGCTCTTCTTCTATAAATCCTTAGGAAACTCACTCAAAACCTAAAGTTCTTAATCTCTCTCAAAACACACATAAAGATTACCACAGCTTTGGTATCTCTTATATAGAGAGGAGATAAACACATCCTAATCCTAATGGATAAACACTTAACATTCTTAGATAACTCCTAAGAACTTTCTAGATAACTCCTAGATAGAAACTTTCCTTATCCTAAACTCTTTCCTAAATCCTTTAGAAAATCAAGCTTATTCAACATCCACAAGTTAATCATCCTTATTTTGTGTAGCACATAGGGCATGAATTAGTAGCACTTTAACGTCATTCCTCAAGCCGATTCAGACAACCGCACTCTTGGATAAGATCACTAATAACTTGTTCCAGAAAACTTTGGATTACATTTTGGCTTAGGTAGTGATCATAAGTCTTAATCATCTTCTCGCTGATTCTATGCCTGTTCATCGTAGTCGGATAGCAATTACACAACTTGTATACCATGGATTGAGATTTGCTCCCATAGGGTACACTTTCAGAGACTTTTCACATAGTTCCAGTTTGTTTTTCTTTTTGTTTGTTTGCCAAAGTGTATTCTATTGAATGCATGACAATAACATAAAAATATAAACAAAGAAGAAATTTAGCATTTTTTGTAATAGTTAAAAATAAATTTTACAGAGATTTAAAAAAATTTAGATAGATCTACGCATTTTTACTAAAATTTATAGTATAATTACGTTCTATTACATAATACTTATATGTCTATACTATAAATTCATTAATAATTTGTCGGTCTTAAATGTATTTCAGAAATGTTATGGAACACAATAAGGCGAGAATTATGCGTCCTTAAAAATTGAGACTAGTGTGCTATTTTGTGCAGAAAATTGTGGGTGAAAAATATAACTATGGACGTTTGCAACGAATTAATTTTTTTTGTTTGTTTGCTAAAGTTTTGTAAAGAATTCTGTTGGGACATGATCACATGATGGACAAATCGAAGAAAAACAAAATTAAATAATTTTGTGCAGATAACTTAGAATAAGTTGTCCTTGTTTTGTGTAGTGAGGTGATCTTCGGAGATACGAGTCCGATTATGAGAAGATATGTATGCATGCAGCACACACATGTCGTCAAACGGAAGTATACGGCGCGAGTAAGAGCAATGCAAAGACGCATATGAGTCTCTTATTGATTTTTTAAATATTATTATTGGATTAGAAACTTAGTTAAGAAGAGGTAGAATTTTTAAGGTCTAATGCAGAGACCCTTTGGGGTTTCAAAAAAAAAAAAAATTTATGTTTTAATCCAAATTTTTACCATCAAGCTGTTTTGTGTAGGTTGTACTAGTATGTCTGAATTAGCTTTTAAAGCTGCAATGAAGGTAAAGCATCAACGTCTTTTGTAGATAATGGAATTTAACAACTTCTCAGGCTCAGCATTTTGTTGCTCCATGTCTACGCTGCAATGAAGGTGAATCATCAACGTCTTCTCGTGACTCTTTGCATCCAGTTTTGTTTTCGTATTAATCAATTTGCCTCATCAATTTCTCCTCTCTTACAGGTCCTTCTCATGCCGTCTTAAACACGAGCCAAAAAGGATGAGGGTTCAAGCTGCATTTCGCATGTAGTAATATGTACTGCAATTTTTACCCAGACTCTGTTCCTGTGTCCACAAGCTGTTGTCCCAAAGAAGACAGATCCTCCATGAATGTGTCCACAAAGAGCTTCACGATTCTAACTTCTCGGTGAATAGCTCTTAAGCTATACCATGTCAAGAACCTTTCCCTAAAACTCTTGTCTATGTGACCTCCTAGCTCTAAACGTATAATGGTCTTCACGATATGACCCAAGTCTTTATCTCCCACTCCATTCGCTACGTTGATCCCCTGTTTCTCGTTCACTGTTGCTGTTCTTGATTTTCCCTTTAAGTTATCTCTCTTGCTGGGTGTTACAAGCACCTCCATGCACTACGACGCTCAGATTTCACTGCTAGCTTTCCTTTTTACGAGCTCAGATTCTACCTCTCCTGCACTACGGCGCTCAATGTTGTCGTTGTCACCATCTGAAAATGACGATACCTCGAGTCACCTTCCATTCTATAAAAAAAAACCAGCAAATCAATCTGATTATCCTGCAATGCATTTTATGTAGCTAAACCTGAGTTTCTACACGATTGACATGTAATTAAGCAAAAGGATCTCAAACAATGTACAATGATCGTCGAATTATCTATCCAAATCTTCTGGAAACACACGGGAGTCTAAGAAAACAGAGGAAAACGCAAAAAAACTTGATCCAATAACATGTCGAAGCTTCCAATTCAAACCATCCCTCAATCAGAAGCTTTCTAATCCCTAATTCGCATTTGATTCATGAGATTTTGATTTGGTGTAATCAGAACGACAACGGAATGATGGATTCTCTACTTAACAGTAATCCGCAAACGAGAAACCAATCACTATTTCTGTTTTGGTTTAACGAGGATCGCCATTTTCAGATGAAAATCCAGAGATTAGGGTTCATAAAATTTATCTGAAAACATCGTCGATTTCGGACCACTGAGCCACCGTCTGAGAACTGCCGACCGTCGGAGAAGCTGCCGGAAACAGATCGTGTTCTCCTCGATTTCGTCGAAGAAGAGAGCAGGTGGAAGAAATGAAAACTATCGGGAAACTTTTAGAAAAAAAAAATGTTTTCTCAAATAGTTTAACCAATAATATCTCTTCACGTGTTTGAAGAAACAGTGTTTGAAGAAACGTCTTCAAAAGTTCCCAAATAGGAGAAGTTTCTGCCAAACTAGAAACGCAGCCTCAATTGTTTAATATTAAATTTCTGTTAAAAACCCACTAAAAAATGACTTTTTTTTGTCATTTCTTCTTCTTGCTTTGGACAATTTTGGAAAACATCGGGACACGTAGATTGTCCTTTTTTCTTTTGGTAGACAAAGTTAGGCTTCAGTACCTTTCACAAAAAAAAAAAAAACAGTTAGGTAAGAAAGTAGGCATGCTTGTTAGTGGTAGCATAACGTTTGGTCTTATGCGTAATAATTAACATGCATGTCAGTATGTTACTTGTCAATGACCCAGATCGACTACAATCCACGCATAGCAATTGCCACATGAATAAATATGAACTTAATTATGGTAAATACTCATCCATTATAAAAGCAATAATAATTATATCCAGTCTTATTTCATGCATTGCCATTGACAAGCAAGAAACATCTTCTTATACAAGAACAGGTATGTGTTCGAAGATGTCACATAAATAAAAATCTTTTTATGATAACATTCTCTCGATTCATAATCATTCTTAACAAAACCTTATATATAGATCATGGACCAGCCTCACGCGCTCCTAGTCGCTAGCCCTGGCTTAGGCCACCTCATCCCTATCCTCGAACTCGGAAACCGTCTCTCCTCCGTCCTCAATGTTCACGTCACCATTCTCGCCGTCACCTCCGGTTCCTCCTCTCCAACAGAAACCGAGGCCATACAAGCAGCCGTGGCTAGAGGTACCTGTGAAGTTACGGAATTACCCTCGGTTGATGTAGACAATCTCGTGGATTCAGATGCGACAGTGTTCACTAAGATCGTAGTGAAGATGCAAGCCATGAAGCCCACGTTTCGAGAAGCCGTGAAATCAATGAAGCGAAAACCGACGGTCATGATCGTTGACTTTTTAGGTACCGGGTTGATGCCCGTTGCTGATGACGTCGGCGTGACGGCTAAGTACGTGTACGTCCCTTCACACGCGTGGTTCTTGGCAGAGATGGTGTACTTGCCGGTATTGGACAAGGTTATCGAAGGGGAATACGTTGATATCAAAGAGCCTATGAGAATACCGGGTTGTAGATCGGTCGGACCGGATGATCTTATGGAAACAGTGTTAGACCGGTCGAACCAGCAGTACCGGGAGTGTGTACGGATTGGCGAGGAGGTACCTATGAGCGATGGAGTTTTGGTGAATACTTGGGAGGAGTTGCAAGGAAACACTCTTGATGCGCTCAGGGAGGATGGAGAATTGAGCCGGGTAATGAAAATACCGGTTTATGCTATTGGGCCTATTGTTAGGAATAATGGGCCTATCAAAAGGCCCAATAGTATATTCGAGTGGTTAGACAAGCAACGTGACAGGTCAGTGGTGTACGTGTGTTTAGGGAGTGGTGGAACGTTGTCGTTAGAGCAAACGATTGAGCTCGCTTGGGGTTTAGAGTTAAGTGGTCAGAGGTTCTTATGGGTTCTACGCAGGCCCATTTCTTACCTCGGTGCGAGCTCGAGAGACGATGATGATCAGGTGAGTGCCAGTCTACCGGAAGGTTTCTTGGACCGCACGCGTGGTATGGGTCTTGTCGTCACGCAATGGGCACCGCAAGTTGAGATCTTGAGCCATGGATCGATAGGTGGGTTCTTGTCTCACTGTGGTTGGAGCTCAGTGTTGGAGAGTTTGACTAAAGGAGTTCCGATCGTGGCTTGGCCTCTTTATGCTGAGCAATGGATGAATGCCACGTTGCTAACGGAGGAGATCGGTGTGGCTGTTCGTACGTCGGTGTTACCGGCGAAGAAAGTGATTGGCCGGGAAGAAGTGGCGTCTTTGGTTAGAAAGATTGTGGCGGAAGAGGATGAAGAAGGACGGAAGATAAGGGCTAAAGCTGAGGAAGTGAGGGTTAGCTCTGAACAAGCTTGGGCTCAAGGTGGGTCGTCTCATAGTTCTCTCTTCGAATGGGCAAAACAATGTCGTCTTATGTCGTGATGGGCAAATAATATAGTTAATCCATGTCCAACCTATATATGTACAATGTACAATATTTTTCAATGTTAGATTGACGTCATTTTTTTAAGGTTTAATCGATCGTTACAAATTGGTAATTATGAGTGTATTTCCAAAGCAAAATTTAACTCTAAATCTCAATTTCACCTCTATTATTTCAGTTATTTTATGGAGAGAAAGATTATTTAGTATACTAATAAAGAGTATAATAAAGATTACATTCTATTAACACCTTCTTTCTTTTCTGGTTGTATAAATCCTCCTATTTGGTTAACACCTTACCTTCATAAGGACTATGTATCTTCATCTTTGCCAAATTAAATAATGTTATTTCGTCGAAAAAAAAAATAAAGATTACATTCTATTAATATTTTATTTTATTTTGTTCAAAAGAAAGATGTCATATATACGTTAAATAATGCCACAAATGTTACATGTCATTATTGTTGTTTGTATGAGTTGAATGAATGCAATGTGGTTTAATTAAAATAATATATTTCTAATATATTACCCTTCAAGTGCACGATCAAATTTTTAAAAAATCTGACCAATTTTTTTTTATGAACCATGATCTATGCCTTTGATCGTGCCCTTGAAGGGTCTTTGTCATCATTTGGTGCTCCTTTGGTTGGGATGATGTCGGAGAAATGTTTGGGTTTGACTCAAATGGAACTGATCTTATTAAAGAGTCTGGTCGTGCGGCCGAGGCGTTGTCGAAGGGTATCTTGTCGATGATGGCTATCCTTTTTGGATTGTACGTGTTGTCTTTGTTACACACCGTTACATTTTCTTTTTCTGAAAGATCGATAAATCGCTAGAAATCTTGGTTCATGAGAAATAGAAATGACATGAGAATTGTTACATCTTCATGGTCACTCTCTTTCTAATGTTTTATATGTTGTGAGTTATATTTTTTAATTGATTTTTTTTGTTAAAAAAAAAGAACATATTTATCACTGAGAAGGATCCGAAATACTCAGACTAATCTTATAGTTTTGTCCCGACCCAACCAACAATTTAATATAAGCTCCAAAAAAGCTTGCGATAATGGTTTACAGAATTTAGAACGGGCTAAGTCGGACTAGCCCCATTAACACTCATGTAGACTACAGAATAAAAAGGTTATGTGAACACATAATATTTTCATTCACATAATTTTTTCTTTTATTATATAAGAGAAAGAAAACTTTAAAGATGATTTTAATTTCCAGAGAAAAAAAACAAAGCGTTTAATGAAAAATTAAATCTGACTAGATCTTCTTCCTACAATGTTTGTATTTTGCCTATTTTTGATCGCTATTCAGAATCTAAGTATTAAGTAGGAGTAGTAAACAAAACAAAACAAAAATCAGAATCGCTATTTGTTTTGTTTCCAATGTTTTCTTCGTTAAGTGGACCATTCTTATTCATTGTCATAACATTTCAAATATAAATATCATTAACCCCCCTTATTGTTTTTATTATAGCAGTTAGTTGGAAAACATTTTTCTCTTAAAAATCACCTCCATTCGAGTGAAAATTGTATTCGTTTCTATGCCCCCAACCCAATCGTCTTCATACCAAAACCATGAAAATGAAGTAAGCATTTTTCACTTTTTCTTCATAATATCCTTTTATCTCGTCATCTTTTTCTTCTTCCATTAAGAGTATATTTTTACTCAATTTCATAGTGTTAAGCCCACTATTTATACATTACTATTTTTTTCCTTTCTATTGATGGTTTTTTTGACAAATTATTAGACTCTAGTCACTATACATTCCACATTTCTTGGTAGATTTCTTACAATGTGTACTACTATGTCCATAGAACAGGGACCATTTATGGAATCTCTATTTCGCTCATTATCATTAACTTGGCCACAATGATGCAACGAGCAGACGAAAAACTCATTCCTTCAACTGCCAAAGAATTGAAAGAAGCATTCGATGCGAACCTCTCTAGTATTGGACTCCTCTCGTTTATAAGAAATATTGTTCAAGGAGCTGCCTCGCCTTTAGCCGGTTTATTGGCCATCAGCTATGACCGCCCCACGGTTTTTGCGGTCGGTAGCTTCTTTTGGGTCATATCAACTATTGCAACTGGAGTCAGCCGCTACTTCATCCAGGTTTAAGCTTCTTTTTTTCTTTCTTCTCTTCCTATTATAGTCTAAGCTTTTGCACCAAAGTTTATATTAAATTGGGAGCATGCACCAAAAAATATTCTTGACTATAAATGAAAAAATCTAGACACCGGCCTGTCTAGATTTTAAAACTTAAGATCAATACCGTTAAGACTTACGACAAAAAAAGATTTTTAACTAAAATAAATCATTGACTAGAGAACATATAATGAAAATAGAAAAAAAAATTAACATTTTAAGGAAAAAAACCCTCTAATAAACGAATAATTTGTGTCAAGATCATTAAACTATTTTTCGTGACTGTGATACTAATTTTTGAGTATATTGTGGAACTTCCAAACGACCGTTTTGGTTACTTACAGGTCCAATATTAGGAGTCGTGGGACCAAAAACATATGTTTCCCCTCTTTAAAAAGAAAAGATTTTAAATTTGATTTTTGGTTCATATTATTATCTTGGACTAGGTAACCTTTGGCGCAGCAGCCAATGGGTTTGGACATGCAATTGTTTATCCGGTGCTTCAGTCGATAATCGCGGATAGCTTTAAGGATAGTGCAAGAGGTTTTGGTTTTGGTTTATGGAATCTCATTGGTACGGTTGGAGGTATAGGTGGAACCGTCGTGCCTACGGTCATGGCTGGTCATGTTTTTGACGGAGTCTCGGGCTGGCGCTGCGCCTATCTACTGAGTGCAACGGTAAGTACGATGATCGGGTTTCTTGTTTTTTTCTTTGTCACTGACCCGAGAGAGAAGAAGAAAACTAGTAGCTCCAATGTTCTTGACCATGAACGGTGATATAAATCTCTACATTCTTGATTATAGCTTCTTATTATTTTCAATTGTCCTAAGTTTTTGAGTTAGTCATGCGGCTTTTGTAGAGATGAAAACAATGCAACAATGGAGAGTTGAAGCTCGAATTGGATGGAATCGTGGGTGGCCATAAATGATGTAGCCAAATTACGAACATTTCAAATCATCATATTGCAGGGAATTATAGGTTCGGTGCCATGGAATGCAATGGTTTTCTGGACAATGTGGTTCGAACTCATTGGTAGGCATCCATTCTTTTTTTTTTTAATAAAATATTGTTAAATTATATTCAAAGAAAAAATAAACGTTTTTACAACTTGATTAATCCTTTTTCATTCTAAAAGCCGAAATTAACAACTTGATAAACTACTTCAGTTCTGCTGCATCCTTGTGCATCCATTCTTAATTATAGTTTGCACCTAAAACCAAAACATACATTATCAACAAAAAGAAAACATACGTTCTACCTGAATTATATGGTTTATTAAGTCCTTATTCGTTATAACTAGGTGAATACCCGCACATAATGTGCAAGTTTTTCTTTTTAACTATTCAAATCTTATATAAAATCAAATATAATCATTATTTGTTGTGTGTTAATATATTACTATAAAAAATTTTAAAAATTTTAGATAAAAAAATAATTTTAGAAATTAATTTAAAATGCAATATCATAAATTCAAAAGCAAATATAATTATAAATATAAAAACAATTTTTATTATTATTTGTTATGAAATTTTATCCAAAAAAGAAAATAATCTTAGTTCAATTTAAAATACAATATCATATAATCATTATTTGTTATGTGTGTTAATATGTTATTATAATAATTTTAAAAATTTTATCCAAAAAAACAATTTTAAATACAATATCATTAAAAAATGAGAATTATATAAAATAAAATAAATACCAATCAATATCAATCAATTAATGAAAAAAACTGTTCATTTTTTTGAGTGGTTTAAAACTTGATATTAAAAATTAGTAATTTATTACTTTTTAGAAAAAATATAACTTTAAATTATAAAAAGTGACACATGTCATCTCCATATCAATTGAAAATGATGATGTGTCATTCATATGGAGAGAGTTGGTCATCTTTTATATATAAGATTCTTTAAGGTCTAGCAAAACCAAATCTTTATACTACTACTAAAGTCGAAAGATGAAGAGGTAAAATTATTTTACTTCTGAATTATTTTTTCAAAAATTAAACCACAAATTGAACTGAACTAAAAATAGATTTGCACTAAAACTAAATGTTCATCCCGTTTCTAGACCATTATGAAACATAGAAATGGTATTATCCTAATCAAACAACCAAAAAACTATTTTCAAAGTTGTTTTTTATTTTATTTTAATTTTCAGGTTTTAGTCATAATCAGGCGGCGCTTCTGAACGGAATATTCACCACGGGACAATCAATAGGATCTTTAATCGGAGGAATAATTGCAGACAAAATGTCACATCTCTTTCCAAACTCAGGCATATTGATTTGCGCACAATTCAGCGTTTTCATGGGAGCTATATTCTCCATTATTCTTCTACAAATAATCCCACAGTCTACTAACAGTTACTACATCTACTTGCTAACTCTTTTCCTAATGGGTCTCACCATAACTTGGTGTGGACCAGCCATTAACTCTCCAATCTTAGCTGAGATTGTTCCTCCTACACATCGAACCATGGTCTACGCCTTTGACCGTGCACTCGAAGTGTCTTTTTCGTCGTTCGGTGCTCCTTTGGTTGGGATCATGTCGGAGAAAGTTTTCGGGTTTGGCACAAAAGGAATTGATAATATTAAAGACTCTGGTCGTGAGGCCAAGGCGTTGTCCAAGGGGATCATGTTGATGATGGCCGTCCCGTTTGGAATTGTGTGGTCTTTGTTACACACCGTTACATTTTATTTTCCGGAATGATAGGAAAACCAATAAAACTCCAACTTCTAGAGAAGAAGTAGAGATGCGCAATGAGAGTCATTAAAGCTTTGTTACTACTATTGTTTTTTTGGATTGGCTTGTGTTTTGATGCTTACTACATTTTGTTCGAAATAAAAATTGAAAACAGTTAAAGAAGATACCTAAAATCACTTGGTCAAAGACAAATGTACAAAAGAGCCAACGACACAAAGTTTCTTGAGACGAAGAAAAGAAAGATGAGTGCTTTGAAACCGAACCAGACACTCCTGCCTAGATGCAACGAGGGAATGAGGTGTTGCCAACATAACCACCGCCCATAGCTCTCCTAACATTGGTCTCAAACTGCTTCGGGTTAGTCTTTAAAACCGCTGCTGCGTCGTGGTTCAGAGGATCCTCGTAATTGGGTTCCTGTATGAAGCCAAAAACACTTAGTCCCCAAGAAAGTTGAATCAGTAGAAAGAGTATCTGCAAAGGGATATTTGTTACCGTGAAGAGATGGAAAAGACCGTAGATAACTGTGTTTATGTTGAGAACCGGTTTCCAGTCTTCACGCAAGATGTTCAGACAAACATTACCTTCTAAATCGATATTCGGATGGTAGACCTACAAAGGATAACAAATATATCATATTTCTAGAAAGATCGACACACTTCAGAGATTGAAGAGAGAGCCTAACCTTGGTAATGCATTTAACTTTTGGAGCTTCATGTGGATACACCGAAGAGACTTGGAATGTGAATACAAATTTACCATTTCTGTTTTTGGTAAAAGAAGAACGAATGAGTTTGTGTGTGTTCAAGCAGATTCAGTAAACCCGAGAGACAAAAGGGCAGATGAAGATTTGATATGCTTACTTGTAATAACCTTCGTCGGGTTTAATGGTAACTTCAAAGTTCATCAAGTCATTCTTCCCATTCGGAAAAGATATTGTACAAGACTCTGGCAGATTCAGCTCTGTTATATCTATACACAACAAAAGATATATATGGAGAAACAATACTTAGTTCTATCACTTGAAGAGCCCAAAAATCTATACAGAAATTTTACAATTTGTTCAACATCAGAAACTGAATTAGGTCAAAAGCAGAAGAAAGTGAGAACCTTTGTGAAGACGAAGTTCGCCAGCAGATTGTTTCTTGACAGAAGCTCCTCTACTGTTGGTGTTTTTAGCTTCTTCTCTTTGCTTTTCCTTAACTTTGAATAACCCAATCATGGCTCTTCTGCATCACAAAATCAACGAGACAAAATCATATTATATTATACACACATTGAGATAGCAATCTCACTTGAAGATTCATCGTAACAAAGAACAGCGAGAGATTTCGAATCATAATAATCACTTGTGAAACAAAAACCCCTATCGAAATTTCACCACATATAAAAATTCTTTAATCTTCCGAAAACCAAGAATCGCAGGAACCCTAATTTAGCAGATGATCGGAGATTCTACAGAACCAGATGATTAATCGGAAGGACGAAACACAAACCCCCAAGAACACGAAAGTAAACGAAGAGATTAGAGAGCTTACCAGTTGAGAAATTGAAACGAAGTTGGAAACAATTACGAAGGAATCTTTGTCTCTCTCGTAAGCTTCAACAACGAGAACACAGCAGCGATCGTAGCTTCTCTCTTCGCTGATTCAGAAATCAAAACCCTTCCGATGCTTTTTGATCAATTTTGAAACTGTTATGTATCGATTCGATCAGCCTATTGGGCCAAACGAAAATAAATGAGCCTACACGTCCACCGTTTAGACCCAACTTTTTGCGTTTTTTTTTTTCCTTTTGCGTTTCAGAAATTAAGAGATGTAGCTTATATAGAAATGAGCTTGCATGTATCCTTTGCGTTTCATAACACCATTAGACTTGTACCCGTACATACGTACAGGTTTTGTTCACATAATATTTTAAAAAATATATTTGTATATATATATATATAATTATAAGAATATGGTAATTTATTTGATTGTTTAATATTAAGTTTTTTTAAAATAAAATATTTGTAAAACAAATAACTTTTTTTTAAAAAAATTAGAAGTAGGGTAAGTAGGAAAATTATTCTACTATTCTAGAAATCATAGACATGATATGAGTAAAAAAAGACATAGATAAAAGCCATATTTTTTTGGTTGAATTGCTTGAAAACATATAATTACTTTTGATTTTTAATGTTCTCATATTTATGACATGCATAATTGCCATGATTCTGCAAGAACCACACCATATTTCATGTTTCACAATAAAATGTAACTATAATAATATGATATTTGACACATGAATGTAGAGTACGCTACATCTTTACATTTTTTCATACAACAAGTTTCAAAAAAGGTGTTCATGAATTTTATAAAAAGTATAGACGAATACAAAAAATATTAGTGTAAAAAATATTAAAAGTTTTTAGACGAATACTAAGAAATTAGAAAGATTGTTTATTTATTTTTGTTAGAAATATAGAAACCTTTAATTTTAATGTAACTTAATAGTTATGAATATTTATATATATGAAATAAATATTAAATAGAAAAGTTAAGTTAGAAGTAGTGGTATTAGTTAGTTTCTATTT
Organism: Eutrema salsugineum; assembly: GCF_000478725.1. NCBI lineage: Eukaryota > Viridiplantae > Streptophyta > Magnoliopsida > Brassicales > Brassicaceae > Eutrema > Eutrema salsugineum. The sequence continues at coordinate 583,558 of NW_006256901.1, read as the reverse complement.
TTTATTTTAAAATTTATGATTTATTAATTGGATGAAAAGATATGCTTCCTTCGTCTAGATGCTCATGTGGCAGCAGAAAGGAGAGAGTTCATTTAAAATTATATATATAATTATAAAAATTAAGTGGTTCCAAAATGGATTGAGAATTATATTGCAGTTGATAAAGCGGTGTAATTATTTGGCTAATGTTAGGTTGAACTGTTGAAGTAGAGCCAAAACAGTAACACCATTGTGAACAAGATAAAAATGTATATTTTTGACAGAAAAAGAAAACTTTTTCCCAGCTAATCTAGTGGTCTACTAAAAATTGACGAGATGTGTTACATAGAAAATTGCCACTCTACTAACTCTGGTTGTTTTTTACCATTCTAAATCTACACAGAACACAACATCCAATGATCCAAATCTAAGAAGAAGGAAAAAATCGTCAAAGGTAAAAGAAAACAAAAAGGAAATGAATTTACACTTTTTGAGTGGACTCGTCATTTAAATAAAGTGAAAAATTTTATATTTATTTCATCATCATCATCATCATCATCGTATCTAGTCCAGACACTCCATTACCCAACTCATTCACTCTAAATCCAATCCCAATTTAGAAAAAAAGATTCAATTTTTTCCATAAATTTCGAGAATTCGCCATGGCTACCGTGAATCTAAGCTCATGGGTACATCACTCTTGCAGAACACCCAGAACCGTACCCGGATCCATACCCGGGTCCAACAAATCCGTCATCAAAATCCAACCTTTCCTTCTCCGACAAAAACTCACCGCTTTATCAGTCACCAGAGAAGAGAGTAACAACAGTATCGTCCAGGAAGGAGAAGAAGACAGCCTCAAATTCGATTTCATGTCTTACATGATCGGCAAAGCGGATTCCGTCAATCAAGCTCTAGACTCCGCCGTCTCGCTCCGAGAACCGATCAAGATCCACGAGGCGATGCGTTACTCGCTCCTTGCCGGCGGAAAACGAGTGAGACCGGTTCTCTGCATCGCCGCGTGCGAGCTAGTCGGCGGCGAAGAATCCGCCGCGTTACCGGCGGCTTGCGCGGTCGAAATGATCCACACGATGTCGCTAATCCACGACGACCTCCCATGTATGGACAACGACGATCTCCGCCGCGGAAAACCCACCAACCACAAAGTCTTCGGCGAAGACGTCGCCGTTTTAGCCGGAGACGCGCTTTTATCGTTTGCCTTTGAGCATTTAGCGACGTCGAGGGTATCTCCGGCGAGGGTGGTTAGAGCAATCGGAGAGCTAGCGAGAGCCGTTGGATCAGAAGGGCTTGTGGCGGGTCAAATCGTGGATCTAAGCAGTGAAGGGATGGATCAAAACGACGTCGGATTAGAGCTTTTGGAGTTTATCCACATTCATAAAACGGCGGTTTTGCTGGAGGCGGCGACGGTGCTGGGAGCCATCGTTGGTGGTGGATCCGACGAAGAGATAGAGAAGCTGAGGAGATTCGCGAGATGCATTGGATTGTTGTTTCAGGTGGTTGATGATATATTGGATGTGACGAAATCGTCGGAGGAATTGGGAAAAACCGCCGGAAAAGATTTGATCGCCGATAAGCTGACGTATCCGAAGTTAATGGGTCTTGAGAAATCGAAAGAATTTGCAAAGAAGTTGATGAGTGATGCTCAAGAACAGCTTCAAGGATTTGATCCGGAAAAGGTTGCACCTTTATTGGCTTTGGCTAATTACATTGCCAAAAGACAGAATTAAACTCAATTGCGAATGTTTAGTTATTGGGTAATATTCTCCGTCAAGAGAGTTAGAAACTAAAGAAAGAGAACATTATGATTCATGTTCTAGTTTCTCTAACAGTCTTTTGTTGGTTATAAAGATTGGAAGTTTTTTACTTATTGTGAAACAAATCTCTCTCTCGTATTTTGTAATTTTGGATGGTCTGATTACAGAGTAGATTTGATAAAGTCTTATTAGGTTAGATCTTGAAGGCACGATAGTGATGATTGATGATGTTTGTTGTGAGATTAGTACATTGGACATTTAGAGTTGTGTTAAATTTATTTAATATTAGAGTTGTGTTAAATTTATTTAATATTAATATATTATTGTCTCTTTGGTGTCCACTAATGGTTTCTGAGTCGTGTGTCGTATTGGATGGTTGGTTCTTGGAATTCAATAATATTCAGAGAATCAAGCAGATTATAGAACGTTACGTTGATTAGAGTTTATTTTCTGGTTTATTATACTAGAGAGGAAAACGTGAGGAGGAAATACTTGATACATATTTTATAAAAATCATTGAGGATTCAACAATTTATAATCAATACTCCAAAAATATATTGTAGAAATATAAAATCATGGAGATTCTACAGAAAATCATGGAGTAAGAAATGGTCAATTCATGATTTTATAACATTTTGAAAATTCCATACAAGATAGAGATTTTTTTTTTTCTGAATTATTTATGTAATTAGATCCACAGAAAAAAAAACTGAAAACAGGCAGGCACTTATTCCAAAACGATATTGTAGAAATTAAAAAAAAACTTCAAAACCTTTCATGGAAATTGGTATAATATTTTGTCATTATTTTAGAAAACAAAAACCTTAGCGCTAACCTATAAACTAAAATGAAATTTGTTGTTAAACTATATTCAAATTTAACATTTTGGTTAAAAATAAACTAATCTTATTACTGTTTTTTTTTTTTTTGGTCAAACTAATCTTATTACTGTTTAAGTTATTCTATTCTAGATGGAAAATGAATGGCCCCAGGGCTTCAATTTTCAAGCCTCGACGACTGATTAATTTGTCTTTGTTCAGACAACAAAAGAAAAAGCAAAAAAAATATTTTATTTTCTTCAGTTTCTTCTTGAATTCTTTCTTTATTTTTTCTTTCTTCTTTCTTCGTTCTTTCATGTTTCACTAGCCATTGATGAGTCCGTCAAGGCCAAGTCGAGAGTACTGTAAGAAAGACTTTCTCACACTGTGGAAAACCGCGTGAAATGGTCTTCCTTCTCAGATCTCTCCCTTTCTCTTGAAATTTTCCCGCATTTTCTCTTTCTCTTTCCCTTCCGATTTCCCCCAAAGCGTACAAGCTACTTCTCTCCCAGAATCTCAAAAGAATTAAAAACCCTCAATAATCACGCTTTACCTTTATACAAAATTCCACCCTTTTTTTTACCAGAGAATCTCTGCTTTCATTCGCATTCTCATTACCAAAATTCATCTGCAAATTCCCAGGTAATTACTACTTTTACTTCATGATCTTGAACTCTCGTTTCACTTTTTTACAGATTTCCTGCGATTTTCTAGTACTCTTGGGGTTAAAGTTTTCGCCTTTTTATCTCTCTCTCTCTTCGATGTCGGTTCCAGTTACGTCTGATTTTAGATTGCTCCGCAAGATTCGGTTGAAATTTGGTTGCTTTAAGCTATAAATCAAATACCCATTTCGATCTTTTTCATATTGCATTACTTCTCTAGCTTCTGCTTTTGGTAATTGAAGATATCTCTCTTGCTCTACAAGCTCAATATCGGTTTGATTTTCTAATTCGTAGCTCTTATTCTCTGATCAGGTCCAAAAATTTCAACATTTTCATAGATAGAAAGAGAAATGATGGGAGGAAAATCTAGCAAGAACAGAAAAAGTGATGAATTTGGTTCACCTACAACACCTGTACAGATCAAGATAAACTCAGCTTACACTGAGGACTTGAGCTCTTACGAGAGAGCTTGTAGTGAAGACCCAAAGCTCGAGTCTTTTGACTCTGCGCTTCACGAACGAACTAACCGAGTCATCAACAAGCTCGCATCAGGCGTGGAGATCAAATCCTTGTCGTTTGATTCCCTTAGAGAAGTGACACAATGCCTTTTAGATATGAATCAAGACGTGGTCAAAGTTATACTGCAGGACAAAGAGGATATATGGAACAATCAAGATTTGTTCTCTCTTGTGAATATGTATTTCGCAAGCACTTCAAAGACAATGGATTTCTGCTCTGAGCTCGAGAATTGCCTAAACCGCGCGAGGAGAAGCCAAGTGATTATTCAGTTTGCTGTTAAGCAGTTTGAAGAAGAGTCTGAGATACCGTTAAATGGGAATAACGAGAACAGAAAGTATGAGAAGACGCTTGAGGAGCTTAAGAGGTTTAAATCAGCAGGTGATCCGTTTACTAAAGAGTTCTTTGCTCTTTTCGATTTGGTACACAAACATCAGGTCTTGATGCTTGATGAGCTTCATAAGCTAAAGAGAAAGCTTGATAAGAAACTCAAGAACATCAAAACATGGCGAAGAGTGTCCAACATGGTGTTTGTGACTGCGTTTATCTCTGTGCTTATCTTCTCGGTGGTTGCAGCCGCCGTGGCTGCACCGCCTGTTGTGGCGGCTATAGCTGGTGCATTGGCTGTTCCGGTGGGATCTGTTGGTAAATGGTGCAACTCTCTTTGGACCAAATACGAGAAAGTGGTTAGAGGACAGAAGGAGATTATTACAACGATCAGGATCGGGACTTATATATCAGTTAAGGAGATGGATAATATAAGTGTTCTTGTGCGGAAAGTGGAAGTAGAGATTGAATCTTTGTTGAAGAATGCTGAGTTTGCTGTGACAGAGGAGAACGTTGTGAGGCTTGCGATAGATGAGATAAAGAAGAAGCTTGATGTGTTTACTGAAACCATTGAAGAACTCGGGAAACATGCGAATAAGTATTGTAGCGATGTGACAAAGGCAAGAACCGTGATTCTGCAGAGGATCATTCGATACCCGACTGGTTCAACGAGCGAAGAAGCTACCTGGTAAAAACTAAACTTGTTTTTGAACAAAATTGTGAACATCTCCTACTTATGATTTTATAAGTTAGTTTGGACTGAGATTTTTGTGTGATTTTGATTGATGATCAGGACGGAAATGTTGACGTGAGAAGGCGGATTCTGTTCCGTGTTTGGCTTTGAAGAAAATTGTTGGTTTGTTTTCTTTAGCACAAGTATTATGAACAGCTAAGGATAATGTTATTTAGTTGCCCTGAGGTAACCTTTGCTCAATACATTAATTAAAAATACTTTTGGAATATTTGATTCTGGCTTTTATGGAGTATAACTATATGGAGTATTAGTTAATGAATCTTGTATTTTTAGATGTATGTTTATCCCATAAATGAATGAATGTCTCTGACTCTCTGTCTTTAGCCTCGGTTAAAGGATTCCTAAGCTGGATCCTTGAAGAAAGACTCAATCAATCAAATATTAATTACTAAAATTAAGTCGTGAAGAGTTATAAGTTGTTGAAGTATATTTCTTTAACTGAAATTCGGATATGAAACATTGTTACTTCTTAATCAAAACTTCACTATAAGTATCAAAGGGTTTTAAAAGTCAATTGACTCGTTGGGTCGATGTGATGGTTGGTCTTATTCAACAGTTGAGTGATTAATCAAAAGACCATTCAGCTAAATTAATTTCAGAAAATTTTACTCATTCTACTTACAAAAAATAATTAAACTACTGCAATTTTTATGTTTTTTTTTGTCGAAAAAAACTGCAATTATCATGTTAACATACTAATTTAACATAAACATAAATCCCGGCAATGGTTATTTTATACATAATTTAATTAAATTTAATTTTTATAGAATTCATCAAGACAAATCGTGGTGTGTAGTGGATTAACAAAAGATGTTTTGCACGTTTATTAAAAACACCATCTTCACTAAATTATCTGATAATCCGTTGCAATGACAAAACAACAATTTCAGTTATTTCTGTTGGCAATGAAGTCAGCAAGAGCTATCAAAGGTTTCACTTTGTCCGAATCAAACCCTTTAAGATGTTCTCTTGCATCTCTCTTCAATCTCTGAACAAACTCTTTCGACTTCTCAATCCCCAAGACCTTAGGATACGTCAGCTTTCCGGCGACCTTATCTTTCCCGGCGGTTTTCCCCAATTCCTCCGACGATCTCGTCACGTCCAAAATATCATCAACCACCTGAAACAACAATCCAATACACCTCGCAAAGCTTCTCACTTTCTCAATCTCTTCCTCCGATCCACCACCAATAACCGCTCCGATAACCGCCGATGCTTCAAGCAACGAACCGGTCTTATGAACGTGAATAAACTTGAGTTCCTTTAATCCGACGTCGTTTTGATCCGACCCTTCACTGCTCAAATCCATGGCTTGTCCCGCCGCGAGTCCTTTTGTTCCGATGGATTTCGCAAGCTCTTTAACGGCTCGAACCATTTTCTCCGGTGAGACGTTAGATTCCGTCAAACCCTCGAAAGCCAGAGCCAAGAGTGCACCGCCGGAGAGAATGGCGACGCTTTCTCCGAAGACTTTGTGTGTGGTGGGTTTTCCTCGCCGGAGATCGTCGTTGTCCATACAAGGAAGATCGTCTTTGATGAGTGACATTGTGTGAATCATCTCAACCGCACAAGCCGCGGGAATCGCTAAACGCTCTTCTCCTCCAACTAGCTCGCAGGCGGCGAGGCAGAGTATTGGCCTGACGCGTTTCCCGCCGGCGAGAATCGCGTAACGCATTGCCTCGTGGATGTTGAGAGGCTCGATGAGTGGAATGGCTTCGTCTAGTGCTCTGTTTATTAACTCTGCTTTGCTGATCATGTACGGCTTGAAATCGAAACCGTCTTCTTTGTTATCTACTTGGATCAAAGAATCAAGAAACTCGTGGACGTCTTTTCTGGCGAAAACGGCGGTGACGATCGGGGATTTGATCGGAAGGAGACGGATTAGCCGCCGTGTATTCGCCGGAGTCAACCGTCGTTTTAGAGTTGCATACACGAAGTTTAGAGAGAGGAAGAAAAGTAAAAGATAGAGAAAAATTGTTTGAGCATCCATTTGATCAATGGATTATGATTGATTGATCCTTTTGTTTTCTTTATTGAACAAATCTCAAGTAGTAGATTTTTCTGATGATATTCATGACCTTTCAAAGGCCAACTTATATATACACACACAAAGTCTTGGAAAACAAGTTTTAGGATCTATTTTAATACCTCATTCACTTTAGAGTGTAGGAGAATAAAATGTCCAACTTAACTATAGTTCCTTCGAATTTACATCGTCCACATGTCTTGGTGAAGAGTGAAGACGTCAAGCAATTGAGAAAGTTTGCATGGTTAATTAATCAAGAAACTTCTCTTTTAAGGGCACATGGGAACAACTAAGTATTGTCACTCCTCCGGTCTCATGGGCACATGTTGTTTGGTTTAAGGAGTCGATCCCTCGTGCTTTGTTTATCCTCTGGCAATTCTTGGTCACCGTTCAATAAGAGACAGACTTCTAAGATGGGGTATGAATGTTCCTCTAGCTCTTCTCTTCTCTTTGTTCAACGAGAACATAATCCCATGCACACTTGTTATTTGACTGTGTTTTCTTGGTGACCATTTGGCAAGCCTTTGCTGAAAATGTCTCAAGTTATACATATATTGGCAGATATTATAGATAGTAACCTCAATGTTATCGTTGTTCACTCATGATTCCCGGTTTAGGCTCTAATACCATAAAGAAATAGAAATTGGCCAATGTTTTCGGATCATATTCATGAGCCTTTAAAAGCTAATTTATATACATAAAAAATCTTCGAGAGCAAGTTCTAGTAGATGCTCTCTTGACTTTCCTAATTTCATGTAATTAATACCAACCTTTAATATTCAACAATAAGCAGCAAGTAACTAAAATGATTATATGTTCCTAATATGCAAGTGATTCACTTCAAGTCTCCACATTTTTTCTAAATTCACATTTTTTCCTGGATTTCAGAAAAAGGTCAACTACAAGAACTGTTTCATCGTCTTTCACAGCAATACATCAAAGAAGTTAAGGAAATTCGATAGCTGAAAATCTGGAAGCAAAACGTTAGAAAAATAAGACTGTATGTTGCTTGAGGGTGATGGTATCTTTGTAGTGAAGCCTGAAGATGCAAACAAGGCTGGAGCAGCACGTGTAGCAGTCCGACTAGCTCTGGAACTGACACGGGAAGACTTGCGAAGCAATCTACACACGTGGAGGTGAGCTAGAAGCTGAGCTGGAGCTGCAGGACGTGCTGGACACTTCAAGAGACGAGAAGCTGACGTGGATAAGAAGCTTGGAGTATCTTGGAGGATCTTTGAAGAAAATATCAAGTTTCCTCTATCTTAGGAGAACATAAGGAAGGTGAAGATTCTCATGAAGATTTGGAGAAATCGTAAAGAGAGTCTAGGCGAGGAGTAGCCGCAAGTCCTATTGTGTATAAATAGGCGTGTGAAAAACCTTGTAGGGTTTTTAACATAACTGAGAGAATTCTTAGCAAAGGGTGAGCGAAAATCTGTGAGAGTTTTTGTGAGCTAGTGTGCTAAGGGGTTTGGGTGAGAGGTTCTTGAATCACGTATCGATTCAAGAACAGGTGAGGCTAGTGTAGTAAATCAAAGTGTGTCTTGAGGTTGCTCTAAATCGGGTTCTGTATACTTGTAAGTTACAAACAGATTTACTAGTGAAATATTCTTGAAGAGAAAATCCCTGTGTTGTGTTCTGTGTTAGTTCTTGTATTACTACTCTTACATTTTCATTTGGTATCAGAGCGGTCATCTGTGTGTATTACAAACAGGTGAGATCCTGCGGAGAAAATGGAGAGCTATAAGGAAATGGTGAACAACTCCAGGATCATCCTGGATGATGGGAACTACGGTTTTTGGAAAGCTAGGATCAGATCCATGATCAAAGGGATCGATCCACTAGCATGGAAGGCAGTAACTGATAAATGGGAAGAACCACTGGTAGCTGATGCCAACGGAGTCTTTCATCAGAAACCAGAAGAAAGTTGGACTGAAGAGGAGTCAAAAAGAGCAAAGTACAATTCAAGGGCGCTGGCTACCATTCACACCAACATATCAAGAAAGACATTTGAGCTGATTCAAGGTGTTGAGACTGCCAAAGAAGCATGGGACATACTTCAGATGCAGTACGAAGGTACAACAAAGGTTCAAAACTCCAGAAAGGACATGCTTGCTTCTCGCTTTGAGAATCTAAAAATGGAGGAGGATGAAACCATCTCTGAATTCAGTTCAAAACTAAGTGCTCTGGCACAAGAAGCAGCTGTGTTAGGCAAAAAATACAAAGATAAGAAGCTGGTGAAGAAATTCTTGAGGTGTCTGCCATCGAGGTTTATGGGGTATAAATCTGCACTCAGTGTGTCCAGCAACACAGAGAACATGCCATTTAGTGAACTTGTAGGCATGCTGAAAGCTCATGAGATGGAGCTAGACAGTCTGAAGAAACCTAAAAGTCTAGCTCTAAAATGTGAAAACCGCACCACTGAAGATGAGGAAGACGATCCCATAAGTGTTCTGGTTCGAAGATTTGATCGTGCTTTGCGGAAAACTGGGAAACCTCAGAAGAAGGTTGCCTCTTTCAAGAAGACAACTGAGGGGGACAAGTCTAACAGGAAGAGTGAGGTGCAATGTCATGAGTGCAGGGGATATGGACATTTCAAGAATGATTGTCCTACTATCAAGCGACAGGAGATTCAGTGCTATGGCTGCAAAGGATTTGGACACACTCAGCTGGAATGTGTCAATGATCAAAATCGCAGGAAGGACAAGTCCATGTTGGCTGAGGAAGAATCGGATGATGACTCAGAGGATGACTCAGTTGAAGATACAAACAACTTTGTGACGTTTATCGGGATCGCTGAAATTGAGGAGGGACAGGAGTCAGAGTCAGAGCCTGAAGAAGAGAAGGAGGATGATCTCATAAGCAGCTACAAGGAAGTACGTCATGTCCTGGTTAGCCTCAACAAAGAAAACAGTGAATTGAAGAAAGAAAACCAGAGACTGTCCGTATTAGTAGACAAGCTCAGCAAAGATCTCAAAGCAGCAAATGCACTTGGCAAGGGAAGTGTTGACTTGATCAAGGAGAAGCTGGAATTAGCCAACAAAGCTGAAAGTCTGAGGCAGCATCTAAAGGTTGAAAAGCAAATATCGGAGAAGCTGGAGTCAGAACTAGATCAGCTAAAGAAGCAGATTCAGATGTTCGCAGGGACCAAGCAACTAGACAACATCCTGAGCTACGGATGTCAAACCAATACAAAGCATGGGCTGAGGTACAGTGGATGGGAACAGAGGAGCTCAGATGAAATCAAGTTTATCTCATCCGGATACAACCAGCCTGAAGGACGAAGATCTGCCACCAAACCGCGAAAAGGACAAGAGTGCTATTACTGTGGCAAGATCGGACATATCAAGGCATACTGCTACAGCAGATGGAACAGGGTTCAGAAACTGATGAAGCAACATAAGTTTAGTTGGAATGGATCCACGAATCAAGTCTGGGTCAGGAAAGAGGATTTGCGATTTGAACCTAAGGGACAACTGAAGAAGAATCCCATCAAGCCGAGAGAATTCACTGTTAAGAGATCTTCCAGAGTTGATCCAATGTCAATGCTGTGGCATGGATTCAAGTGCAACATGGCACAAGTTGAAAGCGATGAAGACGAGTCAGAGCCTTGGTACTTCTATAGTGGCTGCTCAAGACACATGACTGGAAACCGAAGCTACCTCCGAAATGTTAAGAAAATTAAGGGAGGAAGAGTTATGTTTGGTGATGGAAGTGTCGGTGCCATACAAGGAAAAGGTATTATAAAAGACGAAGATCAGCCTGATCTAGTCAATGTATGCTTAGTACAGGGACTTAAGGCGAATCTTATCAGCATAAGTCAACTGTGTGATGAAGGGCTAATTGTGATATTCACCAACAAAGGATGCAGAGCAGTG
>NW_006256901.1:571401-572729 GCF_000478725.1 Eutrema salsugineum | reverse complement strand
TTAAAGGAGGAGATAAGTTGTGTGTGGAGCGTGTAACCAAGGCAAACAGGTCAAAGTTCAACACAAACGAGTACCTTATGTACAATCCAAAGCACCACTTGATCTAGTTCACATGGATCTGATGGGGCCAGTTCAGACAGAGAGTTTGGGAGGTAAAAAGTATGTGTTTGTGCTGGTTGACGACTTCACCAGATTCACATGGGTTAGGTTTCTCCGAGAAAAGTCTGACACGGCGGACAGCTTCAGAATCTGGGCTCTACAACTCATGAATGAACGAGGTTCAATCAAACGAGTCAGGAGTGATCATAGAGGAGAGTTTCAGAACGAGTTCATGAAGTTGTTCTGTGAAAGTCATGGAATAGCTCATCAGTTTGCTGCACCCAGAACTCCACAGCAAAACGGCGTAGTGGAACGGAAGAATCGAACACTTCAGGAGATGGCTCGTGCGATGATCTATGGAAATCAAGTTCCCAAACGTTTTTGGGCAGAAGCAGTCAGCACAGCATGTTACATAATCAATCGGGTGTACATGCGAAAGGGAACATCAAAAACTCCTTATGAATTATGGAAAGGAAAGACGCCTAACGTAAGTTACTTTCATGTCTTTGGATGCAGGTGCTACATCTTGAATGATAAGGATCATCTTGGAAAGTTTGATTCAAGGAGTGATGAAGGAATTTTCCTGGGCTACTCAGGTCATAGCTCAACCTTTCGTGTGTTTAACATGAGGACGAAGGTTCTGGTTGAGTCAGTCAATGTGGTGTTCGATGACTACGCTCAGATGGAATGGGAGAAGCCTCTGATCGGGAGTGATTCTGAAGGTGATGAAGTGGATCGGGTAACACAGACAGCAGAGGCGATGCAACAGCCTTCTGTGTCAACCGAAGAGCCTCAAATCGTGACTCAGGAGAACACCAAGCAAGTTCATCGGAATCATTCAGCCTCAGATATCATCGGTGAGGTGAATGAAGGGAGGAAGACTCGTGGCATTCAACTGGATTTCAAGAAAATGGTTGGGAAGTTCTCTGAGATGGTGCTATACTCCTGCTTTATGTCAGTGATTGAACCAAAAGATCACAGAAAAGCGTTGCAGGATGAGTTTTGGATCATTGCCATGGAACAAGAACTCGAGCAGTTTGTTCGAAATGACGTGTGGGAACTAGTGCCACGACCGATGGACTGCAACATTGTGAGAACCAAGTGGATTTTCAAGAACAAAATTGATGAGAATGGAGCAGTGGTTCGAAACAAAGCTCGTCTAGTGGCTCAGGGATACTCCCAAGTAGAAGGAGTGGGCCCATATTCGCGATGGAAAGGGCAAGGTTGCA
>NW_006256901.1:565829-571301 GCF_000478725.1 Eutrema salsugineum | reverse complement strand
TGGTTGTTCAGATTTATGTGGACGACATAATCTTCGGAGGGACCTCTCAAAAGCTAGTTGATGCTTTTGTTGCAAGCATGACGACTGAGTTTGAGAGGAGTATGATGGGAGAGCTCAAGTATTTTTTGGGACTTCAGATCACTCAATCTGAGGAAGGTGTCTTCATATCACAAAGCACCTATGCTAGAAATCTCTTGAAAAGATTCAAGCTTGATTCAGCCAAAGAAGCAAAGACCCCAATGAGCACAACCACCAGTCTCACGCGAGATGATGAAGGAACAAGTGTTGATCCAACTTTGTATAGAGGAATGATTGGGAGTCTCCTCTATCTCACAACGAGCAGACCGGATCTGTGCCTGAGTGTTGGCATCTGCGCTAGGTACCAAGCTAAACCTAAGTATTCTCATCTTGAGGCTGTAAAGAGGATCATCAAGTACGTCAAGGGCACAGTTGATTTAGGTATCTGGTACTCGAAAGGATCGAATCAGAACCTAGTGGGATACTGTGATGTAGATTAGGCAGAAAGTGTTGATGACAGGAAAAGCACCAGTGGTGGGTGTTTCTTTCTCGGGAACAACCTCATCTCGTGGCTCAGCAAGAAGCAGAATTCAGTGTCCCTCTCCACTGCTGAAGCAGAATACATTGCCATGGGAAGCTGTTGTAGCCAACTACTGTGGATGAAGCAGATGTCCGCTGACTATGGAATGGATTCAGGTCCACTTCTTGTGTACTGTGACAACAAGAGTGCTATAAGTATTTCCAAGAACCCAGTACAACACTCAAGGACAAAACACATCGACATAAGACACCACTTTATTCGTGAGTTAGTGGAGGAAAAACAGGTAGTGATCGAGCATGTTGTCACTAAATCTCAACTGGCTGATTTATTCACAAAACCATTGGAATTTAATCATTTTGTCACTTTAAGAAATGCGATTGGTGTTTGTGGAATCTAACAAGTGCTTTGAGATGTGCAGAACTGACACAGGTACAAACTCAGGATGAACAAAACGTTTCGATTCAGCCGTGAGGGTAAAAGGTCAGAGGAAAAGAACTACCTATCTTGTCGTCATGTCTCGACATCAGTACAAGTTTCACAGAGAGAACTAAACAACCTGGAAGCAATGTAAGTCGGTCTTTGAGAATCCACAGTGATAAGACTGAGCTACAGATCAATCTGTGCTGCTGAGACAAGCTCTACATCAAAAACAAAAAAAAAGGAGACCTGTCCGAAGCCTAAGAAAAACCCAAGGCAGAAAAAGAAAGGAAGCTGCCAAGTCGCGGTGTATTTCAGCCAAAAAGAAAAAAAAAATACACTGTGACGGTGGACCAGGGTTCTCTCTTGCTGAATAAAGGTTGAAAACTGATGAAGAGCGTGATAAAGACAAGATAATGTGAAAGCTAGTCTCAGTATCAAACCTGGCAAGGCATAAAGAATCAAGAAGAAGGGGAGTGATCATTCGAGTCATGTGCTGAGTCAGCCTATGTGTCATCTGTGAATCTGGGTAAATAAGCTAATCTCAAAAAAAAAAACTGTTTTCAAAAGCTAGTTGAGGTGTGATGATATGAACGGTTACTATTCATGTTAGTCATCACAAAACTCTTCGGATTAAATGTGTCAATGACTGTCGTATTCCTTGTGGTGTACTAATGGATTTCCTTGTGCTAGAAAAAGACTTGTCATGGTTAAACAGAAAGTGGGCCTTGGACAAATGATGCTTATGCAGGCAGGCCCAACAACAGCCCATGAAAAAAAAAAAGGAAAATCAAAACAGAGGAGAGGGAAATTGAAGTTGCTATATTTGTGGGAGAGGAAGAGGAAGAGACGCAACACTGAATTGTCCCAAAACCCTAGGTGCAAAGAATATGTGTGACTCAATTCGAAGCATCGCCTTCTAGATCTGCGCTTTAAATGGTGACAGGAACACGCAGAGGAGTCATTGGAAAGAAATCAAAGTCCAAGATGACACATGCAGCCACCGATGCCTCACAGCCTCACATCATCGAAGATGGAATCAGCGATGAAGGAACTCCAACAGTTCCACTTGTTGGAGAACAAGAAATTCGGCCCAAAGATCCCTGTAGCGATGGTGATTCCTTCGCTACAGCCGAGGAAGGAGGTGAATCATCGGTTAAACCCAGCCGAGAATCAGAACCTGAAACATCGAAGGAGGTTCAGAATCCGACTGATTCGCCGAACCTAGTCGAGGCTCAGGAGAAGGATCTGAGGAACTCAACGCTGGAGAGTCTTCCGGAAAAGTCTACAGAGGCTAATTCGAAGGTTCCTGAAGCAACTCAGGAGGAAGAAACTCAGTCAGTCGATCCAGCGTGTGATCTAATTCCGGAAGAGATGTCTGTTCAAGACCAGATCGACGAACAGATAAGAAAACAAAGTCTGCAAGTAGCCCTGGTCTCTCCAGCTAAGCGACCCCGACAAGATCTCGATGACTCAGAAACTACTCCTCCGAGTGGACCAGCAGAGCCATCGCAGTCCTCGAACAAGAAAGCTGAATCTTCCAAACCTGAGAAAAGGAAGAAAAAGAAGACAAATCTTCGGAAGAAGAAGAGGGCGGTGACTGACGAACGAATCCAACTCTTTAAAGATCGGCACATCTGGTGCGAAAGGATTGTTGATGTGGATGAGGCTGACGAGTGGAAGTATCATGAGGTACTTCTTCAAAGTGGAATGCGGTGGTCAGTGACGGAGCTCGAACCTTACATGAGTAAGGTGGTACGAGAGTTCTACGCCGGACTACCACCTGAGACACCAAGTGACCCATCACAGGTGTTTGTGGTAAGGATCTGGGGAGCAAAGGTCCGGATCTCGCCAGGAATCATCAATGAGACTCTTCGTCGTGAGCCGTTGTCTGAAGCAGAGAGGAAGGAAGAAGCAGAGGCAGATCTTGTGCCAATCTCCGAGATATCGAAGTATCTGTCCCAGGGACATCAGTCTGTTTGGTCCGAGTTGACGTCAAGGGACTTTCCACCCAGGATAGCTGCGCTGATGGTTATTGCTTCGTACAACTGGGTACCATCAACAAATAAACACCACATCTCCGAAGAGCGAGCAAGACTGGTCTACAAACTGGCTCATGGAGTCAAAGTAGACATAGGACGGATGATCTTTCAGCAGATGCTCGATCTGAGCAAAGTGATCAGAGGAGATCGGAGTTGGTTGATGTTTCCCTGTCTCATCAGCAAGGTTATTAAGAGACAGTTGATCCTACAGCTTGAAGAAGGAGAGATGTGGATCTTTCCAACAAAGTACAAGAAAGATCCACGAAGCGGAGAGACGTTTCTCAAGAAAGAAGCAGCTGCTGCTACAGAAGTGAGGGCAAAGGAAAAGGAGAAGAAAGAGACGCAGAAGAAGTCTGCATCAGCATCAACGTCACATCAACCAAGGTCGAATCTGCGTTCTAGAACAACTGCACAACCGGACATACCAACTGGAGGAGTCAACAGCGTGAGTCTAGGAGTGATTCGAGTGCCAGAGGCGGCAGCCGATGCCGAGGGAATCAGGACAGCTCTTGAAGATGTGGCATTAGTTCTTGAGCAACTCGGGTTAGTAACGGCCATGCTACGCGCTGCAGTCACAGGTAAACTCACTTAGACCCTATCTGAACTTTCAAATTATGTTTGCTCATCAATTATTTTTAACATCTGTGCTCACAAGCAGGGGGAGAAGATTGAAATCGGTGGATGCATGAACTATGGGGGAGTTTTTGGTTTATTTATTTTGGGGGTTTTAGAATTCTGGGGGAGTAAGGAGAGAGTTTTTTTTGAGACATTGTGTTTTATCTTTTATCTCCTTGAACTCGTTGATGTTAAGACTTGACACTCCATTGGTTTCTTGGAGTTCTTTTGTTTAATCGGAATTACCTCAGAATTGTGTGTGGCTTGTAGTTCTTTGGTCGGTGTTTGTGGTCTTGATTTCCTGGACAGGTACTTGTGAAGCACATATGCTAAAAAGGGGGAGATTGAAGATGCAAACAAGGCTGGAGCAGCACGTGTAGCAGTCCGACTAGCTCTGGAACTGACACGGGAAGACTTGCGAAGCAATCTACACATGTGGAGGTGAGCTGGAAGCTGAGCTGGAGCTGCAGGACGTGCTGGACACTTCAAGAGACGAGAAGCTGACGTGGATAAGAAGCTTGGAGTATCTTGGAGGATCTTTGAAAAAAATATCAAGTTTCCTCTATCTTAGGAGAAGATAAAGAAGGTGAAGATTTTCATGAAGATTTGGAGAAATCGTAAAGAGAGTCTAGGCGAGGAGTAGCCGCAAGTCCTATTGTGTATAAATAGTCGTGTGAAAAACCTTTTAGGGTTTTTAACACAAAAGAGAGAATTCTTAGCAATGGGTGAGCGAAAATCTGTGAGAGTTTTTGTGAGCTAGTGTGCTAAGGGGTTTGGGTGAGAGGTTCTTGAATCACGTATCGATTCAAGAACAGGTGAGGCTAGTGTAGCAAATCAAGGTGTGTCTTGAGGTTGCTCTAAATCGGGTTCTGTATACTTGTAAGTTACAAACAAATTTACTAGTGAAATATTTGTGAAGAGAAAATCCCTGTGTTGTGTTATGTGTTAGTTCCCGTATTATTACTCTTACATTTTCAAAGCCAACTGAAACGTTGCAAAGATCGAAGAAATTAAACGTATGTCATGTCACAAAAGAAAAAGAGGAACATGGCAATCTCCCTGGTTTTCGTCAACCTTTCACGTTTTAATTTGTTTTTTTTGTTATGTAGGATTTTATCGTTTTCAATTTTGAGTGGGGTACGGGTTAATAATTTATCAAGTCATGGTGGCACAAATTTCGTTCTTTGTATTAAAACCTTTTCTGATTTGCACCCCATTTTCGTCAGCGCATTGGTTAAAATATAATGTGTATTTTTGTGGTTTTTTTTTCTAAACTGTAAATATCATATAAATGAAAGATAGGCGTTACAAAAGTTAGACCTATTTATAATTGGTTTTTTGGCAAAAAATATTAAAAAACAAGGAAGCAAAGAAAATTATAAAAGATTTAGGACAAAAAAAAAATCAGCTGAGCCAAAGCTCCATGAGATTTCTAAATTTCTTTAGGCGTTTCCTAGCCGTAATGGAATTCTTGACTTGCCTGTCAATATCTTTGAAGATAATGAACGGTGAGATTGAGGTTTGATTGTGAATCATGTTGTTATGCTGCTTCCAAATCATGTAGATGGTGGCCTGAGTCACAAGCCGCCTGAGGAGAGAGGGATTTCTTTCCCTAGTGCAGATCTGCCACTGCATCAGAGAAGAACATGATGATATGGTGGATATGGGCGAAGCAATCCGAGAAAAGACAAGCCGCCAGATGGCCCTACTAAACCCGCATAACAGCATCAGATGGTCCCGAGTTTCAGTAAATCCAGTGCATAAGCAGCAGTCTATAGGCACATTTAACTCTCCAAGAAGCAAGCTAGGCCTAGTTGGTAACCGGTCAAGGTTGCAGAT
>NW_006256901.1:441530-565729 GCF_000478725.1 Eutrema salsugineum | reverse complement strand
TGCTCCTTTGACCAGATTAATTTTGCCCAGTTAACTAGAGGACCTCCCGGCCCCAGGCTAGTCCAAGTGGTGCTGGAAGAGTACCCTGCTACAGACTTGCCATTTACTGTACATTCATAAACATCATCCGCAGCTGAACGAGAAGGGAGAGGCAATGTAGACAAGTAAGCATGAAGCGCGACTGCATTCTCAGATTTTGGAGCCGGTAGCAACCAACCAGAATTGTCACAGGCATTCCTAACAACTGAGTTTTCCTTACTCGCAGATCTTGCAGACCATCATGTCCCAGGAACTTGATTAACTGCCAAAAAAGACTCCATACATTATACCAGAAGCTGACAGTTTGGCCGTTATCAATGCTGCAGTGAATGAACTGCTCAACGAGGAGCCGTAACTTCAATAAGGGCTTCCAGATCTCAGAGTCATTCTGCTTTGCATCTAACTTCCAAAAGCTGTACGATGAGATATTGTGATGATGCTGCTGCCAAGCAATCCAGAGTGAGCCACTATTTGCAATAAGCTGAGCCCTTCCAGCAAAAGAGAGAGATTTAACAGCATAGGCTTTAAAACGTGCAGTGATCTTGTCAAGAAGAGGGGCGTATTCTGATATCTTCAGCTTCCTACTCATTAAAGGCAGACCCATGTATCGGATTGGAAGCGATCTCAATGAAAAACCATAGCTCATTAGAGAAGAAGCAGCTGCCACAGTAAGACCTGCATGGTATAGGGTTGTTTTGTCCCTATTCATGCATAGACCCGACCATCCTGCAAAATCATCCAAGGTTTTGTATATACCGTGAAGGGAAGAACTAGCACCATCCAAAAAGATCATCAGATCATCAGCAAACATCAAATGGGATAAGTCGATGTCAGAGGTGCCAGGATAAAACCCGATATAACCAGAGGCAAAACGAGATTACAATAAGTTTGAGAAACCTCCATCGCAAGAACTAAAAGGTTCGGCGACATAGGTTCCCCCTGCCTCAGCCCTCTGCTGCTTTTACAGAAACCACCAGAATGCCTGTTAACCAAGATAGGGAATGATGCGGTTGAGATGCACTGGCTGATCCAACCCAGAAATTTGTCAGGCACGTTGATTGCTTTTAGGGCTGCGATAATGAAATCCCAATGGATTGAATCAAATTCCTTCCCTAAGTCAATTTTCAAAGTGGCTCGGGGAGAAATATGCTTCCTGTTGTAGCCTTGGACAACCTCAGTCGCAAGTAGAACATTCCCGGCGAGAAGGCGCTCATGCATAAAAGCAGTCTTGTGATGCGAGATGACCGAAGGCAAGATGGATTTCATCCTAGAGGATATGAGCTTAGATATCACCTTATAAACCGTGTTCAGACAGGATATAGGGCGGAAGTCTATTGTCCTCGATGCGTTGGGGATCTTCGGAATCAGAACAAGACTTTTGGCGTTCTACTGCTTAAGAATTTTCCCAGAGATAAAAAATTCAGATACGACAGAAGTAACCTCAACACCGACGATGATCCAGCAAGCCGTGAAGAACTCTGCTGAATAGCCATCAGGACCACAAGCTTTGTTCTTCGAAATGGAGAAGAAAGCCGACTTGATTTCTGTCTTTGAAAAAGACACCTCGAGCTCTTTCCTTTGGGGTTCTGAGCAGCGAAATTTAAGCAGAGAAGTGATATCATCCTCAAAAAACATTGGTGAATCTTGAGCACCACTCAGGATATTCTGAAAATAGTCAACACAATGATCAATGATTCCAGCCTGGGAATCAATTCGGTTGCCTTGGTCATCGTCGAGGATATGAATGTGGTTTGAAGCCTGCCTGGACTTAACAATCTTGTGATAATAAGCAGTGTTCCTATCTCCTTCACTGAGCCAATTTATATTAGAACGCTGACAGAAAAAAGCCTCTTCCGTTTTCAATAAGATATCCCACTTCCGGTGTGCCTCCAGCTCACATTCAACGTTTGCAGGAGAAGGAGAAAGCAATATAAGGTTCTGACAGACAAGCAGAGAATCGTGATCCTCAACCACCCTCTTCTCCAGTTCGGAGAAATTTTATTTACTGAAGGTGCGGATCACAGATTTTAGGGCCATTAACTTCTTTGAAACTCTATACATGTCCGACCCACTCACATTTGTAGAGTACCAGGCATCACACACTAAAGGCTGAAAATCCGTATGCTTCAGAAGGAAGTTGTAGAACTTAAAAGGCTTCTTCTGCCTGGGGGAGGCAGAATCCAAATAAACATAACCAACAGAATAGTCCGAGAAATCAGGAGGGCAAAAAAAAACCAGCTGCATTGAGGAATAACAAGTGCCACTCCTCATTTACCAGTACTCTTTCAAGCTTTTTTGCAATTGGCCTAGTCTTTCTTTTGTTCCACCATGTGAACGAGCAACCTCTGAAAGTCAGGTCTTCTAATCCAGCGCTGAGCAAAACACCTCGAAAAACTCACATTGCTTTGTCAACATTCAAACTGGCCGGGGAAGAGTGCTCATCAGGGCTGACTACTTGGTTGAAATCTCCCAAAACAGACCATGCCTTGCTCTGAACCCGCGGTTCAGAGGCCATGTTCACAATCTCAGTCCACAGATCCCTCCTCAAAGCTTAATATGTGGAGGCGTAAACAAAAGAAACCCAATCAAACTCGGGTTACAAGGAAGCCTCATCTCACATGTAATCATCTGGAGCGACTTCTGTAACACAGTCACCTGCACACTAGAGTGCCAAAGAACCAAATCTTTCCTAATTCAGAGAACTCATAGTTGTCCTCAAATTTCCAACCTGGAAAAATAGCATGGACAAACTTCACATTTTTCGGCCTCTTCACATGCGTTTCAATAATACTTCCAAAAATAGATTTACTACTATGCAGCCACTTCCTAAATCTGCCTCGGTGTGAATACTTGTTGAAACCACGGACATTCCAGCAAAACATGTCTATATACATATACTAATTGGATTTAAGGCCCTTGCCCCTGAGACTCCAGGAATTGTGAAGCTGGCGCTTTGACAGAACCTCTGTAAAATGCTCCTTTATCTCCTCCTGAATCTCACCATCTTCTGCTTCGCTAGAGGCAACATCAGACGAGTCATGGTCGAGATCAGCAATCTGCGAGTCTTTCAATGGAGGAGAAGGACCATATTCTGTGATAACTTTCTCGGAGACTAATAGCCTGCTTGAT
The DNA here is from genome assembly GCF_000478725.1 of Eutrema salsugineum. Taxonomy (NCBI): domain Eukaryota; kingdom Viridiplantae; phylum Streptophyta; class Magnoliopsida; order Brassicales; family Brassicaceae; genus Eutrema; species Eutrema salsugineum. The sequence goes on along the minus strand of NW_006256901.1, from coordinate 562,561 downwards.
TCACCAACAACCTTAACCGAGTTGGACTTTGCAGATTTAGTACCATGGTCAAGTTATGAAAGAACTAATTTTTCCCGAGTGGAAATAGATAGAGTCGTCTGATGCTTGCTAGGGTTGACTTCGCGGCTTCATGTTTTCAATTTATAACCCTAGATATCTGCAAGTGCACAGCAGTGCGTTGTAGTACTTAGGGTGTCGATCTACAGAGAATCCACGCTTTACCTACAGAACCTTAGAACCAGAATTAGTAAACGAAGTCTAAGACGAAATACGTGTTTAGGATAGGTTGTGCGATTTCTATATATGTATTTTAAAAAGAGATTTGAAAACTAGAAGTGAATAAATCGATAATAAATCTAAAGGATGAACAAAGCTCTTAATATTGATCCTAGTAAATTCTTAGAACTCGAGTCACGGACGTATGAATACGCCACTGTCGTAATCATAAACAACTATCTCTCGCAACCCTGACCAGTAGGTTTCCACTCTGGCCCTGGAAGGGAAAATATGCATTATGTTTAAGACTCGTCAACATTCACAGCTCGCCCATAGGTAGGTTTCCACTCCTATGGTTGATCTGCTCTTCTCAAACTAGATCCAGCCCCGGATGAATACTTTCGCGACACCAAGGACCTAGATCAGTCTCTAGTTCGCGACGCTAAATCCATGCTTTGAGTATAAGTTTAGAAGAAAGATTTCTAGAATTCGGCTTTGGTTTATCTCGCGAAGATCCTTATCGAAGATAGTTGATTCCCTTCGATCGAGCCTTTAAACTCATACCTCATCATTCCAAAACGTGCATAAAGTAAGAGACGTGCATAGATTAATAAGAAGAAAGAAGTAGAGAAAAACAGACAAGGAGATGAAGAAGAAGCATCTCGATTTCGAGATCTAAGCTCAGAGAAAACTTCTCTTCAAATCCTTTAAACAACTAATCTAATATAAAGAAGATAAAAACGAAATTGAAAGATGCATAACAGTAAAAACCGAATTAAGATAAAGGTAGAACATAAAGAGGGTTCAAGAGAAATCTCTATCTCCCTAAACTAAGAACTAAGAATATAAGAACATAAAAACCCTAAAAAACTAAATTTGGTGGCTCCCAAAAGGGATTCTTCTGAGGCACACGAAAATAGGTATCCTTAGACACATATTTATAGGTCTTGAACTCTCTTCAGTCGTCCTTAGGGTTTCCAATGAAGAAAAGACGAATTGGGCTTGAAACAGGGTCATGGGCCAGCCTTTTAGTCGGCACCGGTCGCGAGGCTTCTGACCGCGGTGAATTGGGGTTTGGCCGCGGCCAGAGACTCGTAACCGCGGTCGAGAATGTGTTCTCCGCGGTCGTGGCTCCTGGACCCGCGGGGATTGGTCTTTGAGGTTGAATCTTCATTCTTTGCTTGCTTCCTTCGCGAGACTGCAGAACATGTCTTCAGTGCATCAAGGATATCTGGAGATCTAACCATAGGATTGTCTTCAAACAAATTGCATTTGAAAGCTAGGTGTCTCTTCTATATTATTTCAGATTTTGGGGATGATCTGACGGTGGGAAGGTCTTCATCGGATGTGAAAATTCTGAGGATCCGAATTTATCGAAAATGGTCTTTTGCTTTAAAATGCACACCTTTTGCCTTAATTACCTGAAAATAGTCTTGGAACTACAAATACTAGAAAACCATACTTAAAACACTTAAAAGAAATAAAAAGCATTTGAAAAGCATTTAAAAACGATCCACAAAAGTGGTCAAAATACGGTGTTATCAATTCTCCCAGACTTAAACCTTTGTTTGTCCTCAAACAAAGCAAGATCTAAGCCTAGAAAAAGCCTTTAACTGAAATCATAGGGAACTCAAAATTCTCAGGAACCATACTCCTAGACCATAATCAATCATAATGCATAAGTCGGGTATAACCTAGAAAATTCTCACCAAAATACAAGCATAACTAGTCCGTTGATGCGTCATGCAAAAATCTACACACTTATATTCTAACTTCCAGTCAACTAGCTTTTATCATTCATTAAAAGTTTCAGTGGTTCTCATCAAAAGAAAAGTAAAGAAGACTATCAAGGCTAGATATTCAAAGGGCTTTTTAGGTGTGAGGTTTAAAGTGTTTTAGGTTACCTTAATTTCTGAAGAAGCATGATATTATGCAAAACAACAAGAGAGGATGAAGCAGTTGATATCCACAGTTTTCAGTCATGTTCTTCTTGTCATAAGATCTCTGATTTTCTTCTTCAGGTTCTCCTTATAATTCCCCCAGACTTAGATTTTTGTCTAGCTTATTATATCTCCCATAAATGAATACTTGTTGCCTTTGTCTTGAATAATATCGACAATCTAGGACTCTTAAGGTTTTTGTTTCCTTTCCTCTTCATTATTTTTCTTTCTCTTCTTTTCTCTCATTTTTTTTTAATTTTTTTTTTAGAAAAGGAAACACCTTTAGATAGAGTCCTAGAGATGCACGAAAATTACCATTAAGAATGAGCTTTCTGAGGCTGCTAAAGATTTGCTGATACTCTTCCTTCTTAACTCCATTCAGTCATTCTCTTGAGTGACTGAAAACTGTGTCGTTCCTCCCTCTCCGGCGTTTTTGCACATATCAGCTGATATAAACTAAAGAGAAGATGCATGAGGTTCGAAAATAAAATTTTTGGGTTAAGGGTACGGTACCAGCTAAATATGAACTGGCCATCTAGGACAACAAAGAGTGGTAAGATGAGGAAAAAGATGTCCTAGATGTATAACATGATGCTTGCTTAGAATCAATGATGAGAAAATTAGATATCAATATTAAGTCCAAATAAAATGAGCTACTATATCCTGTCAGAAAGAATCTCCACGATTAGAAGTCCTCTGGTGGGAGTTTGTATTGCAAGTACTCTGGCTACCGCCTACTCTAGTATTAAACCACAAAAGAGCAATCATGCATAGCGTAGAAGCATACAGGTTGGTTATCATCATAGATTTTTGTCATAATTCCCTCAAAATGTATTTTGCTTTGAAAACACTTTGTAAAACCGATGTTTTTTTTTTTTAGTTATTATGAAATAAAAATGCAGAATGCAAAGACTTATGAAAGAAAGGTGGTTAGAAAGAGATGAAATCCTCCCCCAGACTTAAATCACACTTTAAGATGTGAAATAAATCAGAGTAAAGATGTATGTAATGAATTGAAAAGATAAAGAAAGAGAAAACTTACCTGGACGTCTCGGGATCATGGTATGGTGGTGTGGTGATGGTAAAGGGTGGTAGATGGTTGAAAGTGTGAATGAGAATGGATTGAAGTCGTCATACCATTGATTCGGGACAGGAAAGTTCGTTTTGGGTCGCGCAGGAACGACCGCGGGTTGGAACACAATTTTTTTTTTTTTTTTTTTTTTTTTTTTTTTTTTTTTTAAGACTTGAAACTAAGAAAACCAAAAACTAGTAAGAAAAAAATGTCTTAGAGTCAATTTACTAACCTCTGAGATTGTGTAGGTGAAGACGATTGGATTCCCCGGCAACGGCGCCAAAAACTTGATGCTGCTAGGGTTGACTTCGCGGCTTCATGTTTTAAATTTATAACCCTAGATATCTGCAAGTGCACAGCAGTGCGTTGTAGTACTTAGGGTGTCGATCCACAGAGAATCCACGCTTTACCTGCAGAACCTTAGAACCTTAGAACCAGAATTAGGAAACAAAGTCTAAGACGAAATACGTGTTTTGGATAGGTTGTGCGATTTCTATATATGTATTTTAAAAAGGGATTTGAAAACTAGAAGTGAATAAATCGATAATAAATCTAAAGGATGAACAAAGCTCTTAATATTGATCCTAGTAAATTCTTAGAACTCGAGTCACGGACGTATGAATACGCCACTGTCGTGATCATAAAAAACTATCTCTCGCAACCCTGACCAGTAGGTTTCCACTCTGGCCCTGGAAGGGAAAATATGCATTATGTTTAAGACTCGTCAACATTCACAGCTCGCCCATAGGTAGGTTTCCACTCCTATGGTTGATCTGCTCTTCTCAAACTAGATCCAGCCCCGGATTAATACTTTCGCAACACCAAGGACCTAGATCAGTCTCTAGTTCGCGACGCTAAATCCATGCTTTGAGTATAAGTTTAGAAGAAAGATTTCTAGAATTCGGCTTTGGTTTATCTCGCGAAGATCCTTATCGAAGATAGTTGATTCCCTTCGATCGAGCCTTTAAACTCATACCTCATCATTCCAAAACGTGCATAAAGTAAGAGACGTGCATAGATTAATAAGAAGAAAGAAGTAGAGAAAAACAGACAAGGAGATGAAGAAGAAGCATCTCGATTTCGAGATCTAAGCTCAGAGAAAACTTCTCTTCAAATCCTTTAAACAACTAATCTAATATGAAGAAGATAAAAACGAAATTGAAAGATGCATAACAGTAAAAACCGAATTAAGATAAAGGTAGAACATAAAGAGGGTTCAAGAGAAATATCTATCTCCCTAAACTAAGAACTAAGAATATAAGAACATAAAAACCCTAAAAAACTAAATTTGGTGGCTCCCAAAAGGGATTCTTCTGAGGCACACGAAAATAGGTATCCTTAGACACATATTTATAGGTCTTGAACTCTCTTCAGTCGTCCTTAGGGTTTCCAATGAAGAAAAGACGAATTGGGCTTGAAACAGGGTCATGGGCCAGCCTTTTAGTCGGCACCGGTCGCGAGGCTTCTGACCGCGGTGAATTGGGGTTTGGCCGCGGCCAGAGACTCGTAACCGCGGTCGAGAATGTGTTCTCCGCGGTCGTGGCTCCTGGACCCGCGGGGATTGGTCTTTGAGGTTGAATCTTCATTCTGTGCTTGCTTCCTTCGCGAGACTGCAGAACATGTCTTCAGTGCATCAAGGATATCTGGAGATCTAACCATTGGATTATCTTCAAAACAATTGCATTTGAAAGCTAGTTGTCTCTTCTATATTATGTCTGATTTTGGGGATGATCTGACGGTGGGAAGGTCTTCATCGGATGTGAAATTTCTGAGGATCCGAATTTATCCAAAATGGTCTTTTGCTTCAAAATGCACACCTTTTGCCTTAATTACCTGAAAAGAGTCTTGAAACTACAAATACTAGAAAACCATACTTAAAACACTTAAAAGAAATAAAAATCATTTGAAAAGCATTTAAAAACGATCCACAAAAGTGATCAAAATACGGTGTTATCATCGTCCGAGCCTTAATCGTGAGGTCCTGGGGCTCTTTGATAAAAACTCCATTCAATTTCTTAGGGGATAGAGGTAAAGTAGAAGATGTTTTTTGTTTGCCTTTTGTTTTAGCCCTTGTGCACTTATCTGTAGTGTGGGCTACAGACTTGCAGATGGAACAGGTTATTGGGGCAAGTTTGCAGCGCTTCACACAATGGCCAACCTTTTTGCAGTGTGAGCATATCGGTGGTATCCATGGGCTGGAAACAAGGATTCGACTGATGTAACCACTCTCGAATTGGACGTTCACTGCTTCTGGCAGTGGCTTTCTCGGGTCGATGATGGTGAAAACTTTTGCGACCTCTAGGTTGGTCTTGTTTGCGGTTTACAGATGGAAAAACTTTGGGTCTCCCACAAGGCCAACAATGCGCTCTAAACCTTCCTCGCCAAAGAATTAAAGAGGGAAGTTTCTTAATTCAAGTCAGATAGGGACAGACGTGAGTTCTGGCTTTTCTGGGATCACACCGGGTTCCCAATTTGCCACAAACATCGTTTGGCCCTCAATTTGCCAGAGCTTTTGATTCAGCACCCTTGCTCTTGTAGAAGCGTCTGAGATTTTGAAGAAAAACGTGAAACCTTCCATTTTTGACATGGTGATGTCTCTGAAGCGCTTACTCCAAATACCATTGACCATGTTGTGAATAAGTCCTTGAGATGGGGCTTCTGAGTAGAACTGACCGATGATGAAAGATTGCCAGGATTTCTGGTTCCTCTCAATAACGGCATTGGGGATCTTGATGCAAGATTCACCCGACGGGAGGATAAAAGGCATACCTTTCTTAGAATGTTGCTTCGAGGTTCCTTTGAATAGTTCGCACCACGAATCAGCCGCGAGCAACGTGTTAGTAGTGGTCGGGGTTTTACATGCCGGAGCAGATTTAACAGTAGTTGAGTCCACTGTTTGCACAGTTTTCGCAGAAGCTGGGTCGGCTGCTTTTGCAGCTTTCGCAGGGGAGCTTGGGACTGAGGAGACCTTCTCGTCAGTAACTATTTGAGACGGATCTAAGACAGCCGGAGTTGTAGCCATCACATTTGCATCAGGGAGGTTCAGATCTGAAAGAGAACCATCAATAGTTTGATCTGGGACCACACTGATTTTGGCTGAGCAAACAGATGCACCATTTTCTGAGGCAATCTTGTTGGAGGGCAAAGAGAGATCTGACGATTTTGAGCCGCCAGAGGATTTTGAGTCGCCGAAGGCTGAAGACGGCGAGGACTCGCCAGATGAAAGGGAGCCCCCACCAGGAGGCTTCTTCTTAAGCTTCTTTGATTTCCCCATAGGGAGGGGAAAACTAGTGATAAAAGGGCATGGGCTCCGACGCCGTGAGAGATGCTGGAGGTGGGCTGCGAAGGAAAGTGTCACTTTATCGCAATTTATTGCACTTTCCGCTTCTGTCTTAGTTGCTTTTGTGGTTCTGGTGTATAGTGTTATGTGATTATTATTAAAATAATTGATATCATGTAATTTTTCAAATGGATAGAATTATGCATAATTAGTCTAGCCACTAGAATATCCTGAAAAAATGCATTTGATTTAGCTAATTAGTATTTCTGTTATCAGAAAAATGATCACATTAATGAGTTGTTTAATATATAATATATAAAGAGAGTAGAAGAGTTATCAGACACATCAAAAAAAAAAGAAAAAAATTAACCAATAAAAATGATCTGATGTGTTTACGCTAGAGAACTCTATTCTCTTTTTGTATTAGACTAGGTGAATACCCGCACGTAACGTGCGGGTTTTTCTTTTCAAAATTTTTAATTTTTTTTTATATTTTTATAAAAATTAATATAATCATCACTTGTTACTTACTTACTTGTTAATATTTTATTTTAAAAAATTATAAAATATTAATACATATTGAATATTATTTAATAATTTAAAGTTATATTAAGATTAATAAATATCATTCAATATTTTTAATTAGTTATAACATAAATTTTGTTTAACATTTACAGAAATATTAATTAATAGTCAATTACTTAAAAAATAAAATTAATATAATCATCATTTCATTTGTTACTTGTCAGTATTTTATTATAAATAATTTTAAAAAATTAATTTAAAATACATCTTGAATATTATTAAGTAATCTAAATATTATTAAGTAATCTACAATTATATAAAAATTAAATACATATCTATCAATATTTTAATTAGTTATAACATAAATTTTTGTTTAACATTAATATAAATTTTAATTAAGAGTCAATTAATAAAACAAACTTTTCATATTCTTTAAGTGTTTTAAATTTTAATATTAAAATTTATTAATGAAAATATAAAGACAGATGTCAATCTATCTAATGCTGATGTGTCAATCATATGGAGAAAGTTGAGCAACTTTTATATATAAGATTAGATTGAAGTTTTATACTCTTTTGTCAAATTGTTAAGTAAGGTAAAACAAATATTCCCTTTGCAACAAACTTTGTCATTTCTTATGTGTATCCATGGTTCCAAGTTTGGTCACAACATATAATGAACAGAGAGTTTGTCTACATAAATTGGTTTTTTTTCCTTCGAGAGGAACTTCACCAACTTTATCTCTCAAATCTCATTTACGTGCATAATCAACACGTGAGTGGCCACTTCAGCTGCTCATTCATTTCTCTGTTGTCCATGTTATCAAGTCGTCTCCAACACTTGTGGTTTTGATCAAGATATGGAAGTGATAGAAGATTATTTTTTTGGTATAACATGTCAATAATGCATCTCCTTTCACATTTAGGAGTTTTTAATTCTTATTTCTAAGCTTAGAATTTCATTTTGTCAATATAGTGCCATTATGGATCAAATATGACTTTTCTTAAATAGAGTTTCGGTTTTCTAATTTTCATAGAAAAGTTTAGGTGTATCCAAAGGAATCAAATTACATATAAATGATGCATTTCCTTCCACATTTAGGAGTCTTTAATTCCTATTTCTAAGTTTAGAACTCCCTTTTGTCAATACTATGCTATTTTGGATCAAATATGATTTTTTTTAAATAGAATCCCAGTTTTCTTATTTTCATAGGAAATTTTAGGTGTATCCAAATGAATAAATTACATCTAAATGATGCATTTCCTTCCACATTTAAGAGTTTTTACTTTATATTTGTAAGCTCAGAACTCCTATGTCACTATAATGCCTTTTTGGATCAGAATATGATTTTTCCTAAACAGAGTCTCCGTTTTCTGATTTTCATAAGAAAGTTTAGGCGAATCCAAATGAATAAGAATACATGTAAATGATGCATCTCTTCCACATATATGAGTGTCTACTTTATATTTGTAAGATCAGAGCTCCCACTTGTCAATATAGTGCCATTTTGGATGAGAATATGACTTTTCCTAAACAGAGTTTCAGTTTTCTGATTTTCATAGGAGAGTTTAGGTGAATCCAAAGGAATAAAAATACATATAATTTATGCATCTCCTTCCACATTTAAGAATCTCTAATTCCTATTTGTAAGATCAGAACTCTCTCTTGTCAATATAGTGCCACTTTGGTTCAGAATATGATTTTTCCTAATCAGAGTTTCAGTTTTCTGATTTTCATAGGAGAGTTCACGTGTATCTAAAAGAATAAGAAAACATATCAATGATGCCTCTCCTTCCACATTTAAAAGTCTACTATTGATCAAGTATATGCCAAGATGTGTTTACATATGGCCAGAATAAGAATTAAGGCTAAAGATAATGTTTAGAGGCCCAAGAGAGATGTCTGAGACTCGGTGAAATGAGGAGCAGTCCGTACAATGGTCCCCTCCTCTCCAAGACGTGGCTCATGCATGGTCAATATGATGTTGGGAGCCGTTGCTATCATCGTAGGGATCAGAGAGCATCTTCTTACCTCTACACGTGATTCTTTGTGTCTAACTACTTAATTTGTCTTATTCTCTTGTAACCTAGACCTAGAGTCTCCTTTGTCTCTCTAAAAATGTATTCCACCAAGAATGAATAATACACACATATTTGAGACTTATTCAAACTATTTCTCTTAATTTCTCTATTTCTCTCCTAATTAATCTCTTAATTTCGCATTAATAAAATTTAAAATACTATCAGAGCTCATGTCCTGAGCGTTTAGTCACTAATCTTCATTCTCTTTATTCTCTAAAATTCTCTAAACACTTCTTCATCTTCTCATAATTGGTTCTTGTTTACTCTCTGTTCTTAATCTTCATTTTAATCTTCATACTATCTCCATTTCTTGAACATCAAAAATGAGTTCTTGCACTCTATCTACTGAAAATTCCAAGCCAATTGTCATTCCTGTTATCCTCAAAGGAGGAAACTATCTGTTGTGGACAAGAACCACAAAAACAGCCTTGTGTGGTCGAGGTCTCTGGAGTGATGTCTTGGAGGAAAAACACCAGAAGAAGAAGACACCAAAGGCGATACAAAGAGTGAAGAAGCCAAGGCCAAAGAAGCTAAGTGGTTTCAAGAAGACCAGACTGTTCTTGGTCTCATTCAAAACTCCCTTGAGCCGTCGATTCTTGAAGTTTACTCCAACTGTGAGACAGCTAAGTCTCTTTGGGAAACTCTCAAGAATGTGTTTGGAAACGATACAAACCTGAGCAGAGTCTTTGACGTCAAAAAGCTATCAACAATCTAAGTCAGGAAGACATGGAGTTCACCAAACACATTGGAAAGTTTAAATCTTTGTGGGTCGAACTAGAAATGTTGAGGCCGAGCACCTTGGATCCCAAGATCCTTAATGAAAGACACGAGCAAGACAAGGTGTTTGGGCTTCTCCTCACCTTGAATCCCACCTTCAACGATCTCATCAAACACATTTTGAGAGAGGATGAGCTCCCAAGTCTCGAAGATGTATGTGCCAGGATCCAAAAGAAGCAGAGTTCCATCGGTCTCTTCAAGAATAGAGAGTTCATCTCAGCCAACAAAGGAGTGTCCAAACCAGAGGAAAAAAAGTCTTGGGTGTGTGACCACTGCAAGAAGAAAGGTCACTCCAAGGAGAAATGCTGAATCCTCTATCCTCACCTTAAGCCCAAAAATTTCAAGGGCTCTCGGGCCAATCTTTCTCAAGAAACCGCAAGCGGATCTACTTCAGGAGGAGAGGTGGCTATGAATGCATCTGTGGAGTTTGTGAAGAAAAGCGATCTAGAGGCACTTATCAAGACTTTTGCTTCTAAACAATCCGATATCACCTTCTTTTCCCATAAACCTAGTAGCACTCTAGTTGTAGATTCAGGAGCTTCTCATCACATGATTAGTAATCCTAAGCTCTCAAACAACATAAAACCTGCTTTAGTTAAAGTGGTAATAGCTAATGGTGATGGAATTCCTATAGAAGGAACTGGTAAATTGAATTTGTTTAACAAGAATAATGAAGCATTTTTTGTACCTAAATTCACTTCCAACTTAGTATCGGTTAAAAGAGCTACTAAAGGCCTAAATTGTTATGCGATTTTTTTCCTAATGATTATTGATCATTTGATATATCATGGTTTTTATGGTTTTTAACCATGGTATATGTCTTATTTATAGAGTCTTTCTAGTGTTTTTCGAGTCTTTTGGAGTCTTTTCAGGTCATAGGTACGTTTAGAGCTTAACTGGAGACTTTGGAGCACTTTGGAGCTGAATCAGGATCAAATTCGTCAAGGATGGATTTTGTGCTTTAGTGTCGCTCGACACCATAGAGAGTGATGCTCGACACTTGTCAAATAAATAAGGAAAACGTGATTTGTTTCCTGTTTGAAGAAGGAGTTGGGCCCAAAAGTCTCCAATAATTACAAGGAAGCCCAAAATGTGTTTTAAGTTATAAATAGGGTTTTTAGCCACCTTATATCGATACCTTAGATTTTCTGAGAGAGAAATCTTGTTTTTGAGAGCTTTGGGGAGACAAGTCTGAAATTCTGTTCCAGAGAGAGAAGATTTCGAACCACTGTTTATTAATCTATTTACTGCTTTCTGCAATCTATCCATTCATGTTTATTGATTTAATCTCCATGTCTGAGTAGTTTGCTTGTTAGGTTTAGGGTTCTCATAAAGGATTTCTTTAGATGTTAGATTGATTGGTTGATTAGGGTTTATAATCTGATTAGTTCTTCACCATAGGTTGTTCTTAAAGCTAATTCAGGACTGGCCACCTAGAACTTAGATCTTAGGTTAATTGATTGACACGGAAGTGTAATTGAATAACTGGAAAGAACCTAGGGTGAGCAAAGTAGGTATTCGCAAAGGAATTTGGTTTAGATGCTTTGTGAACATATCGAACTTGTGCATTAAAGCTGGTTTAAAAATTTAGGGTTTGCAAAGGAATTTGAATTTCTAGGATTTTAACTTAGATAATTCTCACAACGGAAGTTGGTTAATTATAATTTTGTGATTCGAGTTCAAGAACCGTGCTTAAACCTGAACCCTGATTAATCGATTGTTCTGCATTCATTGATTTCCTGAGAAACGCCCTAGACCTAATCTCCACCCATCTGAACTTTACAAATGTTTTTACTGCATTCGTTTTTCTTTATTTGCATCGCTATTTGCTTCTTATTAATCTGCTTAGAGTAATTCAATTTCTAATAGGTTTATTGAGCGAATCTCTCGTCTCTGTGGTTCGACCCCTACATACTACAATTGCACATCTGTGCTCTTGCATAGTAGCTTAGGGATTATCATTATAAGGCCAATACATCTTAAGGCCATAAGGCCAAAATATGTTAAGGCCTGAGTCGTGGAATAAAAGGCCCAAGAAAAATGTGGAGAAGCTTGGGGTGGCCATACAATGGTCCCCACTGTCCTTTAAGACCTGTGACTATAGCGCATATGTATGATAAATCTGTTCTTTTGGCTTAATGTTGAAATTTGAGCACTTTATTTTGGGATTAAGTTCTCTTTGATTCGAGAAATGAAACTATCTTTATCTTTTAGATTTTGGGTTTAAATTCATAATAAAATTTAGTATTTGACTTGAAGTCAACTTGTTCTTGATTTAGGTTATATGGGACCGCCACAAGAGAGCCTTTTTTATGCTTTTACGAAATTTTAAATCAGGTGATCGAATTGAATCTGAATCTTGTTTCAAGTTAAGAGACATTGAAATTTTCCATTTTAAGTTCTCAATATATATTGTTTCCTCTATGTTGCAGAACTGATGATTCTTGGATTCATCTCCTTGCTCCTGACTTTCGGTGAAAAATGCAGTTTGAAGATTTGTGTCCCATCACCTGCTGCTCATACGATGCTCCCGTTATAGTCGCATAAACACTTTATATGAAATCTCTTTGTATTAATGATTAGAAAATTTGCTCAAAAACTAAACATCAACACAAATATTTCTCAAGTCTCTAATTCAACTTCATCAAAGACCTATTTAACTTTGCTAACTACTTTTTTTTTCCTATTAGAACTAGATAACTCTTAATCTAATATGGAAATACTTGAATATTTCCTTTTCCTTCTAACCGACTTGTTAGAAGTCTTGGGCCTTCAGAAAAGCTTATCCAATATTCTCCCTCTTAAGCTTTGAATTAGTCTTGGAAATGTCTTGAACACCGATCAAGCTCCTCATCTCAGTAAACTTAATCCTTGTCAATGCTTTGATTATAATGTCAGCCTTTGTTCCACTCCAGGTACATGCTCCACATCAACTAGATCATTCTCAATGCATTCTCTGATGAAGTGGTAGCGCTTGTGAATGTGCTTACTCCTTCCGTGAAACACTAGATTCCTAGTGAGAGAAGATTGGTTATCAATCTTTATGATACCTTGGTCAGTCTTCCATCCTGTAATCTCACTTAAGAGTTCTTGGAGCCATATTGCTTGTCTAGCCGCGTCTGTTTCTGCCATAAACTCTGCCTCACAGGTTGAAAGTGTATCTGTTTCCTGCTTTTGCGAACACCATGTGATTGGTGAGATATCAGTGATGTAGCTTGTCCTAAACTCAGGATGTTTCTCTTCAGGTCAGGGATGTAGTAGATATCATTGACAAGTCTTTGTTCACCGGTCTTGCCTTTTAAAATAATGGATCCTTTCCCTCCTATTTCCACACAAGATCCATCACCAAACTTGACTTTGCATTTGATATTCTTGTTGAGCTCGGAGAAGTAATCCGTGTTGCCTGTCATGTGGTTACTTGCTCCATTGTCGAGATACCAGACTCCATCTTTGTCTTTGTTTGTCTCAAAGTTCTTCGGAATCAGTTTCTCTTTGTTTAGGAACACAACTTCATGCATATAAAGTGCTGCATCAGCTTCTTCTGTCTCCACTTTATTTGTTTGTTCTGTTCTTTGTGTTTTTTCTGGATATACAGAGGCAAAGTGTCCAGGTTTATCGCATCGATAACAAATAATCTCTGATCTATCCTTCTTCTCTTTTTCTTGATTTTGATCGTTCTGGTTTGTTAATTGATCTTGCGAGTTAAATCTTCCTCCTCTGCTTCGTCCTCTGTTTCCTCTGCCTCCTCTTCCATGTCCTTTCCCTATTGAGCTGGAACTGGTTTGTTGTTCCAAGTTTGTGTATAGCAGCTTCCCCTGTGTATCTTCGTGATTCTCAGAATCAAGAATTCTTTCTTTGTAGGCTTTGAGTCTCCCTATTATATCTTCGAAGCTTGTTGTTTTCAAATCCAGGACCTGCTCAAGTGAGGCTACAATGTGGATCAACTTGTGTCTTGGCAAACTATTGAGAAAGTTGTTTACTAATTTTGGTTCTTCAATTTTTTGTCCAAGAGAAGCTGCTTTTGAGGTTAGCTCCGATAACTTTCCCGCAAATTTATCTATGGTGTCCGAATCTTTTATCTTCATTCTTTCGAATTCGAACATTAGGGTTTGGAGTCGAGCTTCCTTGACACGATCCAATCCTATGTGTCGTACTTTGATCGCGTCCCAGATTCCTTTTGGAGAGTCCTGCTCGCCGACTTGCAAGATAAGAACCTCCAGAATAGCTTAAAACAATAAACCTGTTGCAATATCGTTCTTATTGGCATCGGTTGAACCTGGTTCAATCGTCTCCCACACCTTATTGATTCGCAGTAGAACCCTCATCTTCACGGCCCATACCGTGTAGTTTGTTGACGTTAACATGGGACATTGGATTGAGATCGGAGTTGTTTCCTTCGTTTGAGTCATACGTACAATGTCTCCCATCTTTGTGTATTGTATGATCTTCGTGTTTACTCGACTAGGGTTTGGATCGCTTCTAACTCAAGCGCTGATACTAAATATAGTCGTATAAACACTTTATATGAAATCTCGTTTGTATTAATGATTAGAAAACTTGCTCAAAAACTAAATATCAACACAACTCTTTCTCAAGTCTTCAATGCAACTTCATCAAAGATTTATTTATAGTGTTAACATAACTTTGCTAACTACTTTTCTTTTTCCTATTAGAACTAGATAACTCATAATCTAATATGGAAATACTTGAATCTTTCCTTTTTCTTCTAACAGACTTGTTAGAAGTCTTAGGCCTTAAGCAAAGCTTATCCAACACCCATGCCCTCCTCATCCATATTGGAAAGATGAGAAAGATGACAAAGGGGAAGGTCACAGGAAGCTCATGTGGTTTGAGCACAGATTCATATCAGGAGATGTATCATCTTCCAAAAGATGCAAAGAGGTGAGATTTTTGTTATCATTATCAGCCTTATTTTCTGAAGCATGTGCTTAATTTTTAAAGTCATCGACCCCAATTCGTTTCTTTGGACATTATCAGCCTTATTTTTTCAGTAATATTAAAGAATATGTATGGGTCTTTTCTATATGGAAGCATTAGCAGAAAGACACATCATCCCACGATTACGAGTTTTCAACAGGTGATCACATCTTCTTTGTCTTTGTGGTTTCTTGAGCTCTCATTATTGACTCTATGTGTTCTCTGTTCTTGCTTACACATACTTCCAGATTTAGGCTAACTCAAGAAACGTCTTTTCTAAGAGTGCACCCTAGTTTCTGGACTTTCTTTTTCTATATTGTAAGAACTATCACCCTATTGGTTATACTCTCTCCATGCTTAGTCAATTTCAAATAACTATTGTAAGGACTACTCACTTTCGGTTAATACAATGCTTTCACTTTCAGAGGTGTTTCTTCAGACAGTTTTTCAAATCTGTTGGGAAAATTGACTATTTGATACTGCGAAATGGATTCATCACTCTGAGTTTTTCACCTTACAAATAACATTTGTCGATTTAGTATCGCGTCGTTTTTGCTAATTAAGAGTCTATATGCTGTGCTTTATGAAGGTTCATCTTGGTCTAGGAAGACAATTTAACTTCCAAAAATACATAATGAGATCGTTGGAGGAGGATTTCATGCTGGTTGTTGGAGTCAGGTAATTTGTTAACATTCTCTACAAACAAGAATGATTTAATGCGCTGCAATGAATCATGCCACCACTCAATTTTTTTTTATTAATACTTGTTTAACAAAAATAAATCATGCCACCATTAAAAATTAAAATAGTCCTTACACAATTTTTTTTTTCAGGTTAAGCCCAAAAAATCTCATTTTTCACTGATTAAATTGAAATTGATTATTACCCTCATTGATTAAATTATCTAGATCCGCCCCTGCTTCAATGCATTGTACTATGGAAAAGCAGCACTGCCGGTTATAGTAATTCTAGCTATGGAGAAGTAGTCACTGCCCAAGTCGGGGTCTGTGCTAAATCTTCTTCTGCCATATTAGATTACTTGTTCTTGGATTTCTCAGACTATCGTCGGATTTTAAACACAATAAATAAGTGGCGTTGGCGTAGTGTTTAGCTGTACTCAATTTCTTGGTGTTGTGTATCACTCGGTTGCGAATGTCGGAAGTTCTTACTAGAATTAGAAACCACTACAAAAAACCTTAGGTTTGTGTAAAAAAATTGGTTTGTGTAAAATAATAAGCAAAATATAAGCAAAATTTTAATTATGTTTTTCTTCTATTTAAAAAAAAAAATTTGCTTATATTTTGCTTATGTTTTCCTTATATTTTATTTACGTTTGCTTAGATATTACTTAATATTTTTCAAATATCAAGAAAGATTAAGTATAAACAATTTAGAATCATGCTAATATGGTTATTTATCTTTAACATACTATTTATATATATATATATATATATATATCAATTTCAACGATTTCTCGTTAGTGATAAACTAAAAAAAAGAACCTACTTTCTCTTGGTCTAGGAAGACAATTTAACTTCCAAAAATACGTAATGAGATCGTTGGAGGAGGATTTCATGCTGTTATTGGAGTCAGGTAATTTGTTAACACTCTCTACAAATAAGATGCGCTGCAATGAATCATGCCACCACTCAATTTTTTTTTTATTAATACTCGTTTAGCAAAAATAAATTATGCCACCATTAAAAATTAAAATATTGCCCCTACACAATTTTTTTCTAGGTAAAGCCCAAAAAATCTCATTTTCACTGATTAAATTGAAATTGGCTATTACCCCCCATTGATTAAATTATCTAGATCTGCCCTGCTTCAATGCATTATACTATTGAAAAGCTGCACTGCCGGTTATAGTAATTCTAGCTATGGAGAAGCAGTCACTGCCCAAGTCGGGGTCTACGCTAAATCTTCTTCTGCCATATTAGATTACTTGTTCTTGATTTTTTCAGACTATCGTCGGATTTTAAACACAACAAATTGGCGTTGGCGAAGTGTTTAGCTGTACTCAATTTCTTGGTGTTGTGTATCACTCGGTTGCGAATGTCAGAAGTTCTTACTAGAATTAAACCACTACAAAAAATCTTAGGTTTGTGTAAAAAAATTGGTTTGTGTAAAATAATAAGCAAAATATAAGCAAAATTTTAATTATGTTTTTCTTCTTATTTTTAAAAATTTTGCTTATATTTTTCTTAATTTTATTTTTGTTTTCCTTATATTTTATTTATGTTTATATTTTATTTATGTTCGCTTAGATATTACTTAATATATTTTCAAATATCAAGAAATTTGAAGTATAAACAATTTAGAATCATGCTAATATGGTTATTTATCTTTAACATATTATATACATATATATATATATATCAGTTTCAACGATTTCTCGTTAGTGATAAACTAAAAAAAGAACCTACTTTAGCTTAAGTAATTATCAAAACTAGCTGAATACCCACGTTGACACGCGGGTTTTTTTTAATATATGTGATTTTCTATATATATATATATATAATACATATTTTAACATAGTGTAATTGAACCATATTAATATATTATTATAAGATGTAGAAAATTAACCTATTCTAATTGAACTGATTTTTGGTTTTATTTTCATCTTGTTTATTTACTTTGATTTTCTCATATTGGTTGGTCATTTAGGATTATTGATAAAGAGGTATCTAGCATGAATATATATCCATTATAAGCAATTCTGGCCAAAGGATTCTCTTAAGTTCTTTCTCGTGAACCTTTAACATCTTTCCACTCTCTTTAAACCCTATCGAACCCTTTTGGTAAAGTACTTATAATCTTCAACCGTTGCTCCTTCTCTCATCAGAATTACTTTTTTTTATATATAGCTATGATGTGAAGAAGGCGACCATCTTGAATTACTGTTCCAAAATCAGCTTCTCCTCTCTACATATTCTGTTTTCCTCTTTGATCAGAAAATTCACTTCTTTTTTAAGTCCTATCATCACACAAAAAAACACAACATTTTTCATTTTTACTTAACCCCAGCCAGCTCCATCACCATGTCAGGAGGTTGACAGCTCACAACATCAGCTACGGTTTCAGATGTGTGAACCACTTCATTCTCAGACCCCCCAATGCATTATCACCAGGAACATTGTTGCAGTCTAACCTCGCAAAACACAGTTTTTTTTTTTTTTCATTTCGAATCATATTACCAAGTACGGAAGTACCAACTTGTCCATCTCTGCAACTTGTGCAACTTTTCATAGTTATTGAAAATTAGCTCCAAACATTTGCATGGAAGAATACTAAGACACATTATCATATACAACCAATTTACAAAGCTATAGCTAGTTTTTGGTTACATACCTCTTTGAAATTGTTAGCTATATAAGCATTGTTAGTAAGAATACAAAAAGACTTATAATGAGATATTTTGTCTCGTGTATATATAATCCATCCGCTAAAAAGCAATGATCAAATATGAGAACAATAAAAAAACACTGAGCAATAATGAACATGCGATGTTTGATTAATATATAGACATCACTGAGCCATGACTGTCAAAACTTTAATAATTATGTATTATACAGTCAAAATCAAAGATTAGAATATGGAACGTTTTGTCATGACTTAAATTTGTAGCTTAAGAAATGTGGCTTGCTTAATGCTTAATTAGCTTGTTTTTGCTGATGTGGAAGCTGAGATGTGAAAAGTATGAGCGCTTAGTCTTTATACTCCATAATAGATATGTAGCTTTTTTCACATTCCTGTCTCCAATTACTTATTTACGTAGAAAGGGTCATCTTTTAAGAAACAAGGTTGACTAATAATTGTTGGTCATACATCAAGAATTACAACAATGCGTCCACTGTTTGCAGACCCACCAAATTTTCAATGTGACTAATAAGTTAAGAACCCTAGAGATTAGCTCCCACTTTTCATCTACTTTCTCTCTAATGTCAACACTTAATAATACTCTAAAATCTTCAAACACAGTTGTCAAGAAAGAATAAAAAGTTAACAAGAGAAACAAATTAAAAACTAGACGCGTGATGTAGAAGAAGGATGAACAACCATGTTTTGTCTCCCTGCAAGCCAAATCATGGTCCTCCTAGCAAAAGATGGCGTTTTCGTATCCAAAGATTCCGAATTTTCGCTCTTTTGATTCTCTTCATCGGTACAGATCCCATTCTTCGGAAATCGGATTGAAGAGGAAGACGCAGAAGAACAGTCATGATCTCTAGCACTAGTAGTACCCTTTTGCTTCTCCTTTTTACCCCTAAGCCAAATTTTCGACAAAGAAAAGCTCTCTGTTTCCACAACACTCTTCCCAATTTCCTTAACCGTTGGATCAAAACCGCATTCGGACATAACTACCCTATGCCCGGGAAAGCGACGGTCTTTGTCGGATAGTTTCTTGGTCGAAACGTGAACCTTAAGTGTAGCTTCTTGGTCCATAATATACTCATATGATCCCATTGAGAAGCACCTCCTTTCATCTACATTGCTACTATTACCAACAATGCAATTCTTGTTCTCACTTCCTTCACCAACATGATCAATGTTCCTAAACTTCCCTAGCTTAACTTGTAAAGGAACAAACTTTTCATCTAAACCATCCAATTCACCATCCGGGTCACATAATTTACGACCCGACCCAAAACGGGTCGACCCGAGATCATTAGCTTCAGGAATATGAACTATCATATCTCTCGAGCTTTGCTCACTCGCTGATTCACGAACAAGGAGATACGAGGAGCTTAGACTGTGGTGAGATGAGAAATCAGAGAGGAGGAGATTGGATCTACAAAGGGGACAAGTCGAGTGAGAGAGGAGCCAGGTGTCGATACAATTAACGTGAAAGGCGTGGCTGCATTTAGGCAAGAGTCTAAGCTTGTCCTCTGTTTCGAACTCGCAGAGACAAATGGGACAATCGAAAGGTGAGATTTTGAAGCCGACGATGGATCTGTAGTGGAAAACGGGTAACGTGTCGATTAATGATTGGTCGACGCCGGAATCGTGGAGGTGGAAAAGCTGTTGAAGCTGGCCTTGAAAAGCTGTGACGTTGTTGTCGAAGTAATCATCTCTGTTTTGAGACGATGGTGTGAGGAGGAATTTGACGAGGATGTGGATGAGACCGGAGATGAAGAAGATGATCGAGAGGATTATGATTATCATGAGGATGTTTGGGCTGATTTTGCTGCTAAAATCGAAGCTTGAGTTTGATCGGAGTGGTGGTGGTGGTGAAGGGGAGATGAAATTCTGGGTTGATTTGATTTCCGGGAAAATCAAGTTCATGTTTTCCCGAGAAAATTTCATGGGTGGGATAGAGATAGGTTGAAAGAAGGTGGAAGAACTTATCAAAACTTAAGCTTTTCTGGTGGGTTTCAGATATTGCAAGCGACCAGAAAATTTTCTCGGGGGAGAAAAAAAAAACACAAAAAACAGAGATTTTGGTTTCTCTTGAAAATTGAAAGAAGAGAAAGAAAGTTTGAGCTCAGAGTTTTTTTTGAAATTTATGAGACAGAGTGATGATTAAGAGAATTACAGGTTGGACCATTGATGGTGACAGATGAAATTTTTTTTTCGTTCATTTTATATTTATTTTTTCTTACACCAAGGAGGCAAGAAGAGTGTCTTTAAACATTTTTAAAAATTCCAGAAATTAATGGGATTTGGATCATATTATTAAATTACGTAGAGAAATGGAAAGTCAACGAAACATTTCTTTAAATAAAGAGACTGATAAAATCATTTTCCTTCATGCATCATGAATAATAATATCTTATGATTTTATAACCAAAAACTCCAGCCATCCATGTTAAATCCAACCGGACAAAGTGACAAACAATACAAAAACTTTACAATCCATATGAAAGAAAAAAAAAAAAAACATTTTTCTGACATTTTAACTTGTATTATATTAAATTTCCTAGTTTGAATTCAAAATAACATTGCCTTAAAATTCTGTGCTGGATATTTTTGATATCTTTCCACCAAACCATTACCTCTTTTATAGTAGTCAATACTCATCGTGACATTAAGTGAAAAACTATGACGTTGTGTCGTCATTAATTAAGCAATCGCCTCTATATACTTTAAACTGGTTGAAACTTTTAACCAAAAAAAAACTGGTTGAAACTATTCATGAGGCATGAATAACTGGTAAAAGCACGTATGGGACGACGGGGATGATGTCTTCAAGATTCTATCAAATTAGACATAATCACATAAGACCAAGCGACTGCAGAAAGAGTCAAAGATCCATACTACGGAATGAGTGATAGTTCTGACTTCAATTTTTGCGGGAGATCCGTTGTCAAATCTGGTAAAACGTGAGATTTTAGAGTGTAAAATATCGAGGGTTACTCAACACTTCAAGATTCAAAAGGCCTCAGGTGTTAAGGGATAACACGCACGGCGGCTCTGGTC
This sequence comes from Eutrema salsugineum, assembly GCF_000478725.1. Taxonomy (NCBI): domain Eukaryota; kingdom Viridiplantae; phylum Streptophyta; class Magnoliopsida; order Brassicales; family Brassicaceae; genus Eutrema; species Eutrema salsugineum. The sequence goes on along the minus strand of NW_006256901.1, from coordinate 541,315 downwards.
TTTGTAAGTGTTATCTCTGCAAACTTAGGTGGAGCCTAGAAAATGGAAAAGCAATGTCGAGGAAAGCAAAAAAAGATTTGATTCGGACCACGCATTTATTTGACATATCTTTGTTTGATTGGAAGATTTAAAAAAAGAAAAATAAAAATCACATGCAAGTTTGTTAATGTACTTCTACATCAAGTATGGGGATTCTTATAAAATTTGAAGTTATGCAGATTATTAAAGAAAATCTTACTTGAGATTTTGAGCGTGGTACAAATAGGACAGTTCTTCATGGTCGTGCATGTTAAAAATATATATGTCTATCGTTAGTGTGGTACATGTATAAATAAGTAGAACTATCTATGATGGATCCTTTCCTTGTGGTATATAAATAAAGATGTATGTTGTAGATTTGTCCGTGGAAAAGCTATTGTCTTGTTTCCAAATACTGCAATGAGATATATTCGCTAGTCATATGTAATAAGATAATCAAATTAAAATTTATAAATATATATAAGACAAACAAAAACCTTCATCCAAGAAACTAATAGACTTTTTTGTTTCTCTTGAAAAGAGCTATTGTTATCTATAGAACGAAATTAAATGAATTACGTTTCATAATTTTAGGCAGTTAACAAACATTCTAAGGGACACGAGAGAGAGAGAGAGAGGAAACAGGAAGTCGACATGCAAGAAGGTTCGGTTATGACTCGAGGAAAATTTGGTCTTGTGCATTTTTAATCTATTAGTATATGCTTAATTAGTAGAACAATATACATAAAAGGCTTAAAGATACGTACATCCTTCCAATATTTTATTTTAATCATTTTGTTTTCTAGTTTTGCGTGTTAATTTACCATGGTACACAATTTCAAACCGAGGATAATTGCTGAACGTAAGTAGAACCAAAATCCAACAATTTGTCAAAAAGAATAGAGTTTCTTTTTCTCTTCAAATAATCTTTTTTCCATAATTATGCAAGTAGAAATTATCTCATTTTTTAAGCTAAAAAGTAGAAATTATCGATCATTCTAACAATATGATAGAACATACTAAGTGGGATTTTAAAGATTTTCTGATCAAATGAGTAAATTTCAAACTTCGTATTAGTATACTTTTAATTAAGACGGAGTACTATAAGTATTTTACTTGCTCGGGTTCCATCATTTATTGGTAACCTATAGAGTACTTTCTACTAGTAATTAATACTAGTCCATCATTAACTTCACATATTAAAAAATATATAGAGGCGAATCAGCCAAGATGGAATTTGGTAGGCATCGTAAAATTTATGTTGGTAGGTCAACTTCAGACATTAGTTCAAACTTCAAATTCAAACTCATGAACTGAAGGACCATTACTATAAATTAGTTAACTGAAAAGTTTAAAAATAAATTTTTGTTTTCTAACAAAAAAAAGAGATTTTTGTTAGCTTGATTCTAGGAGAGGATGGCAAGAAAGCCCATTCATTCATTTTTTTAACAAGCCCACTCATACTTAAACCAAAAAAAAAAATGGATACACATTTGTTTAATTTTAACCTATGAACTTCGACATAGATATAGGTTTAAGATTTTTTTTTAGTCATACACGGTTTGAACTTCTGATTCAGTTTTTATATATTTATTAATTATTCATCTGAATTTGGTAAGGTAATTATCTGTAATTGGTTAACCATCTATCAAAATTATTTTGCCTTTTACTAAAATTCGAAAAAAAAGAACCTTAAAAAGCTAAGATCCCAACATCTAGCCACATACACTATCTTATTTTTTTATATAAAAAAAGCTCTGTCTTGTTCAAAACCAGTGTCATTTTATGGTTTCCTTTATGCAGAATTCAAAAAAAATATTATTTTATCTTCATTAACTTAAATCAAATTATTAGAGAGATCAATAAGATTGTAGATTTATATTTGAAAATGAAATCAAATTGATAAAAAAATATACTAAACATTTAAATTTTTGTTTGATGTTTAGAATTTATATATGAACATTTAAAATGAAACCGATAAAATAAATGTCAGGCTTTTTCTATGCATATGGGGGCACTGTGAGAAAACTCAATTAAACACCAATGTGTACACTGTAGTCAAAGTCGAAAACCAGAGGTTTACTTTTAAAAATCTACTTTAGATTGTGTCGAGCATGGTTGGTTTGACTCCGTAAAGTGTCCTACTTCTTGGTCTTTCAGTGTTCACTTCACTTAATATTTTATATTTTATAAATCCTTACATATAGTTTAGCAAGCTTATTAGTTCTTAACATTCACTTAATATTTTATAAATCCTTAATATGAGAAATCTTATAAACGTAAAAGTTTAATTAGGAAACATTGGAATTCTTATTTGAAGTACAATTTTTTTCAGCACAAAGGACCATCCATACATATAGTTTAGCAAGCTTATTAGTTCCATTCGATTTATTGGAATAGTACCACGAAATCATCTCTTCACGAAATCAATCAACTTCATATCCTGCAAAGTTCAAGCAAAAAAAAATAAAAACTTCATATCCTGCAGCAGATCAGAAAATAGCCTATATATTTTCAATTAAGAATATCAAATTTTCATTAGGATGTAAAAAAAAATTCAGATCTTGCCTAGTGATTTTATATATTGTTTGGAAAATCAGTCGATCTATATATTTTAATGAAATTCACTATTATATTTTAGGACAAAGACTCCTAGATACGAAGATGAATAGATATAAGAATGTAACTTACGGAGTGTATTCGACGCGGATGTTACCGGCATTGGTATTAGCGATGACCTGAAAAGCGTCACGAGAGAGATTAAGGTCGCCATTGCAAGGCTCCCGGCAGAAATCAACTACCTTGACGACTACGGTACGTCCGGTACACGCTCCGGGAAAGTTGTAAGTAGCACCAATGCATCGAACCCTGTACCTCCGACCACAAGCTCGACCTCCTTGATACAGATTGCTCTTGAGTCCAACCACCATCGTTTCATATTGTCTTCCAGAACAAGCAGACCCTGGATTACATTATTTCTTTGTAAGCAATGACTTATATAACATATTAAACATAGATACATATGTATATATATAATTGTATATATACGCACTAGTATAGGGAGGGTTGTAATAGACAGCTCTTCCTTGAGCAGCTTCAACGATTGGAGCTAAGATTTGTGCAAACACTATCACCATTATGACAAGCTTTAGCACCATTTTCTTTATTTAGTGTTCTTGCTGGTTTATGAGATAATGAAGCAAGGGATCAGCAGAGAGTATTTATATATATGTAGTATCTATTGTTTGATTCAAAGACTTGAGGAAAAAAAAACGAAAAGTCTTTGGTCTACTTTAAGTCTTCCATTATTGATTGTATATTGATTTCAGATGGGCCAATTTTTTCTTACTCTACCTAGAATTTCGGGTGAGTTGAATGAATATATGATGATGTATATGAAGGAAAATTCCAAGGAAATAGAAAGGATTTGAAATTTAAAGTTCACTTTTTGAATTTTTTTTTTTTTTGGCAGAGATAAATGATGAGGATTGTATTTCACAAATGTACGAAGGAAATTTCCTAGAAACTAAAGGGGGTTTGAAGTTCAAAGTTCATTTTCATATATTGTATCAATTATCGTGAAAGTTTATGAGGAATTGTAATTCAAAGCGGCTCTACGCAACTCGATCTGTGTTTAGATACTTTTATGATGTAAATATTGAACTTTTTCTAAATTGTAAATATTCATCAAAATAAAAATAATTATGTGTTACAAATTGAGTTAACAAATTGAACGACCTATAAGAACATGTACAATTGGAAAAACCATTTAGAGTCTCTATCCCTTTTTTTATTAATAAAATGGATAGCTTTAGTAGTAGAAACCCAAGAGAGAAACCTTGTATTTTTGTATGATTCAATGGGAGAAATCTTAATGGTCTTTAAAAAAACTTTTAAAAAAAAATTCAGTTTTTATTTTACATTAAACTTCAGTTTTACATAAATTTTACATTAAATTTCTTATTAAACTTCAATTTGACATAAAAACATAAATTTTGCATTAAACTTCAGTTTTTATTTTACATTACAACATTAGAAGAAATACTAAAACATTAAACTGAATACTAAAACATTACAACAAATAGAACATAAATTATTATACATTAAACTTGTGTTTTATTTTTGAGCTTAACCAAATTTTTGCCAGATATGTTCAACTAAATCGGCTTTTAATTTGTGATGCACATCTGGTGATCGAATTTTTCTTCGGGTATCCATCATATTTATAATATTTGTTGCCATGTTTGTCGAGTACGAGTAATCCACATTAGAACTTCCGCCTCCTTCTCCTTGTTGGAATTCTTGAACATTAAAGTGTCGGTATCCTTCTCGTTCGTCTTCAACTATCATATTGTGGAGTATGATAAAAGCTCTCATAATCTTTCCGATTTTTTCTTTGTCCCAAAACAAAGCCGGATTTTTGACAATGGCGAAACGAGCTTGCAAAACTCCAAAAGCCCTCTCGACATCTTTACGGGCAGATTCTTGGCGTTCAGCAAATAAACATGCTTTTGGACCTTGTGGTTTAGGTATAGATTGGACAAAAGCTGCCCATTTTGGATATATACCATCTATCAGATAGTACGCCAAATGGTACTCCGTTCCATTGACAAAGAAATTAACTCTCGGCGCTTGACCTTTTATAATGTCATCAAAAACGGGTGACCGATCCAAAACATTTATATCATTGAGGGTACCTGGCGGTCCGAAAAAGGCATGCCAAATCCAGAGACCGTATGAAGCTACCGCTTCTAAGACTATTGTGGGTTTCCCAAAACTTCGTGTATACTGGCCTTTCCAAGCGGTTGGACAATTCTTCCACTCCCAATGCATACAGTCAATGCTTCCTATCATCCCGGGAAATCCGCGCTCCTCTCCCATATAAAGTAGACGTTGAAGATCGTCTGCTGTGGGTCTTCTGAGGTACTCGTCGCCAAAGAGATTTATAATTCCGTCAACAAAATTTTCCAGACATGAACGGGCTGTACTTGCACCAAGGCGTAGGTATTCGTCAACGGTATCAAGTGTCGTGCCATAAGCCAATAGACGAATTGCGGCTGTACACTTCTGAAGTGCCAATAGACCAAGTCTACCCCGAGCATCTTGCCTCTGTTTAAAGAAAGTGACCTCGTTGGAGGGCTGATGTGTGCTGTCGTGTGTGTGTCGAGGGTTGTCAAGTTTTACCCTAATTGAAATCAATAGCCGCAAGTGCACAGATGATCGATTGTAGTACTTAGGGATCGAATCCACAGGGAAAGAGGATCTTTTTCTGCAAAAAGCCTTTGAAATAAGTATAAAGTAAGGAAGTCTAGAACCAAAACGGTTTTGTGGGAGTTTGGTAGTGTGTTTGAAATGCAAAAACGAAATCTTAAAAGAGAATACGGGAATTAAATGACGTAATAACTAAACTTAATAAAAATGACTAAAAATGTAAAAAACGGATATCTAATTGCTTAAATGAAAATGAACTAAAAAGGAAAGACAATATTGAACCAAAGCTTGAAAGAAAAATCGGTGTAAATCAATGAGAAAGAAGGCGTTGGGGTTCAGAGAAGTTTTCTCAGGGGTACGAACGATTCAAAACATTGCTAGAGAGTAAATTTGATAAGATCTTAGCTTAAACTTTTCGAACTGGAGTCACGGACGTATGAATACGCCACTGTCGTGATCATAGACAACTATCTCTCTCAACCTTGACCAGTAGGTTTCCACTCTGGCCCTAGAAGAGAAGAGATGCATTATGTTTAAGACTCGTCCTAATTCACAAATCACCCATATGTAGGTTTCCACTCCTATGTTTGTTTTGCTCTCCCAAACTAGATCTGATACCTGATGAACACTTTCGTGTCATCAAGCATCTGGATCAGATTGTAGTTCATGACGCTACTCTCATGCAGTAAAAACGAATTCAGAAGAAAAAGTTCAAAGATTCGGCTCAAAAGCTCATGGAATCCTCATCGAACATATAAATCCCCATCGAAAATCCCTTAATCCCAACAATAAAACTACTCAGACATAATGAACGAAATCAAAAACATAGTATTAATAAGTATAATAGAAACTGAAATTGAAAAATAAAGAACAAGGGTTCAAGAGAACAAATCTCTCTCTCCCTAAAAGCTAAAGCAAAAACAATAAAAATATGAAGTAATGATAGATGGTATTAGGTTACACAATCTCCCTTTGTTTAGGGTTCCTAAGACATGTATTTATAGTGCTCAAGACCTCTTTGGACGTCACTTAGGGTTTCTCCAAATGTGGGCTTCAGAAATGGGCTTTTTGGGCTCGGAGGTTGATGGCCGCGGTCGGGACAAGTGTGACCGCGGGGAACAAGTGTTTGGCCACGGTCGGGATGCTTCTGACCGGGGGGAATGAGTGTTTGGCCGCGGGTGGAAGTGCTTGCCGGCTGGTTTACGGGACATCTTGCTCTTCGCGTATCGTTTGATTAAACCGTTGGATTGCCAAGCTGTAAAGTGCACTGGAAAGCTGATACTTCCATCTTTAAGGTCTCCAAATTTGAGCTGGATCAGACGGTGAGAAGGCTTTCAATCAGGGGTGAACTTCTGACGGTTTGACTCTGAGCTGAAATCTGGTTTTCTATCCATTTTGTTAAGCTTTTCCCTAAGTTTCCTGAAAAGAGTCTTGGAACTACAAATACTAGAAAAACGTAATAAAAGTACTTAAAAGCAATTAAAAACATAGAAAAAGTATTTCAAAACGATCCATAAAAGTGGTCAAAATACGGTGTTATCAAGAGCCGATGAACAATACGCAAAAACAATGCCTTGTTCATCCTAAAACGTCGCCAGAAAAGGTGATCGGGGTAAATTGCGTTTTCGCTGAAGTAATCATTCCACAATCTTGTGTGGCCTTCTTCTCGGTTTCTTTCTATGAAAGCTCTTTTCTTCTTGGATGAGGTTGCTTCTGCTTGATCAGCATAATCAATTAAGAGATTCTGGAATGTTTGTTCGTAAAACTGATCATAAATCTGATCATAAGTTTCATCAAAGGGAGTTTGGGAAGAAGAAGCCATAAGAAAATAAACGAGATGAGAGAATTTGGTTATGAGGAGTACGAGAAAATAAAAGAGTTTGTATGAGAATTTGGTGTCAACGGGAAAATAAAAGAGTTTGTACGAGAAAATAAAAGCGTTGGAATTGAGAAGACAGAATGAAAATGAAAAATAGAGTATAGCTTAGAGGAGAATGAAAAGATCGTATTGAGAAAAAGAGTTTGTGGACATTGTGTGTATTAAAAAAGACGTACATATATATAGAAAGATGGAGAATAATGCAGATTGAGTTATTGACCGAACATATGGACCCAAAAGAACAATAATACAAAGACAATGCCAAATACTCCACTACACTGAAATACAAAGACATGAATTATTGACTCACATGTTGTTGTCTCTTTGTGTAAGCTGCATCTTTACTTTGATGAACCCGTGACTACTTTTCTTTATGTCTCCACAACTCACTTTGAACACTGAAATACAAAGACATAAGTTTAAAAGCCAGGTAAATAAAGATTCTCCTTTATACATAATCAAGCATCATCATTTCCTTTATACTCTTTCACTTTAAAAGCCAGGTAAATAAAGATTCTCCTTAAACATTAAAACATTACACATAACGGACAATTCTGAAACTGAAACATAACAAACACATCTAACACATAACGGACAATTCTAAAACTGAAACATAACAGACACAAACATGATTTTGAAAATCATAAAAATAACAGACACATAACGGATTCAGCCTAAACAAGTACCAAGTTCCAAATCACTGATTCTGCATCATTTCGGAGATTAGCTGCATCTTCATAGCTTCTTCTTCTTCACAGAGGGGTCCCTTCGCAATAAGGGAATCAAGAAGAGCCATCTTCTGGGTTTCTTTTTTCAAAACCAATTCTTCTCTTTTCATACCCCACATGTTGCTGAACACATTAACAGCGTCAACTACGTCGAGCTTTTTACTTTTAGCCTTTGTGGCTTTAACACCAGGAGGTCTGACCGTTCCCTGATTAGCTGCACCATTCTTGTTTCCATCTTCATTCCCCTCTGCATTTCCATCATCGGGTCTCCTCCTTTTACAGCTGCCATTGGTTTTATTGGCTGAAAAATCACACCACTTCTGATCGTTCTTCAGTTCCTTCCAAGCGTGTTCCATACTGAATTTCTTCTTATGGATATTGAAGAAAATAGCATGCGCATTTTTTAGAATGTCATTCTCATTTTGACCGCTTGTTCTTTCTCTTGTTGCAGTCCCATAAGCCCCACAGAACTTGCACACAAGATCATTAATCTTGTGCCATCTTTGTTTGCATTGCCCTGCCTCTCAGACTTCTCCTCCGTTTTGACTCGCCGCGAAGTACAAAGCTATGCGACTCCAGAAAGTTCCATTTTTCTGCTCATTTGCTACAACCGGGTCCTTCGAGGTGTTTAACCACGCACTGATGAGAAGGGTATCTTCTGCAGGACTCCACGGTCGTCTTATCACCTTGCTCGTCACTCCAACCTCTTCTACTTCATCGGTGGAAGCTTGGGTACCGAAGGCATGGTTTTCGAATGAAGGGTATGGATTTGGGTAAGGTGACACACTCTCTTGTTGACTTTGTAAAAGATCAACAAAGTTTGAGGTGTTGTTAAATGGGAAGCGAGAAGACATAATGGTTGAATAGAAAGTGATGAGAACGAGAGAAGAGAAAGAGAGAATAGAAAGAGAGAACAGGTTGTGAGCTTTGAAGACAATTTGACTAAGATGAAAGAAATGGGAAAAAATAGAAGAATTTATAAAAGCATGAAGAAGAGGGAACAATAGTATCCTACGGCTACCTTAAACACAACCATAGACAAGAAGCATTTATCACAAGGGTTTAGACTTGACTAGACAGATATCTACCTTCTACATTAACTAATCCCTTATTCCATTTATTATCTAACACTACCTAAACCCACCATTTAATACAACTACCTAGTAAGTGATTGAATCTAACCTTTTCAGGATGGTGAACATGGATTGCTTCATGCCGATGTGCTTCTTCTCTCCTCTTCCTGTCATTCTGCAGCATTCACTCCTCGTGCAGAGAACAAAGGCGACAATAAATAAGAGTTAGCAAACAGCACATATAGAAACAACAGTTAATGAACTACAACTACACAAACAAGACCTGGATAAGACAATCACAGTTAATGAACTTCAACTATAAAGAAAACAAACAAATTTAAAGAACTTGACAAACTAATACCAACGTTCAGGTTAGCTTACTAATTACTACCGGAACCATAAAGTACCAACGATCAGAACTTAAACTATAAACAAAACAATCAGAGTTAATGAACTTGTCAAACTAATACAAATATCAAACAAAAACATCGATACTTAAAGAAAAAAAAAGATGGAAGCCAAACTTAAACTAACTAAAACTGATACAAATGTAATTGTGAGATTAACTGAAACACCAATGGACTTTTATGGTGAGCATGAGTTAGAAAAAAGGGGATCAGAGAGACATAATCTGCGTACCATGTACTCGTAACCCCTTCCTTCTCTAATCTTCCTCATTTCCAAAACATTCTCGTAATTCTCAGGGTTCAACTTCCAGTATAACACTCCCAGCTCTGCAAAACACAGCACAACTATAGTTAGAGGGAATTCTCCTCTTGTGTATATGTAACTAAATCCTTAGTTTAAGACTAATAAAAAGTTCTGTTTACTTTAGCTTTGTAATAGAGCTCAGAAGTGTATCTTGTCGAATTACAACTCAATACAAGAACAGACAAAGCAAAAACAAAATTCCACATTGAGGCGATATGAAAGCCAAAGTCGAAGATCATTTCATCCCAGACTAAATCAGCATAGATATCCAATCACAACCTAAACCCGATACCTCTACACCCTTTTATTAAACCATTTCATCCCAGACATAGAATCTAAATACAAAAATCAAAACAATTTCACTTGACTCTTTGCTTACCTTCGCCGACAAATACATGGATCCAGAAGCTTCGATCGGTCCAAGCTCCTTCATTCCGCCAAGCAGAGGTTGTGAGGACATCGACGCCTCCGTCTGAAACACTCGCCGACGAAGAATCCAGATGAATCGCCGACTCGCGATGATCGACGGAGAGAACGAAGAAAGCAAAAAAAATACAAAGTTATCGGGTAAAAAATGAGAATGCATTTTCTTCCTTCTTTTTTTTGGGTCCAATAACAAATCGCCACGTGCTCGCCAGATACGTTTCTCCAATCTCCTAATTTGGAGACGTCTCTCTTTTTTTTTAAGTGTTTTTGATTTAATTAATTGCTCTAAAATGTGTAGAAACGACACGAGAATACGCCGTTGCACTTACTCTAAGCTTGCTTCCAACGCAAAAAAAAAAAAAAAAAAAAGAATATAAACATCAAAGCTTTGAAGCAGCATGTATGATCATGATGTGTTTCATGATTCACAAAATTTAAAATAAGTATGAAGATAAACATAAAACATTAAGGTTCACACATTCATCCGTAAATGAGAAACCATTTCCTTCTTCTCTACTAGTAGTTTTGAAGTTAACTAAAGGCTAAATCGAGTGAATGATACAAAGATCATTTTATTAGGAATTAACTTGGATTACAAGTAGTTTTGGAATGAGTTGTTTTATTTGACGTAGATCAGTTCGGTTTGTTCAGATAACACCTATAAACTAGTCAAAGTGAGGTAGGTATGACGTATGAGAAACAAAATTGCTTTGTTGACATTTATTACATAAAGTGACAATTACAGTACATCTCTTTGTCAAGTAAAACGTATAGTACGTTTATGAATTACATATATTTGCATGAGGATCCGGCTACTGGGCTGAACGGGCCCAGATCTGTATACGATACCGAGAGATGACGGATCAGAACCGGACAAACAAATAATGCGCAACCTTGTGGATCACCAAGACTCTTCTGGTTCTGATCAGTGTGGTTGAGATAACGAGTGATCTTACCAAGAAAGTTGTTTCTGTCGGCTTATCTCTTTAGCCTTTATTATTCACCTCACCAATCAACGATGCAAATGAGAATTGTTAAAAATGACCTTACAAAACTTTTTGTTATAAAACTAACATAGATCCTTACGAAAATTTGGAACCCAAATTACATAAATAATTCTATACAAATTCAATTCATTAAAAAGGAATAAAAGAAAAAAGTGGAAAACAAAAAAATAACAATTCTATGTTTGTTTGCATGGTTTTTAGTTTTTGGTTTCTGGCTTTTGGGTTATGGTTTTTGATTTTTAGATTTTGGTTTTAAAATTTTGGTTTTTGATTTTGCTGTAGATTTTGGTTTCTTAAAAACTTGAATGGTATATAATTGGTTTTGTTTCTGGTTTTGTTAACAATAATTATTTTTTAAAAAGTGTTATTATGCTTTTTCATTTTTCATGTGTTTAAGATTACTAAAAATATTTTTTTTTTCAAAATCGTATTTTTTATAAAAAAAATAATAAATCACAAAATTTTAGAAGTAATAATAAAAATATAAATTTAGAAATAAGATTTTTTTATAAAAAAACACCATAACTCACAAAAAATAAAACCACTATAGATCTAAAATTAAAAATTATGAAACGAAAATGCAGATATATTTATTTCATTACTTCACATTATTGTAGAAATAAGATTTTCAATTGAAAAAAAAATAAAATAAAAAATAATTGAGAAAAAACAGTATTTATAAAAATTAAAAGAAAACACAATGTACCGTAACTTTTTTTTGAAGAAACTCCTAAATAGTAGTTTATGGTTTCTATTTAGAAAATGTAAAAACTTTGAAAAACTAGTTTTCCTAAAATTTAGGAAATCTGTTTATTCAAAAACTTGAATGGTTAAGAAAATGGTTTTTTGAAAAACAAAATCCAAAATCTGTTCCAAAAACTGCAAACAATTAAGGCCGAAGTATTTAAGTAACGGTTTCATATGCCTTTCCTAGTAAGAATATAACTTTTGAGGTAAAGTCCGAATATTCCATATTATGGCTTCGAAAAAGTGGTATGAAGATAATGTTTTTAAATTGGGTAAGAAGATATTTATTAACACGAGTATCTTATTATATAGTTCGATACACATCTACTATAAATTCCAGACATAGAGCCAAAAAGCAAGAAAATATTAAAAGTTTTGTTCACATGATCCAAAGCCAAAAAGGTAAAACAAAAGTCACTCATCACATGACCGTTTTAACCAAACGTTACTAGATTGGAATCCATTTTTATATCTCAAATTTGCAAACTTCAAAAAAAAAGTTCGAGATTTCTCTGAAAAGTTTTGATTGCGTCATATTCCTTTTTAGAAATACCACTGATTTAGAATTTCAGTTCGCAAAAAATATCAAAATCTTTCCTTGTTTAGCTTCTCACATTAGATTTTAATTCTGGTACGAGAGAGACAGAAGCCAAAATCAAAAAAGAAAAAAAAGGAGAGATTTTTATTTTGGCGATGCCTCCGACAAATAATAACCGAATCTCCGGCGAGCCACCACCGTCTACCTCGGCGTATCCACCACCGCCAAAGCCGAAAACAAGGATTCTCTCTATATTTCTCGTAGGTGTTATCATGATGTTAATCTTCTCTCTTTTCCTCCTCCTTATCGGCATCGCCTCTGTTCTTCTCCTCCCTCTCCTCCTCTCTTCTCTCCATCGCCACCTACGACGCCGTCGCCGTAATCGCCGACACGAATCCTCAGATGGGTTTTCTTCGAGAGTCGTGAAAAAGCTTCCTCAATTCAAATTCTCCGAACCCACCACAAGCGATTGCGTGGTTTGTCTTGATGGATTCAGACAGGGACAGTGGTGTCGGAATCTTCCCGGTTGCGGACACGTGTTCCATCGGAAGTGTGTGGACAGTTGGTTGCTCAAAGCCGCGACTTGCCCGATTTGCAGAGCTAGGGTTAGATTTAGGGAGGAAGATGCAGAACATATGGAGAATTTTGGAGATGTTTTGATCATAGGACAAGTAGTTTGCTAGATTTGTAAGTGCTCTGCTTTTTCTGTTTTTTTTTTTCAACTACAATTGAATTATAAAGGTTAGTAAAACCATATTTACAAATTTACAATTTCCCCTAAACAGTGTTTGAAGCTTGGTTTCTTTTATGTTTGGTCAAATAGTATGATGTGTTGAATGACGTTCAAAAAAAAGTATAATGTGCTATATATTTAATAAGGATTCAACATTTCAAATGATGACTTGTTCCTTTGAGAAGACCAAATGCTTCATTTGTTTATAGAACCCTTATTTTCTTTAACAAGATGTAAGTAGATGTAGACGTTTCGTTTGTTTCTTGACAGTTTCAACACGAATTGCTGAACGTAGATAAGGTGCAATGTTGAACATGTTTACCTCTTGTTTGCTCTCTTTAACATCTCAAGTTATGTCGCGATCAGGAAGTCATTGTTTTAAGACTTTTCTTTGATGTGTTTATGCTTCGGTTTATTGACCTTGAATTTGTCTAACTCTTGGTTTCTTTCTTTTGAATTTGGATCCAATAGGTGATATATATATTGTGTCTCTCTAGACTTGGACTCAGTCAAAATGGATGATAAAAAACTCCATAACTGAAGCTACCCCGTAGGTGTACAAGCCAAAGGCTCTTTCCTCCATAGAAAAGTACGTACCGGGTCAATCACTCAATCAGTCTTTTGGTTAGTAGTATTTAAGCAGATAGGTATGATCTTATAAACCCTAAACCATCTTTTCCAAAACCAGTATCCAAGAGCTTTTCACTTGTTCTTTTTTTTTTTTGCTTGCAACCCATATGGATCGGTTTACGTTCTTGAATGTTCTTATGGAGGTTGCAGGTATCTTAAACGAATCCCGCAAACTCTTTCTCAAGAACAAGAAGTTGATGTTCTCTGTCTTGGTATTTCCTCTCTTGCTCAATGGTTTAGTTTTCTTGTTCAATGTCCTTACCATCAAACACGAGATAACAAACTTGATCCTTGAAGCAAGTTTGTTACCTATAGATCCAAGCGCACCGGACTACATTTCCCATCTTATGAGAGTCTTTGCGGATTTTCGCCAATTTGTCGTTTCTTTAGACATCTTCTTTGTCGTCTCCTCCATCATCAACCTTTTGTCCGTTGTAGTCATCGTCCATGCATCGGCTCTTACTCATAAAGATGACAACATCATCAAGATCAAAGATTTTCCGCTTTTGACCCTTCAATCTTGGAAGGGACCTCTTGTAACCAGTTTCTACATTTTCCTCTTCAGTCTTGGCTATTGGTGTCTCTTCTTTATAATCCTTTACCCTATCCTTTTGTTCTCTATAAAATTCGATTCCTTGCCAGCCAAGTCTGGCACTTTATGGATTATCGTTTTATGGATTATGTTTGTGATCTTTGAGTCCTATTTAGCTATCGTTTGGAACCTATCTATGGTCATATCGATACTTGAGGAAACTTATGGGATCCAAGCTTTGGGGAAAGCTGCAAAGATTGTCAAAGGCATAAAACCGAAACTATTCCTGTTGAATCTTTTCTTTGGTGTATTGGTCTTCGGTTTAGTTCAGATCGTGAGGCTGGTAGATTTAAGACGGTCATTCGCGGTTACATTAACCTCCGGTTTGGTCCTTGTGAGTTTGGTCTTCGCAGTGAGGATGTTTCAGCATGTGACTTACACCGTTGCATATTTCCAATGTAATAGCTTCCAAGGCAGAGACGTTGAGTCGCTCAGGGATGTGGAATATTCAAAACTATCCTCCTCTACACTTATGGGAACATTGCCTTGATATATCAAGAGAGAAAGGCTTATATAGTATGGTCTCAATTAAATGAATTGTTTGTTTGTTTTCCGGATTTGGTAAACTTTTATGTCGATGGATACATCTATCAAGATATTTTTGCTTCTTTTTAAAATTGTAATGGTAAACTTTTATGTCGATGGATACATCTATCAAGATATGTTTGCTTCTTTTTTAAATATTGTAAATGCCACATACGACGAGTACCTTACCCATTTTGATCAAAATGACAAAATCACTATATTACAAATTTTTCTTATTTCGGTTTCTAGAACAAACCAAATTAATACATAGTACAAATCACACATGTCTTTAATTATGTTTTTGTTGGATAATTCCTAACTTGTTTAGGAAGTTATCTCTTTAGAAAGTTGTTTAAAGAGATAAACATAAAGATTTATTTAATAAAGTTTTAGATATAGTTTAATATCTAGATAAGGTTTTATATTTCCTTTATCATATAGAATTAGAAGAAGCTAATATCTATATAAACAGAGTCTAAGGAGAGATGTTCCTTAAGACTAAGAAAGAGAGATTTAGTTTTGAGAAGTTTCTAAATCAATAAAGAAGAGAAGTTCTTTATATCTAAGTTCTTAGCACATTGAAACTTAGAATTGGTATCAGAGCAAAGATCAGAGGAGACCTGTGTGTGTGAATTCATAAAGCCAAGATGGGAGACGTAACTCAAGCAACGCAACAGACAAAGGAGCTCGGAGCTCCGTCAATTAAATGTCCAATGCTATCGACCACAAATTACACTGTGTGGGCGATGAGGATGAAGATCTTACTTCGTGTAAGCGAAGTATGGGATACGATCGAGCCAGGGATTGACGATCCAAAGAGGAATGATGTGGCGACAGCCCTGCTCTTCCAATCTATCCATGAGTCACTTATTCTGCAAGTCGGAGAGCAAGATTCCGCAAAGAAGCTGTGGGATGCAATCAAAGCGCGTCATCAGGGAGCAGACCGTGTGAAAGAAGCTAGATTGCAAACCCTTGTAGCAGAGTTAGACCGATTAAAGATGAGTGACTCAGACACGGTTGATGAGTTTGCAGGCAAGATATCAGGGATTGCAGCTCAATCAGCCTCGTTAGAAGAAACAATCGAGGAGACTAAGTTGGTTAAGAAGTTCTTAACAAGTCTTCCTCCACACAAATACATTCACATCGTAGCTTCCCTGGAGCAAGTTCTAGACCTCAAAACAACGGGCTTTGAGGACATAGTCGGACGCATAAGGCATACGAAGATCGAGTAGGAGGAGAGACTCGAAACGAAGACCAGGGAAAGCTGTTGTACGGAAACTCAAGCAGAGGCGGTGGAGCTAGGGGGAGATGAAACAGAGGCGGAAGAGGCAGAGGGAGTAACAGTTCTGGTAGAGGCAGAGGTCGAGGAAGGACTAGTGAGCAGAACCAGAGTGAAACCAAAGAGCAAAACCAGAAGCCTAAGAAAGATCTCTCCAAGATAATCTGCTCGAGATGTGATAAAACAGGACACTACGAAACACAATGTCCTGAAAAACCAATGAATCATCAAGAGACAAACATGAATGAAACTCAGGAGGAGGATGCTCTTTATGTTCATGAAGTAGTGTTTTTAAACGAAGACAGGGTGTTTCCAAAGAATTTTGAAACAAACTCAGACAGTGAGTGGTATCTAGACAACGGAGCAAGTAATCACATGACGGGTAATGTGAATTTCTTCTCAAGATTAGACGATAACATAAAAGGGAGAGTAAAGTTCGGAGATGGCTCGTATGTCAATATTGTCGGCAAAGGATCTATAGTATTTATAGGAAAGACCGGTGAAAGAAGGAAACTCAACGACATCTATTACATACCGGAGCTCAAGCATAACATTATCAGTCTAGGGCAAACGACTGAAGGAGGGTGTGAAGTAAACATGAAAGGTGACACTTTAACACTAAGAGACCCAAACGGAAAGCTTCTGGTCCGTGTTACAAGGTCAGCAAACCGACTTTACAAGACACCCATGGAGATTAGCTACCCGAAGTGTCTTTACGTTCAAGACAATGATGCTACAAAAACTTGGCATGCGAGGCTTGGTCATGTAAGCATTGGAGTCATGAATAACATGATTAAGAAGGAGATGGTTATTGGTATGCCACAAAATACACACGAGAAGACTATTTGTGACGTGTGTATGGTAGGAAAGCAAACGAGAGTTGTATTTCCACCAAAAGCAAACTACCGTGCAACTCAAGCTTTGGAATTGATACACGGAGACTTGTGCGGACCGATAACACCACCAACTCCAGCTAATAATCGGTATGTATTCGTTCTAATTGATGATTTTTCAAGGTTCATGTGGTCAATCTTGTTAAAAGAAAAGAGCGAAGCATTCGATCGGTTCAAAAGGTTCAAAGAGCTGGTAGAAAAGCAAACAGGCCTATCCATCAAAACCTTTCGCACCGATAGAGGAGGAGAGTTTACCTCATCGGATTTCAATCGGTTTTGTGAAGAAAGAGGAATCGCAAGACACCTTACAGCACCATACACGCCACAACAGAATGGTGTAGTCAAAAGGAGAAATCGAACTTTGATGGAAATGACAAGAAGCTTGCTTAAAGCTATGAAAGTACCGAATGAGATGTGGGGAGAAGCAGTAAGGCACTCAACATACATCATCAACAGAGTTCCCACCAAAGCTTTGAATGATCAAACACCATACGAATGCTACACAACAAATAAACCCAACGTTGCTCATATAAGGGTATTTGGTTGTGTAGCATATGCAAAAATCACCACACCTAATCTTAAGAAGCTAGATGACAGGTCGAGGACGGTGATAAATCTTGGGACAGAAGAAGGTTCTAAGGCTTATAGGCTTTACGATCCAGTCACAAGAAAGGTGATTGTTAGTAGAGACGTAGTGTTTGATGAGGAGAAAGCTTGGGACTGGTCGAAAATTACAAGTAACCTGGACGAAGAACCAGGTACGTTTAAGCTTTATCAAAGAGGTTTCATTGAAGATGGAATCGTACATGGTGATGATCACAATAACAACAACAATCACGAGCCGGTTCAAGAACATGAAAACCAAGATGATGAAGAAGAAGATGTGCACGTGGAAGAAGGTGAAAATCAAGGAGTTGATAATCACCAAACTGTGACAAGATATGGTCGCGTAATCAATAGACCAAGGTATCTTGACGATTACGTACTTATGGCTGATCTCGAAAGTGTGAAATTGTTGTTTACAATCGATGGAGAGCCAGAGAATTACTATGAAGCAAAAAATTTGAAAGTGTGGTGTGAAGCCATGAAAGCCGAATTGGATTCTATCACAAAGAACAAAACGTGGGAGCTTGTAGAACTTCCTGAAGGAGTGAAAGTCATAGGACTGAAGTGGATCTTCAAGGTTAAGAAAAAGGCTGATGGATCGGTGAACAAATATAAAGCAAGGCTAGTTGCAAAAGGTTATGTGCAACAACAAGGTATAGATTTTGAAGAAGTCTTTGCACCAGTTGCAAGAATTGAAACTATACGTTTCCTTATAGCCATTGCTGCAACAAGAGGTTGGAAAATTCACCACCTAGACGTTAAGACGGCGTTCTTGAATGGAGATCTAGACGAAGAGGTCTATGTAAGTCAACTGGAAGGCTTTGCAAAGAAAGGAGAAGAAGGCAAAGTTTTCAGATTATATAAAGCGTTATATGGTCTATGACAAGCGCCCAGAGCTTGGAATCTCAAGCTTGACCACGTTTTGAAGGAGATGAGCTTCACTAAGTGTGTCAAAGAACCATCGGTTTACCTCAAGGAAGAAAGAAAGGATTTCTTGATTGTAGCAATATATGTTGATGACTTATTTGTTATAGGTTCTTCAAAGAGGATTATTGACAAATTTAAGAGGGACATGTCAACAAGATTCGAGATGTCTGATCTCGGAAAGCTATCATACTATCTTGGTATAGAAGTAATTCAAGGAGCGGAAGGAATCAAGATCAGGCAAGAAGCCTATGCTCAAGGAATTCTTGTTGATACTCAGATGGATACATGTAATTTGACTCATGTTCCAATGGAGTCAAACCTAAAG
This sequence comes from Eutrema salsugineum, assembly GCF_000478725.1. Classification (NCBI taxonomy): domain Eukaryota; kingdom Viridiplantae; phylum Streptophyta; class Magnoliopsida; order Brassicales; family Brassicaceae; genus Eutrema; species Eutrema salsugineum. The sequence goes on along the minus strand of NW_006256901.1, from coordinate 522,467 downwards.
CTATCAAAAGCGGAAGATGAACCGGAGATTGATGCTACACAATATAGAAGGGCTATCGGATGTCTTAGGTACCTCATACATACACGACCAGACCTATCTTATGCTGTTGGAGTTTTAAGTAAGTACATGCAAAGTCCAAGAAGTTCTCATGGACAAGCACTCAAACATGTATTGAGGTATGTGAAGGGAACGACCGAGATGGGTCTATTCTTTAAGAGAGATGGGACGAGTAAGATTGTTGGTTACAGCGATAGTAGCCATAACATTGATGTAGATGATGGGCGAAGCACCTCAGGGCACATTTTCTACTTCGGCTCGTCACCAATCACATGGATATCCATGAAGCAGCAAACTGTCGCGATGTCGTCATGCGAGGCAGAGTTTATGGCTGCAACAGAGGCAGCGAAGCAAGCCATTTGGCTTAAAGAATTGCTGAGTGAGTTACTAAGAGTAGAAGACGAGAAGGTCCTGCTAAGAGTTGACAACAAATCCGGCATAGCCCTTACCAAAAATCCAATGTTTCATGGGCGAAGCAAGCATATACTTAGGCACTATCATTTCGTTCGAGAGTGTGTTGAAAACGGACAGATAGAAGTCGAGTACGTACCAGGTGTGGAGCAGAAGGCAGATATACTCACCAAGGCTTTAGCAAAAAACAAGTTCAAGGAGATGAGGAGCTTAATCGGAGTTCAAGCTATACAGTCACCCGGAGTTCAAGTTGGAATTAAGGGGGAGAATGTTGGATAATTCCTAACTTGTTTAGGAAGTTATCTCTTTAGAAAGTTGTTTAAAGAGATAAACATAAGGATTTATTTAATAAGGTTTTAGATATAGTTTAATATCTAGATAAGGTTTTATATTTCCTTTATCATATAGAATTAGAAGAAGCTAATATCTATATAAACAGAGTCTAAGGAGAGATGTTCCTTAAGACTAAGAAAGAGAGATTTAGTTTTGAGAAGTTTCTAAATCAATAAAGAAAAGAAGAGAAGTTCTTTATATCTAAGTTCTTAGCACATTGAAACTTAGAGTTTTTAGTTGACTTGTTGTGGGGATTCGGCCTAACTTCCCGAGGATAAGACTCAAAATGTTGGAAATTCATGATTCTAGGTAGGAATCTGATTCAGGAAGAGATATACTATTTTTGGAGGACGATGTTTAAAATCTGATTCAATGATGATGTTGAGACAAATACTCTGTTCGATATTTTACGTCTAATGGACATAAATGATAAATGCGTAAACCAGGCATCTCCCCACCTAATATGGAAGATGAAAGATGTATTTTATTCAACATATGCAGTACATTTTCAATAATCAGATCGTTCGAACCCATATCGACTCATCATTTTGTATACAAGTTGCAACTATCACGTGACTTTCCGATATTGTTACACTGTAAGTAAATAATAAGATTAAACATTCAATTAATGAAAAAAAACATTCAATTATAATACGCATATTTCTAAACAAAATCATATAAAAGTTAGAACAAAAAAAAAAATTAAAAATATTGCAACAAATTTAATAAACTAAAACTGCATGTTTTTGGGTTTACTAGATTATGTTTCGTATATGTCAGTATCTCTAAAGAGTACAGAGAGATGGATAGTTTTAGAAGATCAATTGTTGTAAAAATTGACCTGTCGAGTGTAAAGAGAAAATGTTTTAATTTTTTTTTTTTGGTGAAAACGATCTCTCCAAAGAGGAGGAAATATTTGATGGGATTGATCTCTTAAAACAAAAAAAAACTGTAAGAGAAATGACATCTTCATGATGGACAGACAACGTAGAATATAGGGTTCGTCTGACCGGAGAATCACCAGTCGAACCACCAAAAAATGTTATTGAGCATCGATGCTCTATGCAACCACAACAAAGGAGAATCTGCTCCTTATCTGCCTCGACAAAGGAGAAGCCCTCGAAGATACATTTGAGAAAGTTTTAAGAGAGCCGGTGGCTGACATGTGAAAAGGAGGTGGTGGATCTGAAGTGTGGTTATTTCATTCCGTTTCAAACTGAATCTCACTTTAGAACTATCTAATACTTCATTTGTTTTATTATAGTTGATTTTCTGAATATTTACACACATTAAAAAAGCTATAAATGTTCAATTATTTACTGTTTATTTTTGTTAATTAAGTTACTTTTACAACTGATTTTATTATTTTTATTATTATTCTTTCTTTTCTAACTGTGTATTAATGAAGTAAAACAATATGCATTAATATTATTCATTCAATTTAAAGAAAAGACATGCAGTAATTAGATCTAAGAAATCAAATATTTGACTAATAAATTTTAGGAAAAGTTGACCTTTATGACACTTTTAAAGAAAAAAATGCGTGGGTTAGAACTTTTGAAAGACAAAAACAGTTGTCTATAGGAGTTAGTGTCCACAAAATAGTAGGGTGTTATTAAGTATAATAAAACACCAAAAAAATGGCATTTCTGGAATAAAACACGTAAAAGATGACATCTGAGACAATTATTTTAAATTTTATTCAGGTGACTTTTTGAAACATGATCGCTAATCTGAACTCTGATACAGTGTTAGATTTCCCTAACTCAAAACTAATTAGTAAAGTGGATTGAATCATGTTTTTTTTATATATATATATTACTTACAGTTTTTTCTTAAGCTTTTGATATAAATTTCTAAAAATTTATATATACCAGCTTTATATGTTAGACAGATAACAAATGTCCGTACACCAATTAAATTGTGAGTCTCTTAAGAACTATTACCCAATCGCTAGATTGTCATGATTTTGCAATATATGTGTAAAAGCTTTAAGGAAAAACTTTTGAATAAATTGTCCAAACAATGTAAAAACATATCACATGCGATTGTCAATTGGCAATACGGCAAAAGTAAGATGGACTTTGAATTTCACCCGATATGAAATGATGGAAATGGTCACACATTGATTTTAGTATATTAATTATATACTTAAGCAGGAGAAAGCCCTAGAAAACCGACATCATCTTTGGTGAAGAGAAAAAACAAAAAAAAAAAAAGGAAAGAAATTTACGTTTTATTTTGGTTAACACACAATTACGTATTAACGTGTATGGAACCCAATTAATTCCGGCCCACTAATAATGTATAATATCAGCTGAAGTTGTTTTCACATTTATTTTCCTAAGAAATTGTAGGACCATCATTCAAAAGTTATTGATGCTAACTGCTCACCCCCCATAAAAATGATAAAAGTAATTCATACTAGCTATATGTTCAGTAATCAGTAATCAATTCGTATTTATATTTAGTGACAGGAATATTAATAAATCGAAAATTCTACAATGTTGGACACATTACGAGTGTTCTAATCTTCGAGAGGAGGAGGACGTTGTCTATTTGGAATGATCATCAACAAAAGAAAAAAAAACATTAATCGACATATAAAGAAACCTCAAAATTTTAAGATATAATCAAAGGATAAAATATAAATGTGTTGGTTAAATATAATAATAACTTATCTTATTATATAAAGATATATCTCTCAATGTGAGCATAAGTAAAATTATAATTCACAAAATTGTAATATGTGTCTTCGTTAATTAAGATTATGACATGTATAAATTTAATAATAGAATTTTTTATTTTAAATTATTTATTTTAAAAATAAAAATAAAATTTATATTTTAAAAAAAAATAGAAATTCTTAAATAGAAAAATTAAAGTAAGTGAAAAAATAAAAACTAATGAAAATGATGTACTTATTTACTTCTTTGGAATAAGGTTTATATATTTAAAATCTTTTAAAAATAATAGTGTTTATATTTTGGTGTTTTATTTTTCTCCGATATATATATATATATAAATATACAAAATTATGATATTTTATATTATATTGTGATGGAAAAAGTGTGTTCATCCTTTACCGGTCTATTCACAAAAATTAAAACAAATTGAATAATAATTTATTTTTATTCATATTTTATTTAAATTTTATTTAATTTTGTTTATATTTTGATTAATTTTATATTTTTACCATTTTTATTTCAAATCTATAGCATTGGTTTATCCTAATAGAAATTATGAGTTTTTCTTTTCGGATAGATAAATCTAACTAATCAGATATAATAGAATTCTATGTAAGAAAAAATGAATTCTATGATATTTTTGGTTTGAGTTTGGAAACATTGTGGCATACTTCTACTTTTATTCTATACTAGAAAAACCACACAATATATTATCATCATGTAATATTAAATGCAAAATAGAAAAACATAAAAATAAATTACAACTAAATTTAAAAATTCAAAATTAATTTTTTGCCCCACACCAAATGAATCAAATATTACTAATTTTACTATTTTTATATTGTACATGAAACAATCTCGTAAGTTATAAATTATAATCACGTAAGAATTTATCTTCAAGAGAATATTTTTTAGCAATAAATTCAATTAATTTTAGTCAAATTCAAGCTAAAATAATTTTTCTTGTATCCAATTTTCTTTAAAATCTTATAAAAAAGAAGAAAACATGGAAATAAGAAAATATACTATATGATATAGTACATTGAATTTCTAAGCTTCTTAACTGTTCTTTGGATCAAGTTATCAGAAAAGAGACCAAACACCAAGACTTTATTAAAAGAGGTTATGAATCAGAAAACAGAGCTATTGTATTTTACTTTTAATATTTCGTCAGATATATAAACTCATTGTATTATCCTTTTACCATATTAATAAGATGTGAAGCAAAAAAGAATGAGTCATCTGTCCTATTTTATGGGTGAGAATGAGTCATTCCTTCGTTCATTGGTTTTCTATTTATTCGTTTTATGTTTTTGATTGGTATTTTCAATTTTGTTTTTTACGAAGGGTTTGGTTCTTTCCATCTTATGAGAATATATATATATATATATATATATAACCTTTAAGCCACAATGTTCATAGGTAAATGCATATAGTATATATTTTCGCCGGGTTGAAATATATATATATATATATATATATATATATCCTTCTCTGACAATATATATATATATATATGTGTGTGTAATCGTTTATTTCTCGTTAAAGGATCTTTGACAAATTTGAATAATACTATGTTTTATTTTTGTGGAACGATGCTGCTTGTGTCCACATGTAGCTGACATTTTGTGAACATTTCTTGATCATTTTGTCCCTTTTCTATAAAGCTAGATTTATCTTGTTTTTTTTTTTTTTAATATATGAATAACACAAAATAACAAAATAGCGAAAGGACATACTTCGCCAAGGTATATTCATATTCTTGAACACATAAGCGTTAATCACCACAGAAGGAAAAAAAGGTGATAAAAGCATTATAGTATTCCAGACGCAAATCCATTCTAGATATTCTTCTAGAAACGCATAGGTCTCTTTATATTTTTGGTGTATCTAAAATCTTATCCTCTGTATCTAATTGCCATTGAAAGTTACTTACTTAGAAAGTGCTAATTTAATGAAAACTGTAATTTCTTTGAACAAATATTTTAATCGTCAATTTAAAGAACTAAAGCTATAAAACTAGTTGGGTCGCTTATCTATTCAGATCACGTGAATGATGAGTTTTCTATAACAAACATAAAGAAAATGGGTATTGACTAATCGATTACATGCTGTTGTCTTTAATAGAAACCTTGTCTCTACTAGATACAGTCAGCGCGGATCATGAACACATTTCTATGTGGTCTCCAATTTTAAAAGGGTTACCTAAAAAAAATCAATGTCATTTTTCTCGAATTTTAATAAGTTTTCTTATTTTCATCTAATATTTATGTGTGCGAATTATAAGACAAAAACTATAAGTTGTTTCATTTTAGTTAAAATAATAATAATAAGTTAGAGTAAAATTGATATATAATAATATCGATTATATAAAATCCAAAGAAAATCGGTTAGAAATGAGCGCAAACAGTTAAATTTGATGACAATAGAAAGATTTAAAAGATGGAAAAAACTTGAGAGTTTCTCCAGATGGTTGATAACAATCGCTCAAGTCTCTCAAGTCTTTCAACGAAAAACTAAGAATTATATATTAAAAATGTTACATAGTGGAATTATTCTAAAACCTAATGGAATTCCTTTTTTACGTTCTCCTGTTGTGTATTCTTTAAGATTTTGTTTTTACTAAAAAATGAAATTCAAAGTCCTTAAAATGGCAAAATAAACACAAAAATAATAAACAATCCACCATTCAAACTAATAAACAAAGACTCAATTTTTTAAAAAAGATTCTATTTTGTTACTAATCATCAGCTAAACGGTTGATAACATTGTAAAACTTACATTCGAGTATCATGAACTATCTTGAAGAAATGTATGTAAGTTTGGTTCGATTCAGATACTATATGACACATTATTAAATGGAAATGTACGTACTAGATGATACATTATTAAATGGGAACGTACGTACAAAGTTAATCGGATAAACTAGAGGATAGAATACAAAATTACAACTCTTTTTTATTATGAACAAAAGTTATTTTTCGTTAGAAAAATAAAAAAAACAAAAATCTCTGTTTAAAAAATTAAAGTTTCAAATGATTTGTAATTGGGGTTGGGCTATAATACAATGTACCAAAAATAAAAATTAAACTGATTGGCTGACCAAAACCGATTGACTCACCTGTTAGTGGATGAGTGAAACTTAATAAATGATTCTATAACCTCGAGCCTATCCATTGGCGGCATAATCTGCCACGTCTGTAATCCTATTTATCATTTAAAATCCTCTTTCTATTTACGTGTTTGATCATCTTCCTCGCATTATCTCAGTTGCTACATAGATAAAAATTGAGTACTAAAAATCAGCCCATAAATAGTAATATTCTACAATCTATTCCTCCAATTTTTACTCCAATTTAAAAGTAACTCCAAAGTATAATTTGATTTTACTTTAATCTCATTCTATTTTTTACTCCAAAATAGAGTAATGACTAAAAAAGTAGAGTAAATATATATATTTTTCCTCTATATTTGAAGTAATATTACAAATTACTTTATTTTGGAAAAAATACATCATAGTGAAGTTGGTTAAAATTTTGTTTTAAACTCCATTTTGGAAAAAAATCTGGAATGAGGTTGGAGATAATAAATGTTAGTGAGGAAAACAAAAGTCAAAAACATGTTATGTATAATGTATGTCTATAATACTATTAGTTAGTGTACCATTTTTTCTAACCTTACTTACTTTTTTTTAACAACCAGTTATTTATAACCAAATTAATGTCTTCTAACTTTGTTTGTTTTCTTATAATAACTTTTTAGTGCTTGTGAAAACCTTTTTGCTCTAGTAATGTTCATTCTTCTACATCAAGGGGTTTTGTCACGTAAGCAATTTAACGGGGCCCATGATATTAAGAGTATATATACCGAACTTCGCATGCAAAGTTATCGAAAGACTAAAATCCGGCGGCTGGGGTCAATTGCTTGCTAATACGTTTCTACGAATTTAACATAAACAAGAAATTGCCATATATAAAGGAAAAAAAAGAAGAGTCAAAAAAAGGATAAGGAATATTCAAAAGAAAAAGTAGGAAAAGAGAGAGAGAGAGAGTACTAAAATAAATATCCCAAGAGACTATAGATAAAGTGGGACCCAAGAAAATCTTTTAGACAACGTGGCTGATCAGATCGGGTCCCACAAAGACAATGGTTTTCTGGGATTTGGATAAGTCCTCTTTTTTTTTTTCTTCCTCTCCACTCCCTTATCTAATTTATCTTGTCCTACAAATTTGAAACAAATCCTCAGAAAAACCCAAAAAACGACCATTAAGGCATTAACCACTAATTTCATCTTCAAGTTATTAAAATAGTCTTTATTTATAAACATTTCTCCATGTTATGATATTGTTGAACTGAAGCTACCATGAAAAATAACTAATCACCCAAATTCTTTAGTAATTTTGTTGTCCTAATTTTTTTTTCTTAGTGTCTTTCTATTTCTTTGTCTATATAACTTTTATATCTTAAATCAATGTATACATATGCCGTGACAAAAAAAAATATTTCAAAATTCGATTCTGTAAACTAAAATCTAATACATATAAACACATTTTTTTTGAAGGATGTATAGTTTATGTTTTTTTTTATCAAAGTATAGTTTATGTAAATAATCCATAAGTTCTTAATACAAATCAATTCATTTCTTCCATATTTTAGAAGTAGCGAAAATTGATAGCTCTAAGAAGATTTCATTGTGTACAAAAAAGAACAAGAAAAAAATCAACATTTGATATTGCTTAATTTGATTATACACATATTTTATAATTTTCATAACATGTTTTAATATTTTTATCATAGTTGTGCATCTTCTCTTAATTAATTTTAAACATAATAAAAAAATATTTTTAAACATTAATGTGTGAATTTTTTTGGTTTATCCAAAGATATATGAGTTTAATAATTTTTCTCTCGACAATATAGAATTGGTAACAAATTTTATTTGATAAATATTTCTTAAAAGTTCATATATTCAATTATATTTGTCTTGTTTTACTTCTTATAACAATTATTTTTGATATAGTATGAGATTTAATGTTTTATTTTATATATATACATATATATTTACTGTTTTAAATAAATGATTTAGACTTTTTTACCGTCCAATTAAATTTCAAATGTTAAATCCTCGGATAAACTTATAATCTAATAACACTTTATAATACATTTCTTGACGTTTTTTTCTGGTCAATGAAACAATTTGTTTCTGAGTTGTTGTTATAAAAAACTCGCTTCTAAATTCATTTAACCTAACTTTTGTAACATTTGAAAGAAAAAACAAGGGAATTAGATGTGCAGCATTATAAATGTTCATTTGAGATGACGCCACGTTTCTCGATCTGAGGTCGGCCATCGATGTTATACCGTTGAAACGAGGAAGAACGGGAAAAAAAAGTTTGAAACGTTCCTGGAGGGAATGAATGACGTGTCATAGTACGATTGGTTGACATAGCTGCCGTTGATAGCGAAAGTATGCCACGTCATCCGTCAAAAAAACAAAGAAGCACAGGCCTCGTGACTTTTGCCATCTCCTCTTCCCACCCTATCACGCCACGTTTCTTCTACATGTTTGCCACGTGGTTTTTTATTATCCACCCACCATAATCACTAAAATTTGAATTTGTTTTTAAAAAAAGTTATTGTGGGTATAGTGAACTATGGTTGGGCTGATACTATTTAGCGGTACAACTGTAAATCTGTAATGGAAAAGTTTTGAAAATAAAGCAAATTACCCAAATTCTTTTCTAAAAAAAATACAGAAATTTTAACTGAGAGATCACACAATTCTAGATTTGTTTTGATTGTTGTTCCATTTCTACCACATGTATTTCGTTTATTCTGCTTTTCTATACACATTTTCGCATCACTATTCATTACTTACATTGGTTCGGATGTGAACATTGGATCTCTTATAGAATATGCTGAGAGAACATTTTTGATAACATATTTTTACATGTTAAGATAAAATTCAAATCTAACTAATTTCCTTTGAAACTTTTATTCTAAAAATATTTACAGCTAAGAAATTAAATAAAATATAGAAACAAATAATTTCATATTTATATTTTCCAAATTTTGAATATCAGTTTTTGGAAAAATGAGGTGGGTTTTCATAGCATCTTATAAAACTAAAGTTTTTTTATAAAATTTCTCAAGAATACAGAAAACTTTTGAATACAAAAATCTATTATTTTCAACTATTTATTTCCAAAGTCTATGTTCCCTTGAATTTTAAGGTCTGTGAGCAGCAGCTTTTGTCCAATCTATTAAAAAGTAATATCAGTTTTTACAAGATATAAAACGGTTTGCCGCAAATAATCCACGTCAGCAATAAGATATTGTAAGATAATGAAAATATGGAAATTTAATAGCTGTAAATATTTATTTCCCATTTAGGTTAAAGAAGTGGAAATATTATTGGAGAAGGGAGAAGTAACAGCTCAGAGCAAACTAATCAGTAATAAGAGTTAATAGTATTTAAGATTTTTTCCCCTTTTAAAAGAGAAGTCGGTTCGAGTCAGACACACGCGCTTATCGGACGGTTCAGATTAACCAGTCATTTCCATCTCGAGAAAATCGAGGCCGTCCAAATATTTTCCACAACCATCCTTTTTTTAATTCTTGATTTAATTAAATTTTTTTTCCTCTTTCGTTTCGTTCTTATCCTCACCGAAAAAATTTCCGTTTTTTTCTTCTTCTTAAATTCCACAATATGGACGCTCTCTTCTTCTTCGTAACTACGCGTTTCCTTCTCTCGATGTTATGAAATCCGAAAAAACAAAAAAACCCAGAAAAATTCTCGATTAACCCAATCTTAATTCTCTTTCGATATACTGAAGTTTGAATTTTTGTTTTCTCTTCGTTGAGATATGTTACCGGAATCTTGGAAAGACCAGCTGAGTCTGGTCTCGGCGGATGATTATCGGATCATGGGTCGAAATCGGATCCCTAATGCCGTCACGAAGCTTTCGGGGCTCGAAACCGACGACGGAGACGGCGAGAACGATCCAAACGGCGGCGCGTGGGGCACAAAACCGAAACGGATCGTGGTTTCGAATCAGCTTCCTCTCCGTGCTCACAGAGACATTTCGTCGAACAAGTGGTGCTTCGAATTCGACAATGACAGTCTTTACCTGCAACTCAAAGACGGGTTTCCTCCGGAGACGGAAGTCGTCTACGTCGGGTCTTTAAACGCCGACGTTTTGCCCTCCGAGCAAGAAGACGTCTCTCAGTTCTTGCTAGACAAGTTCTCGTGCGTTCCTACTTTCCTACCTAGTGACTTGCTCAACAAGTATTATCACGGTTTCTGCAAGCACTATCTCTGGCCGATTTTTCACTATCTCCTCCCGATGACGCAAGCTCAGGGATCTCTCTTCGATCAATCGAATTGGAAGGCGTACACCAAGGTTAACAAGATCTTCGCTGATAAGATCTTCGAAGTGCTTAACCCAGATGAGGATTACGTCTGGATTCACGATTATCATCTCATGATTTTACCCACTTTTCTGAGGAACAGGTTTCACCGGATAAAGCTAGGGATTTTTCTTCACAGCCCTTTTCCTTCCTCGGAGATTTACCGTACGCTCCCTGTGAGAGACGAGATTCTTAAAGGGTTTCTCAACTGCGATTTGATCGGATTCCACACTTTCGATTACGCTAGGCATTTCCTGTCTTGCTGCAGTAGGATGCTGGGTCTCGATTACGAATCGAAAAGAGGCTACATTGGTCTCGAGTATTTCGGAAGAACGGTGAGCATCAAGATTTTGCCTGTTGGGATCCACATGGGGCAGATTGAGTCGATCAAGGCTTCGGAAGAAACCGCAGAGAAAGTGAAGGGCTTGAGAGAAAGGTTCAATGGGAACATTGTGATGCTGGGTGTGGATGATTTGGATATGTTCAAAGGTATTAGCTTGAAGTTCTGGGCTATGGGTCAGCTTCTTGAACAGAACGAAGGGCTTCGTGGGAAAGTTGTCCTCGTGCAGATTACTAATCCTGCTCGGAGTTCAGGTAAGGATGTTCAAGATGTAGAGAATCAGATAAATAAGATTGCTGATGAGATCAATGATAAGTTCGGGATGCCTGGTGGTTATAAGCCTATTGTGTTTATGAATGGACCTGTTAGTACTTTGGATAAAGTAGCTTATTACGCGGTCTCAGAGTGTGTTGTGGTGAATGCTGTGAGAGATGGGATGAATTTGGTGCCTTACAAGTACACAGTGACTAGGCAAGGGAGCCCTGCTTTGGATGCAGCCTTGGGTTTTGGTCCCGATGATGTTAGGAAGAGTGTGATTATTGTTTCTGAGTTCATCGGTTGTTCACCATCTCTGAGCGGCGCTATCCGTGTGAATCCCTGGAACATCGATGCAGTCACTGACGCGATGAGCTCTGCCATCACAATGTCGAACAAAGAGAAAAATCTGCGCCACCAGAAGCATCACAAGTACATTAGCTCTCATGACGTGGCCTACTGGTCGCGTAGTTATGACCAAGATCTTCAAAGGGCATGCAAAGATCATTACAACAAGAGATTCTGGGGAGTTGGATTCGGTCTTGGGTTCAGGGTTGTTGCGTTAGATCCGAATTTCAGAAAACTCTGTGTTGAGACCATAGTCCCTGCGTATAAGAAAACAAGCAGCAGGTTGATCCTATTGGACTACGATGGGACAATGATGGATCAGGATACTTTGGATAAAAGGCCAAGTGATGATCTCATCTCGCTTCTCAATCGCTTGTGTGACGATCCCAACAATCTTGTCTTTATTGTTAGTGGTCGAGGTAAGGACCCTCTCAGCAAATGGTTTGGCTCTTGTGCAAAACTTGGTCTCTCGGCTGAACATGGTTATTTTACTAGGTACTACGTCTATACCCTTGACTTCATCATCTCCTTTCTCATTTGTGTAAAGCTAATAATACTGTTCTCCTTTTGATTCTAATTCTCACAGATGGAACAGTAATTCCCCATGGGAGACAAGTGAAATTCCCGCGGATTTAAGCTGGAAGAAGATAGCCAAACCAGTGATGAATCACTACATGGAAGCGACTGATGGAGCATTCATAGAGGAGAAAGAGAGTGCAATGGTGTGGCACCACCAAGAAGCGGACCCTTCATTTGGTTCTTGGCAAGCTAAGGAGCTTCTTGATCATCTAGAGAGCGTGCTCACCAACGAGCCCGTCGTTGTCAAGAGAGGCCAGCACATCGTAGAAGTTAAACCGCAGGTATATATATGATGAACTAATTCGAGATTGGCTTGCTTGAAATTGGTATTATTATCATTATTCTAATGTGAATCTGGTTCAGGGTGTAAGCAAAGGAAAGGTGGTGGAGCATTTGATAGCAACGATTAGGAACAGCAAAGGGAAGAGGCCGGACTTTCTTTTGTGCATTGGTGACGACCGGTCTGATGAGGACATGTTTGATAGCATAGTGAAGCACCAAAATGTTTCCCCTATCGCTTTTGCTGAGGTGTTTGCGTGCACGGTGGGTCAGAAACCGAGCAAGGCCAAGTACTACCTCGATGATACCCCAAACGTCATCAAGATGCTTGAATGGTTGGCCTCAGCTTCAGATAGATCAAAGGATGGTGAACAACAGAGCAAGTTCACTTTTCAACAGGGACAATGTCGAAACGAAAGCATAGATCTTTAAAAAGGGTTTGTTTTTTAGATTTGATGTTGTGATATTAAAAGATTGTAGGATTTGAAAGGTTTAGGTTACAAGAAGGGGTTCTAGGGTTTGTTATATGCCTTTGTACAGAGTATCTTGAACTGGTTGATTGGGTCACTTGTCCCCCATGTGAGATGCTTATACATAGAAAAGGAAATAGATATGTTATGAATTCATTTCAATTTTGTTTTCCTGCCTCAGATTTTAAACTAAGAGTGTGAAGAGAGAAGTGCTTATTTTCAAGTTGAGCTTCTTCTGACTAAAATGAGGATATACAATTTGTTCTGTTAATCTTACAATGCGGGTCGTGTTTATTCTCATTGCAGCCGTAAAATTAGTATAATTTTTGGCAAATTCATGGCAAAAGTCGCACAATATATACTGATCAAAGTCAAGACCTTTGTTACATAGTTTCATTCTATGACAAAAGAACACAGTAACTTGATTCAATGGTATCATATGTGAAACAGAACGTACTAGTTCATGGATCATACTTGTCAAGCTCATAAAACTCAATGTTCTTGTACTTTTGCGAGATTATCTCCGCTTGGACTTTTCTTGCAGTATCTGTCGCACACCCGACAAGGATCAGAACAGAAGTGCCTGCAAATCCTCTGAATGCAGTCAAGTGAGTGATTTGTTCGACCACGGCAGGACCAGCAGCTAGAACGGCCAGAAATGCAGAACCAAGAACCGATATCCGGCCAAGGACCTGAAATTGCCATCAGAGCCAGGGAGTTTCAGATAGTAGATTGATGATAACCAAAATGGAATATATTGAAGGAATTGAGGGAGAGAGAGAAAGCAAGGATCTTACGGTTTTGATGAAGAGAGCAGTGCTTTTACCAGGTCGGACTAGAGGGATCGATGCACCTTGACGTTTTAATTGTTCGCTTACATCGTCCGGATCAAGTTGCAGAAAAGTGTAGTAGTAGTTGAAGAAAGCTATGAGAAGTATATTGGTTGGAAGATAGAAAGAACCTGCAAGAGTTTGTGTGTCAACTATGACACTGAAAGACAGTTTCAAAGGACTAAAACCTCAGGGTTCTATTGGCTAATATGTAAGAACTCACCTCCAGGGTTCAAACCGTAAGCAACATTCTTCAGAGCAGATATGCCGGTGAATCGTGCTAGAGTAGCGGGAAGAGCGAGAGATGATGTGGAAAATATGATAGGCATCACTCCAGCACTATTGACCTTGAATGGAAGATAAGCAGATTTTTTAAGCCCGCCTGCTTTGCTAGTGTATCTCGAGGCATAATTGAGCGGAATTTTCCTCTCTGCTTCCTGAAAGACCTTGCTTGTTAGCTACTGTATATAAGCATACCAGACTTCTTAGATCCATCAAAAAAGAAGAAATCTTGGTATAGCTAGTTAGTTACCTGAACATACACGATCCCTAGTACCAAGAGGAGAAATGAAACAACGATGGTGGCGAGACCAGTATAGTTTCCTTCCTGTAAGGCCTCTGCTGCTGTTCTACCAAATGATGCAGGCAAGTAGGAGATAATACTCGTGAATATCAATAGTGAAGTGCCGTTTCCAAGTTTCAGATCAGAGATTCTCTCTCCGATATAAGTAGTGAGAACAGAGCCGAGAGTTAACAACGTAACAGAAGAAACAACCCATTCCGTGCTGAAGTCATTAACGTAAGGACGAAGGTAAAACACTTGTCCAATTGCTTGTACTACTGCGAATCCCACTGAAGCGTATCGAGTGTACTGGAGAATCTTTTTTCTACCGGCTTCTCCTTCTTTTTTCTGAAGATCTTGCAACTTTGGATACACTTGAGCAAGAAGCTGAAACACGATCTGCGCGTTGATGAAAGGGACAATCCCGAGAGAGCATATACCAAGTCTACCAATGCCTCCACCAGAAAATGTATCCAATGTGCTCAACAGGCTATTCTGATCCAAATTCCCAACAAAAGCTTCTCGATTAACACCACCTAACGGTATGTATATTCCAAGCCGAGAGAGAGCTAAAAACCCAAGAAGCTTCAGAAACTTCCCCGGCAATGGCCCTTTAAAGAAATCTCCAAAGTCAATGGAACTGTCCTCAATAGCAGCTAACCAAAAAATAATCAAAAATCTGTTAAACAGTGTAAATAAGCGAATGTGTGTTGGCGAATGTAAGCTAAACGGACCTGCCAC
This sequence comes from Eutrema salsugineum, assembly GCF_000478725.1. Taxonomy (NCBI): domain Eukaryota; kingdom Viridiplantae; phylum Streptophyta; class Magnoliopsida; order Brassicales; family Brassicaceae; genus Eutrema; species Eutrema salsugineum. The sequence goes on along the minus strand of NW_006256901.1, from coordinate 507,165 downwards.
TCCTCGACCAGAAGACGGCTTATCTCTTTTGCTACCAGAGGAGCTTTCAAGTGAAGGAGACAAAAGACTCAGAAAGCTTTCCCAAACGCTACTCAGACCAGAAGTTTCATCTGGATTGATTCCCAACGGATCAAAGATTGAAGCTTCAGAGCTGAACAGAAACTCCAATCAGCAAACAATGTACAGTAAACTGAGAAAACAGACACATTTCTTGATAAATGTCTATCAACCAAGGATTAACAAACACTCGAATATTCAGAAATTCAAGTGCTTTTCCAAACCATCGATAACATAATACACACCAATTGGTCCTAAGAATCTATTAAAATCAATTTGCTTTAGTTTCATCTGCAGGAAATTCACAGATTGTCAATCTCAAAAAGTTGAGAACTTTAAGTGGCATTTTCTTAAACAGGACCAGTATAATCAATTACAAATGAAACCCATTTGGAATAAGATTGAAATATCAAAGAAGGAGTACCTTCTAGAGTTGATAACAACACCGAGATTCCATGATTTGGCTTTGCAAGTGTTCCTGGTCTTTGTCGAAACAGAGAAGCTTGCTCTGTAAAGAGAAGAGCTTCGGAATCTCGAAGATGATTGGTGGTTGAGACGAGACAGAGACGCGAGGTTTGAAGAAGAACAGTAAGAAGAAACCTCGCTTACCGTTATCATCCTTATCCTTCGTCTTCTCCAGACGAACGATTTCTTGTTTTCTTTTTCATTTTTTGTTTTGAGTTTTATGTTTTTGTTTATCTTATGATGAAATCCAAAATTGAATGTTTTAAGGTCCAAGCCTTTTAGGCCCATATATTGGCAAGAGTACTACAGACCATGCATGTGTATTAAACTTGTGTTCTATTTCTAATTCAAAACTTCATAACTCACCACGATATCTCTACATAGACTTTCTATCTCAAAACTATCACATATTTTTTTGTCTTGGTAAAACTATCACACCATTTTTTGTTAAAAAGAGGAATTTTTTTTTTAATACAGGCAATCCGTTGTACAGAAAAGAAAGGATTTTGCGATGGTGGAGCATCTCATTATGTGATGAAATCAATTACTATTTATTGAAAATGTAACGTGAGTGGGCTCCTTCTTCTTGGCGATGCCACAATAGAGACAAGTAACAAATAAACCCACTTATTAGATGAACAAAACAAATAAGATGTCTCTCTCTGGTACTTTTTTTTTTTTGATGGAATGTCTGTAATATATAAATTACCAAAGCGGAAGCAAATCTATTATATAATGAGAGAGTTTTCTCTCCATCTAGACTATCCACATCAGCAAACTCATAAAGCTTAACATTTAAGTATATTTAAAGTATGCATTTAATAAATATATTAATATTTGTTATTAATATATTTAGTATAAATTAAATTAAATTAAAAAATTTATAGTATAAATAAAAAATAAGTGATAATTAGATATTAATAATTAAAAACATTGTAATACTAACTGGATTAAATATATATATATTCTTAAAAATAATAAATTATTAAATTGAAAAAATGTTTTAAAATGATGATAATTAAAAAAAAGCAAAAATAATGAAAAATAATAAGAAAAATAGAAGGAAGAAGAAAAATCAAAATACAAAAACAGAAGATATTAAAAAGATGAAAATGAATAGAAATTAAAGACCATGAAGAGGAATATGGATAATAAAAAAAAGAACACAAAGCTGATGAAAAAGAATTTTGAAAAAATATGAAAACAAAGAAAGAGAACAGAAGATAAAGATATCAAAATATGAAAATATGAAAATGAAGAAGACGAAAAAAATTAACAAAAATGGATAAATATGATGTTTAAATTTCAAAAAAAAGTAAAAATAAATGATTAAAAATTATTACTGTGCAACGTGTAGAGCATTAACAAAAAAAAAAAAATTTTAATACTGTAATAAAAATCACACAATAGTGACAGACAATATATAAAAGTACATGAAATAAAAAAAATTAACAGAAATTAATAACATAATTAAGAAAATTTGTTATTATATACAAACACTAATAAAGATTGTACAATGCAAATATAGAAAAAAAACTATTAAACTATAAAAAATTTATCCAACAGATTATTTTTTTAAAAAAAACATATAAAAATATAAAACACATAAAAATACAAAATAAAATCCGCGCGAAACGCGGACTCAACCCTAGTGTTAATTAAATCCAAAAGCAATATCTGTTCAAAGACAGAATCAAAACAAATAACATAAAACATCAAAGACACATTCACCTCCATTGAGTTAGTCCTTTATCTTGCCCTTCTTGCCCTTACTTACCTGCTTTCTCTCCTGCTTCTTATTGTCAACAAGTTGTGAGCTTCCGCTAGAGTTTCCTCCATCAAATAAGCTTGTCAAAAACGAGACGAACTATCACTAGGAAGGCGCCAGTGTTGTTCAGTTTTGGACAAGAAAACACCACGGAGGAGGAGTGTGGCATCTCGACTTTGGCGTCCGGTGACCTTTAGCAGAGGCGGATTCAAGGGAGGAGTGTGGCATCTCGACTTTCTCTCGATGAGGTCTCTGGTGGAAGCTTCGGTGGCGCATGGTGTGGGATCTTCTGGATCTCGGTGTGGCCGCTGCGCGTCTTTCATGGTGGAGTGGATTGACTAAATCTTGGCTGCGCGTGGTGTGAGGTCTCCGAGGACGGGTCCCAGCGTGTTGTTCTTCAGATCTGATTCTCTTCTCCATCGTCGGCGTGTTGGAGGTGTGGCATCTTCCATCATTGTCTCTTGGTTAGATCCCGTCGGTGGCGTTTGCTCAAGGCGGTGGCTTTTTCCGGTTAATCTGAGTGTGCTTCTCTTGGTGGAAGCTTGTGAGACTCTCTGTGTCGTTTCTTTGTTCAGAGCTATGTTTCGATGCGGTGTTGGCTCGGTTTTCTTCAAGTCTTTGCTTCTGGTGGCTCCTTGTCTCATCGCTGATGGGTTTGCTTTGCCTGTTTCTCTCGGTTTGGTGTTAGTGTTTCCCTGGTGTTGTTTGATTGAGATTACTTAGAGTAGTGTTTTGTGTCTTTTCTATCTTACTTTCGGAGGAGCTAGTAAGGCTGATGAGTTTAGAGGTTGTTCGGTTCTTGCTGCCGACATCGGGGAAATATCTTGTCAGAGTGAGCGAGCGCATCTAGTTCTGATAGTTAGTGTAGTCCTGTCTTTATACCGGATCTTTTTTCGTTAGTTGAGCGTCGAACCGTAGATTGAGGGCTGTCTCGGGCCTCCACCGACTTCTTAGAGGAAAGGTTTTTCTCAGGCTACCGGATGAAAGAGCTTCCGATTTGCGAGATAGGCGTTTCCAGATCTTTTCTCCAGTGCTTTTATATCTGACCTTATCTTGGTCTCATCTTTCCTTCGGGTTTTCAGGCTCCTTATCGCTACTTGATTCCTGTTGCTCTTGAGCTTCAGTGTCGGAAAAGTACCGATTGAATTTGCTTACATGTTTTTTATTCTTTTTTTGCCATGGGTCCAAGAATTTTAGGTCGATCGATTGTTAACTCAATTTGTAACACATAACATTTCATTTTAATGAATATTTACAATTTAGCAAAAAACACCACGGTGTCTCATATACAAACTTTCAAAACGAGAAACTGTGTCTCCTACGATGTTTTTTTAGAGTACAATCAAATTTGATTCTCTAGGAGTTGACATTGCCCACAGCATGGCGTACACTAATATGGACAAGTACACAAAAATTTCATTAGTGGACATGTACACAAAAGTTTTGGAAGGCAGAAAAAGTTGGGGATAAACGTTAGGTTTTTTGTGTTCAACTTCTAACAAATCCTACGTACTTTAAATTCTATGTACATGGTTACGTATATTCAACAAGATCAAATTGTATATGGACTTATCCATGTAAACTGGAAATTGCTCTGTATATTTCAGCATATTTTTTGTTTCACAAACAATCATTATGTGGGTAAGACTTTCACTATTTCCCAGTCTATTAGATATGTTTTCTTATAGAAGGATATTGTAAAGTCGTGACCACACAGACGAACGAATTATAAATATTATGATGGCTTTCAAGATGTGTGTACAAATATTTTGCGATTTTGCATTATGAAAAGACTACATGGATATAATATATATATATATATTTATCAGTGGATGCATCCATAATATTGTATAGGGGAAAAGGAATTTTAAAGATATATGAGTGCATGCGTCCAGAAATAGATGGATGGAGTCAGGTGCTAATTTTGCTATATCAAGAGATGTAGATATCTTTGTGGATGTGACCATATGCACGAGCATGTAAGCTGACCATAACCAGGTTGAGTATGTGGATATGGCCATAATAATGTGGTAACAGTTAGTGGACGTGAGGAAGATGTCTGTGTGGACAAGTCCAAATTATGTAATGATAATCGCGGATATGTTTGCGAGCAACAAACTTGGACATTTCCACATGGATAAGATTATCTAATTGTTGTGTATTTTTCTTGTAGTTATGGACATGCCCACAAATCTTGAAGCCAAAAATTACTTGTACTTATAATCTATAAGCCTTCTGATGCTATGAGAAATTATAAAACATGCTTAAAAACTTACGACTATATGAAAACGTGACAATAACATATGTGAACAAAAAGTATATGTGAAAAAACGCATACACAAAAACATATGTGAACATCTGTAACTAATCATCCCTGAGGATATGACCATATTGAAACGAAGGCTTAATTATCATGCACAGTATTTATGCTCGTGGATACACCCACAATGAAATATGACACGTCAATGGCTAAGAAAAGTAGTTAACATATTTGGTGTGGATAAGTCCAGACATATCATCTACATCAATACGTCCACACTAAAATATGTAGACAAGTTATATGGGCAAGTACACAAAAAGTTCATTAGTGGACATGTACACAAAAGTTTTGGAAGGCAGGAAAAATTGAGGTTTTTTGTGTTCAACTTCTAACGAATCCAACTTACTTTAATTTCTATGTACATGGCCACGTGTAGTCAACAAGATCAAATTGTATATGGACTTATCCATGTAAACTGGAAATTGCTCTGTATATTTCAGCATATTTTTTGTTTCACTATTTCCTAGTCTTTTGGATATTTTTTTCTTTTAGAAGGATATTGTAAGGTCGTGACCACACATACAAACAAATTGTAAATATTTATGATGGCTTTCATTTGTGTAAAAAGATTTTACGATTTTGCAATATGAAAAGACTACATGCATCCAGAAATAGAATCTTAAAGAATTTTAAAGATGTATGACTGGATGTGTCCAAAAATAGATGGGTGGAGTCAGGTGCTAATTTTGCTATATCAGAAGATGTAGATATCTTTGTGGATGTGACTATATGCACGAGCATGTAAGATGAGCATAGCCACGTTGAGTATATGGATATGGCCATAATAATGCGGGAACGGTTAGTGGATGCAAGGAAGATGTCTGTGTGGACAAATCCAAATTATGTAATGATAGTCGTGGATATGTTTGCGAGCAACAAACTTGGACATTTCCACATGGATAAGTTTCTATCTAATTGTTGTGTATTTTTCTTGTAGTTATGGACATGCCCACAAATCTTGAAGCCAAAAATTACTTGTACTTATAATCTATAAGCCTTTTGATGCTATGAGAAACTATAAAACATGCTTAAAAACTTACAACTATATGAAAATGTGACAATAACATATGTGAACGAAAAGTATATGTGAAAAAAGCATACACAAAAACATATCTGAACATCTGTAACGAATCATCCCTGAGGATATGACCATATTGAAACGAAGCATGCACAATATTTATGCTCGTAAATACACCCTCAATGAAATATGACACGTCAATGGTTAAGAAAAGTAGTTAACGTCTTTGGTGTGGATAAGTCCAGACATATCATCCACATCAATACGTCCACACCAAAGTATGTAGACACGTCATTTGTATTGTTAACGTCGGCAAGCGAGAGACAGAATATGGAGTGAACAGAGAAGATTACGAACCCTAAACTGAATGTGGATATGTCCATTATGAAACGCATCTGGCTGAGTACACGTGGACACACCCATTTCTCGGAAGGCACATCTCTCACGACAACGACACCAAATCCAGTGGTGAGAATCACACTTAGAGGGACAGATCCGTCGAAGAATCTTGATTATTTGTGCATCGCATATGATGCAAAGTGGAACCAAATGATATGAGAAATCCCCAGTTGATTTCTGAAGCCGAGGTGGGTATCGATGGAGGTGAAATGAGCTTTGATGGCGTTGAGACGTTGATGTGGTGTTGGTGTGAGGGTTGTCAAGTTTTACCCTAAATGAAATCAATAGCCGCAAGTGCACAGCTGATCGATTGTAGTACTTAGGGATCGAATCCACAGGGAAGAAGGATCTTTTCCTGCAAAAGCCTTTGAAAGAAATATAAAGTAAGGAAGTCTAGAACCAAACGGTTTTGTGGGGGTTTTGGTGGTGTGTTTAAAATGTAAAAACAAAATCTAAAAAGAAACTACGGGAATTAAATAACCTAATAACTAAACTTAACGAAAATGAATAAAAACGAGAAAAACGGGTATTCTAATTGCTTAAATGAAAATCTACTAAAAAGGAAAGACAATATTGAACTAAAGCTTGAAAGAAAAACAGTGTAAATCAATAGGAAAGAAGGCGTTGGGGTTCAGGGAAGTTTTCTCAGGGGTACGAACGATTCAAAACATTGCTAGAGAGTAAATTTGATAAGATCTTAGCTTAAACTTTTCGAACTGGAGTCACGGACGTATGAATACGCCACTGTCATGATCATAGACAACTATCTCTCTCAACCCTGACCAGTAGGTTTCCACTCTGGCCCTGGAAGAGAAGAGATGCATTATGTTTAAGACTCGTCAGCATTCACAAATCGCCCATAGGTAGGTTTCCACTCCTATGTTTGTTTTGCTTTCCCAAACTAGATCTGATACCGGATGAACACTTTCGTGTCACCAAGCATCTGGATCAGATTGTAGTTCATGACGCTACTCTCATGCAGTAAAAACGAATTCAGAAGAAAAAGTTCTAAGTTTCGGCTCAAAAGCTTATGGAATCCTCATCGAACATATAAATCCCCATCGAAAATCCCTTAATCCCCACAATAAAACTACTCAGACATGATGAACGAAATCAAAAGTATAGTATTAAGAAGTAGAATAGAAACCGAATTTGAAAAAGAAAGAACAAGGGTTCAAGAGAACAAATCTCTCTCTCCCTAAAAGCTAAAGCAAAAACAATAAAAATATGAAGTAATGATAGATGATGATGAGATGATATTCGTTTAGGGTTCCTAAGACATGTATTTATAGTGCTCAAGACCTCTCTGGACGTCACTTAGGGTTTCTCCAAATGAGGGAATCATTGTGGGCTTCAGAAATGGGCTTTTGGGCTCGGAGTTGGCTTGCCGCGGTCGGGAGTGCTGTGACCGCGGGGAATGGATGGTTTGCCGCGGTCGGGATGCTTCTGACCACGGGAAATGGCTTGTTGGCCGCTGGTGGAAATGCTCGCCGGCTGGTTTACGGGACATCTTGCTCTTCGCATATCTTTTAATTGAACCGTTGGATTGCCAAGCTGTAAAGTGTGCTGGAAAGCTGATACTTCCATCTTTAAGGTCTCTAAATTGTAGCTGGATCAGACGGTGAGAAGGCCTTCAATCAGGGGTGAACTTCTGACGGTTTGACTCTGAGCTGAAATCTAGTTTTCTATCCATTTTGTTAAGTTTTTCCCTAATTTACTTGAAAAGAATCTTGGAACTACAAATACTAGAAAAACGTGATAAAAGTACTTAAAAGCAATTAAAAACATAGAAAAAGTATTTCAAAACGATCCATTAAAGTGGTCAAAATACGGTGTTATCACAAGTTTGAAATCCAGGTCCATGACTTTGTTTTTGGTGTTGCGAAGCTCATAGGTGTGCTTTGCTTGCTCTTCCTCCATGCTGTTGAATCTGTTAGCGATCATAGCTGCGTCCTTGGTTGCTCGTTCTTCTATTGAATTGACTTGTGAGGCTAGGTTATCGATTTTTCTCATTGAAAAGTTTTGATATCCCGTCAATCCTTTCGTTCAGAGCAGCTGTCGCAGTTGATTGAGCTTCTATGAACTGTCTGATCACGCCTTCAAGCTGACTCAATCTGTTGCTGAGCTGAACGTTCTCAACTCGGTGGAGAACTTGGTGAGGCAGGCGATGCATAGAATATCTAGGGTTAGCCATTGGAGTAACGTAGGGCTCGTTCTGGAACGTTCTGTAGTCTTCGGTTTGAGTTTTTTTCGTAGAGATCTCACAGATACTGCTTCTCTCTGCGTCTGGTGGCTTGAGGAGTGTAATAGAAACTTTCCTCATAGTGTGTATTTCGATTTATAGGATCCATATCTTCTGAAATGGAAACAAAATAACCGAAAAATGGAAAGTTGCAGAAAAGGGGGTTCTAGAGTCGATTTACCAACCTTTCTCGGGGTTTTGCGGAAAAGAAAACGCGTGCCTTCCCTGGCAATGGTGCCAAAAACTTGATGTGGTGGTGGTGTCGTGAGGGTTGTCAAGTTTTACCCTAAATGAAATCAATAGCCGCAAGTGCACAGCTGATCGATTGTAGTACTTAGGGATCGAATCCACAGGGAAAGAGGATCTTTTCTTGCAAAAAGCCTTTAAAATAAGTATAAAGTAAGGAAGTCTAGAACCAAACGGTTTTGTGGGGGTTTTGGTGGTGTGTTTAAAATGTAAAAACAAAATCTAAAAAGAAACTATGGGAATTAAATAACCTAATAACTAAGCTTAACAAAAATGAATAAAACGAGAAAAACGGGTATTCTAATTGCTTAAATAAAAATCTACTAAAAAGGAAAGACAATATTGAACTAAAGCTTGAAATAAAAACGATGTAAATCAATAGTAAAGAAGGCGTTAGGGTTCAGGGAAGTTTTCTCAGGGGTACGAACGATTCAAAACATTGCTAGAGAGTAAATTTGATAAGATCTTAGCTTAAACTTTTCGAACTGGAGTCACAGACGTATGAATACGCCACTGTCGTGATCATAGACAACTATCTCTTTCAACCCTGACCAGTAGGTTTCCACTCTGGCCCTGGAAGAGAAGAGATGCATTATGTTTAAGACTCGTCAGCATTCACAAATCGCCCATAGGTAGGTTTCCCCTCCTATGTTTGTTTTGCTCTCCCAAACTAGATCTGACACCGGATGAACACTTTCGTGTCACCAAGCATCTGGATCAGATTATAGTTCATGACGCTACTCTCATGCAGTAAAAACGAATTCAGAAGAAAAATTTCTAAGATTCGGCTCAAAAGCTCATGGAATCCTCATTGAACATATAAATCCCCATCGAAAATCTCTTAATCCCAAAAATAGAACTACTCAGACATAATGAATGAAATCAAAAACATAGTATTAAGAAGTAGAATAGAAACCGAAATTGAAAAAGAAAGAACAAGGGTTCAAGAGACAGATCTCTCTCTCCCTAAAACCTAAAACTTAAAAGTATTCTAAAACAATAAGAAAAATAGCATGTCCTTCGAAATAGGGTTCCTAAGACATGTATTTATAGTGCTCAAGACATCTCTGGACGCCACTTAGGGTTTCTCCAAATGAAGGAATCATTGTGGGCTTCAGAAATGGGCTTTTGGGCTCGGAGTTGGCTTGCCGCGGTCGGGAGTGCTGTGACCGCGGGGAACGAGTGGTTTGCCGCGGTCGGGATGCTTCTGACCGCGGGAAATGGCCTGTTGGCCGCCTGTGGAGTTGCTTGCCGGTTGGTTTACGGGACATCTTGCTCTTCGCGTATCTTTTGATTGAACCGTTTGATTGCCAAGCTGTAAAGTGTGCTGGAAAGCTGATACTTCCATCTTTAAGGTCTCCAAATTTGAGCTGGATCAGACAGTGAAAAGGCCTTCAATCAGGGGTGAACTTCTGAAGGTTTGACTTTGAGCTGAAATCTGGTTTTCTATCCATTTTGTTAACCTTTTCCCTAAATTACCTGAAAAGAGTCTTGGAACTACAAATACGAGAAAAACGTGATAAATTACTTAAAAGTAATTAAAAACATAGAAAAAGTATTTCAAAACGATCCATAAAAGTGGTCAAAATACGGTGTTATCAGACGTGTGAATCTGGTGGAGAAAGCGGAGTTCGAGAAAGCTCAAGCGGTGAAGAATTGGTGACACAGAGCGAATAACGAACCGCAGAATTATAGAAAATAGGGACTATGAACTCGGTGGTGACTCTCTCTAGGATTTGTAAGATGAGGAATGATGTTAATGGTGGTGAAAGGTTGTGGCTTTCATTGATGGAAGAAAGAAGGTACGAGAGAGAGAAGCAGATTTGAGAATGACAAAGAATAAAGAAAGAGATGACAAATAATTTAATAAAAAAGTAAAATAAAACTGGTTTGATGGAATTGTCGGTTTATTTTTAAACCAATAAACAGAAAGAGTGTTTTGTCTTTTTGCATGGTCTTTTAAGTGGAAAGAGCTATGTTAAATGAAAGTATCATAATATGTAAATACAAACTCAAAAAGAGCCATATAATGTAAATTTCTCTTAACCATATCATGTTTTGTAAATTGACTTTGTAATCATATAATATTGAGGAATTTTATTTTTTTCCTCTATAATAGATGTTGACTTTTTATTTGTAAAATAATCCTTTAACTTTTAAATATTTTTATTTATGCAATAAGTATAAAAATTTAATTGAATATAAATGTGATAACTTTGATTATAGTTTAGAAAAATTTTAAAAATATATAATATTATTAAATATGAAAGTTTTCATTGTAAATTAAACTACAAAAAGGAATTTCATATTAAAATACATAAAATTTTATGTGAACTTTTGTAAAACAGAATTAAGTGAGATCAATTCATAAATTTTATTAATGAAATATGTTAAAAATAAATAATAAAAAAATATATTGAAAATAATTTTTTTAGAAGAAAAAATAAAAGTAAGTATTGGAGACAAATATACTTCCATTTAAAACTCTTTTATTTTAGAAGAAAAAATAAAGTTATGTATTAGAAATGGTTTTACGGCCTGAATTTGAGAAAGAAAAAAATTGCGTTGAGGAAAATATAGGTAAAAAAGTTACTAAAAAACTAAATAAAAATCCAACGATGATGGGGAAGTGTAGCTATCAGTGCACAGTGTGGGCCCCATTCTGCGGAAGATCCACTAAACTCATTTGTGTGTCCACTAAACGTGGGCACATTCCTGTTGTCCCCTTCGCTGGTTTTACATTTGACGCCAAGCTATTCGCTCATGTAATTACGAAAACAACACTCTTTCGAAGCATATTTTTTTTTAAAAAAAACATTGATTTTTTTCCCTTCTTTGTTGAAAAGTGAAAAATATTTCTATATTTTTTTTTCTTGTAAAAAAAAAATAGAAACGGCAAAGCTATGCTTATAACACAAGAAGTATAAATCGTACCCAATCACATTCAACAACTAGTGGAACCATTTTCAATAAGATAAATGACAATAGATCTTATTCTAAAAATTCTTCACTTATTACTTGTTTTGCTTTGGTTTTCCAAATATACCATGATTTTCTACTTTCTTGTCATTTTTAGAGACATTCTAATCAAGAAAAAGAAAATAAAAACCCAAATTTTTTGTATGCTGATTTGCTGTGTACACCTTAACAAAAAGATAATACTTTGACCTAGTTGCACCTAAATGGGCATTTTAATGACGTCACATTAAATCCAACCGTGTAATTCTTTTGAAATATATCGCATTTAATAGTTATCAAATTATCATACTCACACGTTTTGTGCGCTGTCTTCGAAATTAAACATTTCTGGAAAAAAGATTATAAAATGAAAAAGACAAACTGTCAACGAAGATTTTCTTATTGGTTGATTTTGAATCCAGAAGAAAAAGGGCAAAAACCCAGTCGTCAAAAATCAATCAATTTTCTCTTTTTTTTTTTTGATTTTTAGTTTCAACTTCCAAAGATTACCTGGGTTTCGAAGATTCCTCCTTTTTCCACCAATCACAGGACGAAAAGTATTCACATTTCTCTGTTTTTCCCTGTCTCAAAAATCTTCTCCGGCGAGAGTAATGGATGCGCCGACGGAGAAATTCGTGGCTTCACGGCCGTCTACGGCCGATTCGACGCCGATGAGAGGTTGTGGACTCGCTAATCTGACGTGGGTCGGTGTAGACAAGGAGGAGCTGCGTCAGAGGCTGATGATGCCTGAGTATATCCGTCTCGCTATGCGTGACTGTATCAAACGGAAAGATGCCACAGCGATTCCTGACCATTTGCTCCTTCCCGGTGGCGCCGTCGCCGATATGGCTCCTCACGCTCCAATGGTTGTCTTCATCAACCCCAAAAGTGGTGGTCGTCATGGTCCTGTTCTTAAAGAGAGGCTTCAACAGCTGATGAGCGAAGAACAGGTTTGGTTTACTCAAAAGTAACTTTTTTTTTTAATTGTGTTTTAGTGGGTGTTTGTGTTTAGATTGTGAACGCAATTTGGCCTGATCTATGGATTGGTTCAGTGTGCAATAGAGATGTGTTTACTGTTCTGTCTCTGATCAGATCCTTGTGCTGTTCTTGTATCGATTGGGGAAAGTTAGTTAGCTGATTGATGTTACTGATTTATGTGTTCATGCTTAGTAAATGTTGGATCTAGTGGTTTTGGTAGGGAAAGTTGTGTTTTTTTTGTTGTTTTGTTGTTGGAATGATGAGTTGACTTCAAAGACTGAATCTTTTGGGATGCTTGAGTTTCTGTTTGAAGAGTGGAAAATTATTTGGAATTTTTCGTTAAGGTTTTTCTTTTCTTTGTGATTTCTGTATAAACAGGTGTTTGATCTAACAGAAGTTAAACCTCATGAGTTTGTTCGATACGGGTTGGCGTGTTTGGAGAAAGTGGCAGCAGAAGGAGATGAATGTGCAAAAGAATGCAGAGCAAGGTTGAGGATTATGGTGAGCACAAGCATTATTTCTCAGTCTCATATTTTCTTACTTAACTTTTTTGGCAACGAGAATGTGAAATGGGATTGGTTCAATAGGTTGCAGGTGGTGATGGTACTGTTGGTTGGGTTCTTGGATGTCTTGGGGAGCTTAATAAAGATGCAAAGTCACCAATTCCTCCTGTTGGAGTTATCCCTCTCGGTACAGGAAATGATCTCTCAAGGAGTTTTGGTTGGGTGAGAAAATCTTTCTTCTCTCTTATGGCAACAAGTCTCTTGAGCTTTCAAATTGAAAATTGTTTTTTCTTGTTAATCTTCAGGGTGGTTCGTTCCCTTTTGCGTGGAGATCCGCTGTTAAAAGAACCCTCCATCGCGCAAGTATGGGTCCAGTTGCTCGACTAGACAGGTAAAACTCTTATTTGGACAAAAACAAATTAGCTTTTGCTTTACCTGTCTGTGTCGTAAAATGTGTGCTTTGGTTATATATGGTTTGCAGCTGGAAGATTCTAGTGTCAATGCCATCTGGAGAAGTTGTTGATCCACCTTATTCTTTAAAACCAGCCGAGGAAAATGAACTTGATCAGGTTTGGCTCTATTTACTTAGGCTTGGCTCTTCTCATTTCATCATCATCATGTGTTTTTGTAGATTGCCACGTTCTAGCAATTTTAACCGGGCTTTGTTGTGGTTTCTTCAGGGTCTGGACGCGGGAATAGACGCGCCTCCAATGGCAAAGACCTATGAAGGCGTGTTCTACAATTACTTAAGCATAGGTTTGATGAACTTCTTCTCTTTTGATTTTCTTATCAAATTTTCACAAGTATCTTGTTGACCAGGTTTTCTGTGTGTTGTTAGGTATGGATGCTCAAGTTGCATATGGCTTCCATCATCTTCGCAACACTAAACCATATCTTGCTCAAGGCCCTATCTCAAACAAGGTTTGTTTATATCTTCAGCCAAACCTGAATCATATCTCAAACCATATTTTGTCTCTGTTAAAGCTAAATTAACTATGATCTCACTATTTAACCACACAACGTTTACTTTTTGCAGATTATTTATTCGAGTTTTGGTTGCACTCAAGGTTGGTTTTGTACACCGTGTGTCAGTGATCCAGGTTTAAGGTGCTATAAAGAGTCTCTATATGTATAAGCTTTCTCTGCCTAGCTCCTTGTTGTGATGTTGACATTTTTGTTTGCGTTATTTGAATTGACAGGGGACTTAGGAACATACTGAAAATCCACATCAAAAAGGTTAACTGCTCTCAGTGGGAAGAGATCGCAGTCCCAAAAAAGTAAAAAAAGAGACAGCTTTCGATATTTGTTTCACCTATTACAATCTTAATGCCTAAACCTGATTGCATGGATTTCTCTTGTAGTGTGAGATCAATCGTGGCATTGAATCTTCAAAGCTATGGAAGCGGAAGTCATCCTTGGGGTAATCTAAAACCAGACTATCTAGAGAAGGTATTGTTTCTGATTCATTCATCATAAACTGAACTCAAATCTCTAATATTAACCGAACGGTTCTCGTTTTATTGCAGAGAGGATTTGTGGAGGCTCATTGTGATGATGGTTTGATAGAGATTTTCGGTTTCAAGCAAGGATGGCACGCGTCATTTGTCATGGCTGAGCTCATCTCTGCCAAGCATATAGCTCAGGTAACTTAGAATAAACACACTGGTGAATGTAGAATCATATAGCCATAGTTTTTGTACTAAAAAGGTTTCGTTTTGGTGACCAAATCAGGCTGCTGCGGTTAGATTTGAGCTAAGAGGAGGTGATTGGAAAGATGCGTTCTTGCAAATGGATGGGGAGCCATGGAAGCAACCGATGAACACAGATTACTCGACATTTGTGGAGATAAAAAAAGTTCCTTTTCAATCTCTGATGATAAATGGTGTGTGATCACTATCCAAAGCTGGATTCTTTGTAAAAAAGCTAATTGTTTTATATTTGGATTTGATCATTTAGTTATAGATAGATGCTACTTGTTGTTGTTAATGTTGGTATTGTAAATCTTTGTGTTGCGAGAAATTAAAGTTTGTGTTTTTATAAGAACATGAGCCAAATCTTTGGCAAATTTCATTGATTTCTTCATTCTTTGAGTACAACAAATCAAGTCAGCTCAACAAATATAAATCCTCATAGAAAGAGATTTTGAAATTTATAAGAGATCTTATTAACTTTTTTGGCTTAGTTAATTTAAATTTATTTTAAAACTTTATAAAAACCAATATAACATCTTATAAATCAGTCAAAAAAAATGAATTTATTAACCCATAAAATTTAGGCAGTGAATGGTAACCGCGGTGTGGGACGGTATTTGTAAATCCGCCTTTGTGTTACCAATCACCAAAAATTATTACAACTGCGCGCTTTTCTATATTTAATAAAAAAAATGAATAGTAGAAGTGCAGTTTTAGTTTTGTAAAGAAAAAGTAAAATCTGCATGAAATAGTAATAACGTTAGGTTCTTGATGCGGTTTCTGTTTTCAAGTGCGGTTTTATGTATTATAACTGACATTTTTATAAAGATTAATATACTAACTGTATTTATAAAAATTATGTTAAAATTTTAGAAATGACAAAAAAAAATTTAAAACTTATGGAGAAAATTCAATACAGTTTTTTTTTTGAAAAATATGTTTAAACCATTTCTAATTTATAATTTTCTAATACTTTTAATATATTTGTTTTTGAAATATCTATCATATTGCATATATGTTATTTTTTACTAATTAAATAGTATTTTGTACCACTTATTTTGTATTAAACATATTTATCTTTTAAATAGTTTTTTTGGTACGTATAGCGGTTGAATTTTTCCCGTACATATTACAGTTGAATTTATTCCGGAATACATATTTTTAAATAAAGTTTTGAATAAAATACAGAGTATATCTGTTTAAGATGTACTCTAAATATCAAAATATTATAGAAGAGCCGTATGCAAACCAACAAGACAAGACCAGTGGACCCCAAGTAGGACCCACCTTCTAGAAGAATGAAGACTTACGCAACAAGTTGGCAACCAAGTCAAAATTCCATAGCAAAGTGTCGGCACCTCTCAAATGAAGACACCTAGCAGGACTATGTCGGCACCAATTAGAAGACAACACCTATCAAGACTCAAGACCTTGCTTTCCCCTCTTTAAATACTCATCTTGCGAAGACATTCAAGACACGAGCAATTTTTGCAACTTTCTTCTTTCTCTCTCTAAAAAACTCTTTGTACAAGCCTTTAAGTTTTTAAGTTTCAAGCTTTATATTCTCATCAAACTTTGTATTTAAAATTTTTTAATAAAACAAGATTTTCATCAGATTGCAGTCTTATTTATTCCTCAGGCGAATAAATCCAGACTCAGATCAAAGTACATCTCTAGGAACTCCTGTTGCGTTAAAGAGCACCTTCTTGTCCAACTAGGAAGAAGTAGTACGGATTTAATAAAGTAATACGGATTTAATGGTATCAGAGCCAAAACAATCTTTAACAAAACCATTGCAGATTTTGCAAAGTTTTCTTAAAAAGTTTTAAAAACAAGGATTTCGTGATTTTGACAAAATCAAACCTTTAGAAAAGACCTTTCCAATCTATGAGACCACGAAGCTGAGGGTGTTCCAGGCAGCAAGACCTAAGAGAGGCAGTGAGTCCGTTGGCAAGGCAGCAGCAGTGATCAACTAGAATCGGTAAGTCTCTTCTCATGAGTTTAAATTTTGTATAAATCATGGCGTCCTCGTTTAGAAAGTTTTTAAGTCGAAACATGCATCTGCATCTTCGTCACATACAACAATTAATTCAAGAGAAATAATGTCAAAAATAACATCCTTTAATCAAGAAATAACAAAGGATCAATTACCACATATTAATCCAGACAATATATATCAAATTGGAACATTTGATTTTAAAACGGCATATTCAATAAAAGAGCATGAGCAAACCTTGTCTCTTCAAAATGAATTTGAAGAGATAAAATTATTATCATCACTCGCCTTAGACAAATATAAACAAAAAGGATTTAATTATATTCATTTTGGACTTATACAAATTGCTATCAAACCATTATCAAGAACGGGTATAGATTCACCTATACTCATGTTACTACGAGACAAAAATTTATTAAAATATGAAGACTCTTTATTAGGAGCTGTACAATCAAACTTATGCAACAGAGCAGTGTACTTTAATTGTGCCCCGAATTATCAAGTTAGCTTACCCGATCCAACTATATTGAATACTTTAGTATTAAATGTTCATTTACCAGAAATGAAATTTCAAAACGAGAGACATGGTTATTTATTACTTTATCGAATTTACTTTAAACAATCAACTTCTGAATTTAATCCAAGATGCTTATTACAAGATGATAAAGGAGAAACGACAATATTAGCAGTTCATAGTAAAGATACTCCTACTGCTACTTACACACCTAAGCAATTAAAATGGAATGAAATAACTATTCCAGATCAATGGAAAATAGAAATTACACAACCCCCTAGAAATTTTGAACAAAGAAATATTTCAAGAATATTCGAACAAAGAGATGGTAAAATATTATTACAATTCGGATCATTTAGAGAACCACTTCCCCCAAGAATTAACTCTTATTATTCAAATTCAAGAGCCTCATTTTCCGAATATCGTAATAATCAACCTAGTACAGATTCTGATACAGAAAGTGTAAATCAAAATATTCAACAAGATAATCAAATTAAATTTAATGCTCCAATAGCTGAACCTACTCAACTAAGATGTCCAACATCACCTACTCCATCAGATTTTAAAACTATTAATGTAATATTAAAAGAATATACAATTAATAAACAATATATTAGAAAATATTTCTATTCAAAAGAAAATGAAGAAAAAAGAAATTGGTATTTCAAGACATTTTCTAAGCAACAAACAATTGAATTTAGACAAGATTGGTATAACTTTATGACAATAAAAGAGATAGATATTCCATTTTTCACTTGGTTCAAAACTTATGCAATCTCTCATAATATTAATTATCCATTTAAATCAATAAATACTAGTGCATCTTTAAGTCAAATATGGGAATTATCGGATGGTAATAAAATTAGATCAGTCCATCAACCCTTAAAAGATTTAAAAATAACTACACCTGATAGAATACTCGTAGCCTCACCCTTTAAAACAGGAGCTAATCAAGATGATAAGAATCTAATAACACAACAAGATATTAAAGCAGTATATCAACAAAATAATTATCAAAGTCAGTTACTCCATACAATATCCAAACAAGTAAATCACATAGATAATAAAATAAATGAAAGTGATAAATTATCTCTAAATAATCAAACTACCCAACATCCCTTTTCATCTGTATCAACCCCAATATTTAAACCAATTACAAGGCAAGTTAAATTCGGTGAAAATGAAATTTTAAAATCTATAGCCAATAGATTAGAAAAATTAGATAAAGGTAAAAGTATCAATAATATAGATGAAAACGATAATGAATCTATTCAAACATCTATATCGTCAGAAAGTGATATACAAGAAATAAATAGAATAAAAAATAGAACTATAAGATCTAATAAACCTTATTATTCAAGGCATACTCCACCAGACTTATTATTTGAAGAACATCATAAATATTCTAACAATATGTATTCAGGAAATGGTATATATGAATGGAACATAGATGGTAAATCCGAATACAAAATAATGAATGTATTACAAGAAATGGGTATGGCAACAGCGGCATTTAAAACAGACAAAACAATAACTGATAAAGAAGCAGAGTTTGTTTAAACAAGTATCTACGAGAGAATTACAAAATGAAATTAAACAAATAAAGTCACAAATTAAACATTTACAAGATATTGTAAATGATCAAGATATTAAGCAATTACAAATAAATGCAAGATTATCTCTGATAGAATCAAAGAATAACAATAATACTCAAGCATCCTCAAATAGACAAAACTTAGAAATTAATGAAGAACAAGATTCCGAAGATTATATTCAAATAATCAATAAAATCAATTCTCAAAAATAGTATACAAATATTACCTTACATATAGCAAAATGACTTTAAAATAAACATAATAGCCTTAATGGATACTGGTGCATATTATAACTGTATCTGTGAAGGAGTTATCCCAACAAAATATTATGAAAAAACTACTGAAAGATTAAGCGGTGCTAATGGTAGTAATTTAAAAGTTCAATATAAACTACCATGCGCAAAAATATGTAATCAAGGTTATTGTTTTAAAAATCAATTCATTTTAGTCAAAAATTTATCACAAGAAGTAATATTAGGAACTCTATTTTTTACTCAAATATATCCCTTTAAAGTAACAGAACAAGGAATATCAACCAAGGTAGTAGGAACAAAATTATTATTCAATTTCCTATCGCCTATGAAGACTAAAGAAATTCTTAATCTTCAACAAAACACGATAAATAAAACGATCAATTTAATAAAAGGTAAGCAAACCCATATCCAGCATTTACAGGAAGAAATAACCTATAAAAAAATAGAAAAACAACTTAATACTCAATATGTAAAAGATAAGATAAAAACTATAGAGAACAATTTGCTAAGTCAAATTTGTTCCGAATTACCAAATGCATTTTGGGAAAGGAAACATCACACTGTTGAACTTCCCTATATACAAGACTTCAACGAGAAAAATATACCAACTAAAGCACGACCTATTCAAATGAATAAATAATTATTAGAAACCTGTAAACAAGAAATAAACGATCTATTAAAAAAGAAATTAATCAGGCCATCCAAATTCCCTTGGAGTTGTTCGACCTTTTATGTTAATAATCAAGCTGAGAAAGAACATGGAGTACCACAATTAGTTATTAATTATAAACCATTAAACGATGTATTACAATGGATTATGTATCCTATACCAAATAAAAGAGATTTACTCAAACGATTATATAATGCAAAGGTATATTCAAAATTTGATATGAAAAGCGGATTTTGGCAAATCCAAGTAGCAGAAAAAGATAAATATAAAACTGCATTTACAGTACCATTCGGACATTACGAATGGAATGTAATGCCATTCGGCCTTAAAAACGCACCATCTGAATTTCAACATATAATGAATAATATATTCAATCAATACTCAAAATTCACTATCGTCTATATTGATGATGTACTCGTCTACTCAACATCTATAGACCAACACTTTAGTCATTTAAACACATTCTTAAATATAATTAAAAAACATGGCTTGGTAGTATCAGCCAAAAAGATGTCATTATTCCAAACTAAAATAAGGTTTTTAGGTCATAATATATATCAAGGAACTATCATCCCTATTTCAAGATCGATAGAATTCGCAGATAAATTTCCCGATGAATTAAGGGAAAAAACTCAATTACAAAGGTTTTTATGATGTCTGAACTATGTTTCAGACTTTCTTCCTAATCTTAGAAAAACTATTCAACCGTTATACCAACGATTACAAAAAAATCCAAAACCATGGACTAGTCAACACACTAAATTAGTTCGACAAATTAAACAGAAGGTTAAAACTCTTCCGTGTCTTACTATACCAAATCCTGAAGCATCTATGATTGTTGAAACGGATGCATTATAAATTGGCTATGGTGGCATTTTAAAGCAAAAAATTTCAGAAAACACTCAAGAAACAATAGTAAGATTCCACTCTAGTGTCTGGATAGGACCGCAGAGAAATTACTCCACAGTTAAAAAGGAAGTTCTTTCAATTGTTAACTGTATATCTAAATTCCAAGATGATTTAATCAATAAGAAATTCTTATTACGAGTTGACTGTAAGTCAGCTAAAGAAATATTAAAAAAAGATGTAAAAAACTTAGTATCAAAACAAATATTTGCCAGAAGGCAAGCTATCTTATCTGTATTCGATTTTGATATTCAACATATTAAAGGTGAAAATAATTCTTTACCGGATTTTCTAACAAGAGAATATTTACAGGGTAAAACAACAGATATTCAAGATAAACAAAATGACGGATAAAAAGCAGAAGAAACCGATGAGCGCATCGGATTATATCAAGCATATGCCACACCTCCAGGGCAAGCCCCTGACTACTCAAAACCAGTACGGCTTTAGCAGAATTCCACCTCTATCTTATTCAAAGGCCGTACCTACAGCAGGCCAACTCACAGGCAATCTTCAAACACTAATCAACCACCTTCTCAAAAATCCATTTATCATCTCAAACCCTACAACCAACACTTAAACACAACCCACTATACAAAAGAAATCACCCTTAAAGAACTATATTCCTATACCAACCACCTCTTTTACAGTGATGCCCTGTATCCAACAGATAACGTAACCAAAAACCGTACCTTTTATGAGTATATTCTGGTAGACTCTAAATCTATCGAAGTTACTCATTACCCAGATCCAAAAGACCCTAACCATATCTCCTATTCAACCTGTAAAATACTTCGCGTTTGCATCTATGCAACAGCTTGGTATTCTCAACCTCCATACCACAAAAACCTTTTCTCAGCCTGGATTTGTTCTCCCCGGCTATACCTACGTTGACTATATGCAAGCTTTTTTCCGTGTTCTCTATCTACGACCCTATGACCATTCCTGGTTCTTATCCTTTGACCAGCGGTTCAATAAACACGTACCAGGTTGGTTCAACGAATGGTGGCACTGGTTTGGACCCATTGACCAAATATATCCATCAGAAATAATCAAGACTTCTTATCCTTTCTACACCAAACACCTACCCAACACTAAACCTATTGGACCTCTAAACAAAATTTACTTCCATGCAGATATGGGTATTCCATGGATCTGTTCATGACATTTCAACCTTGTCCTAGCCCTACCTAATATGCCATACTCCTTAGTCAAAGAATTTCGTGTTAAGTGGTGGGACAAATATAACATCGAAAGATGTTCCCTCACTAATATCAAGAAATTATTTGACGCAAATAAACAAGACCACCTTTTAATCAAATCCATCTCCCGCTCTATTCCACTCTTAACCCCATCACAAATAGCCAACATTTCTCCTTATCATCCACCAACCCAAATCAAACAAGAACCACCAAGCCCAGCTAAAAACAAAAAACCATCAAGCCCTACCCATTCATCTTCCTCATCCCAAAAAACCAAATAAAAAAAATCAAAACTTCAAGCCATGAAGGAAACCCTCAAGGCACTTAGTCAAGAAATGATGAACATATCGTCCGACGACGATAGTGTTCACGGTCAAGAACCCCCCGAAAATCCTGAAGATCTATTTGGCGGACCATTAAGCCAAGACCCTTTTGATTTGTAAGACTCAAAAAAAAAAAAATTTAATTTTCATCTCAGATTTTACGACTCACTGGCAGGGTAGATATTCCAGGCTGCAAGTCCTCCGCGCAGGCCGTAAGACCGGTGGCAAATCTCTTTTGTGCGTCTCCAAATCCAAGATGACTCAAATTTATATATAAAAAAAAAACCCAATAGTATTATATAGTTTTATTTATCTCTTCAAATTCATTTTGTATAACCAGAATATACATTATTAAAAGTAAATTTAAAACTATAGATGAGAATAAATTTTTTTTTTTTTTGAGTCTTACAAATCAAAAGGGTCTTGGCTTAATGGTCCGCCAAATAGATCTTCAGGATTTTCGGGGGGTTCTTGACCTTGAACACTATCGTCGTCGGACGATATGTTCATCATTTCTTGACTAAGTGCCTTGAGGGTTTCCTTCATGGCTTGAAGTTTTGATTTTTTTTATTTGGATTTTTGGGATGAGGAAGATGAATGGGTAGGGCTTGATGGTTTTTTGTTTTTAGCTGGGCTTGGTGGTTCTTGTTTGATTTGGGTTGGTGGATGATAAGGAGGAATGTTGGCTATTTGTGATGGGGTTAAGAGTGGAATAGAGCGGGAGATGGATTTGATTAAAAGGTGGTCTTGTTTATTTGCGTCAAATAATTTCTTGATATTAGTGAGGGAACATCTTTCGATGTTATATTTGTCCCACCACTTAACACGAAATTCTTTGACTAAGGAGTATGGCATATTAGGTAGGGCTAGGACAAGGTTGAAATGCCATGAACAGATCCATGGAATACCCATATCTGCATGGAAGTAAATTTTGTTTAGAGGTCCAATAGGATTGGTGTTGGGTAGGTGTTTGGTGTAGAAAGGATAAGAAGTCTTGATTATTTCTGATGGATATATTTGGTCAATGGGTCCAAACCAGTGCCACCATTCGTTGAACCAACCTGGTACGTGTTTATTGAACCGCTGGTCAAAGGATAAGAACCAGGAATGGTCATAGGGTCGTAGATAGAGAAAACGGAAAAAAGCTTGCATATAGTCAACGTAGGTATAGCCGGGGAGAACAAATCCAGGCTGAGAAAAGGTTTTTGTGGTATGGAGGTTGAGAATACCAAGCTGTTGCATAGATGCAAATGCGAAGTATTTTACAGGTTGAATAGGAGATATGGTTAGGGTCTTTTGGATCTGGGTAATGAGTAACTTCGATAGATTTAGAGTCTACCAGAATATACTCATAAAAGGTACGGTTTTTGGTTACGTTATCTGTTGGATACAGGGCATCACTGTAAAAGAGGTGGTTGGTATAGGAATATAGTTATTTAAGGGTGATTTCTTTTGTATAGTGGGTTGTGTTTAAGTGTTGGTTGTAGGGTTTGAGATGATAAATGGATTTTTGAGAAGGTGGTTGATTAGTGTTTGAGGATTGGCCTGTTGAGGTTTGGCCTGGCTGTGAGGTTACGGCCTTTGAATAAGATAGAGGTGGAAATTCTGCTAAAGCCGAATACTGGTTTTGAGTAGTCAGGGGCTTGCCCTGGAGGTGTGGCATATGCTTGATATAATCCGATGCGCTCATCGGTTTCTTCTGCTTTTTATCCGTCATTTTGTTTATCTTGAATATCTGTTGTTTTACCCTGTAAATATTCTCTTGTTAGAAAATCCGGTAAAGAATTATTTTCACCTTTAATATGTTGAATATCAAAATCGAATACAGATAAGATAGCTTGCCTTCTGGCAAATATTTGTTTTGATACTAAGTTTTTTACATCTTTTTTTAATATTTCTTTAGCTGACTTACAGTCAACTCGTAATAAGAATTTCTTATTGATTAAATCATCTTGGAATTTAGATATACAGTTAACAATTGAAAGAACTTCCTTTTTAAATGTGGAGTAATTTGTCTGCGGTCCTATCCAGACACCAGAGTGGAATCTTACTATTGTTTCTTGAGTGTTTTTTGAATTTTTTTGCTTTAAAATGCCACCATAGCCAATTTATGATGCATCCGTTTCAACAATCATAGATGCTTCAGGATTTGGTATAGTAAGACACGGAAGAGTTTTAACCTTCTGTTTAATTTGTCGAACTAATTTAGTGTGTTGACTAGTCCATGGTTTTGGATTTTTTTTTGTAATCGTTGGTATAACGGTTGAATAGTTTTTCTAAGATTAGGAAGAAAGTCTGAAACATAGTTCAGACATCATAAAAACCTTTGTAATTGAGTTTTTTCCCTTAATTCATCGGAAAATTTATCTGCGAATTCTATCGATCTTGAAATAGGGATGATAGTTCCTTGATATATATTATGACCTAAAAACCTTATTTTAGTTTGGAATAATGACATCTTTTTGGCTGATACTACCAAGCCATGTTTTTTAATTACAGTCAAACCTTTATAAATTAATAATGTTGGGACCATGATAATTTATTAATTTATCGTGTAATTTATCTATAAATTAATAATTATTAATTTATAGAGAAAATTTGTTTTCCGCATATAATTTTCTAAAAAATATATTTGTAATAATCTTATATTTTAAAATTTTAACAAATCTCATTATATAAATTATGATTAAGAATCATAACTATCACAATAAAATAGTTTTTAACACCATATTAGATTGTCTATGTAAAAATATACATGTTCATAAGTTTAAAATTTATAAAAAAAACATGGTTACTATCAGTATTAGTGATGATAAAGTTGAAGATAACACTACAATACTTTAAAAATACTTAAAGATAAGAAAATCAATTATCACATCAAAAAATCATCATAAATATTGAATGTATATAGTAAAAGAGCAATAAAAGCTACTGATATAATAATTAGATATAATAATTAGAGAGATGAGAACTAATGAGATTTTAACTTTAAATAAAAATAAACACATTAGTTATTTTTTAAAAATATTGTGTTTACATATATTTGCTTAAATTTATATTATTATTAATTTATGTTTTTGTTGGGACCATAAATTTACATAAGGGTTTCAAACAAAATTATTATCTTATTATCTTATCGAATTTGATGGATTTTTACATTGGCCCGACTTGGGACCAGCCAAATTTATTAATTTATAGTGATTATTAATTTATCGAGTATTAATTTATAGAGGTTTTACTGTATATTTAAGAATGTGTTTAAAGGACTAAAGTGTTGGTCTATAGATGTTGAGTAGACGAGTACATCATCAATATAGACGATAGTGAATTTTGAGTATTGATTGAATATATTATTCATTATATGTTGAAATTCAGATGGTGCGTTTTTAAGGCCGAATGGCATTACATTCCATTCGTAATGTCCGAATGGTACTGTAAATGCAGTTTTATATTTATCTTTTTCTGCTACTTGGATTTGCCAAAATCCGCTTTTCATATCAAATTTTGAATATACCTTTGCATTATATAATCGTTTGAGTAAAGCTCTTTTATTTGGTATGGGATACCTAATCCATTGTAATACATCGTTTAATGGTTTATAATTAATAACTAATCGTGGTACTCCACGTTCTTTCTCAGCTTGATTATTAACATAAAAGGCCGAACAACTTCAAGGGGATTTGGATGGCCTGATTAATTTCTTTTTTAATAGATCGTTTATTTCTTGTTTACAGGTTTCTAATAATTTTTTATTCATTTGAATAGGTCGTGCTTTAGTTGGTATATTTTTCTCGTTGAAGTCTTGTATATAGGGAAGTTCAACAGTATGCTCTTTCCTTCCCAAAATGCATTTGGTAATTCGGAACAAATTTGACTTAGCAAATTGTTCTCTATAGTTTTTATCTTATCTTTTACATATTGAGTATTAAGTTGTTCTTCTATTTTTTTTATAGGTTATTTCTTCCTGTAAATGCTGGATATGGGTTTGCTTACCTTTTATTAAATTGATCGTTTTATTTATCGTGTTTTGTTGAAGATTAAGAATTTCTTTAGTCTTCATAGGCGATAGGAAATTGAATAATAATTTTGTTCCTACTACCTTGGTTGATATTCCTTGTTCTGTTACTTTAAAGGGATATATTTGAGTAAAAAATGGAGTTCCTAATATTACTTCTTGTGATAAATTTTTGACTAAAATGAATTGATTTTTAAAACAATAACCTTGATTACATATTTTTGCGCATGGTAGTTTATATTGAACTTTTAAATTACTACCATTAGCACCGCTTAATCTTTCAGTAGTTTTTTCATAGTATTTTGTTGGGATAACTCCTTCACGGATACAGTTATAATCTGCACCAGTATTCATTAAGGCTATTATGTTTATTTTAAAGTCATTTCCTATATGTAAGGTAATATTTGTATACTATTTTTGATAATTGATTTTATTGATTATTTGAATATAATCTTCGGAATCTTGTTCTTCATTAATTTCTAAGTTTTGTCTATTTGAGGATGCTTGAGTATTATTGTTATTCTTTGATTCTATCAGAGATAATCTTGCATTTATTTGTAATTGCTTAATATCTTGATCATTTACAATATCTTGTAAATGTTTAATTTGTGACTTTATTTGTTTAATTTCATTTTGTAATTCTCCCGTAGATACTTGTTTAAACAAACTCTGAGTTGGATATTTTTTGAATATTTTGTGTAAGCTAAAAGGTTGTGGAGATTCTCTAGTATTTTCTCGGTTTATCATATCTTTTAATTTTATTAAATATTCTCGTTTAGTATTTGGGTCATCAATTTTATCTATTATTTCTAGTAAAAATTGTTTATCATCTTCTTTGGTTATAACATTGATAATTTTACAATTGCATAAATTATCGGATAACTCTTGTGATTCACTGGATGAATCACTTGAATTTCCTATTTCGTTTATTGAGTATTCATTATCTGAATCTTCAGATGACTCAGATTCTGATAGCAATAATTTAATTAATTTTTCTTGAATATCAGGTTGATCTTGGAATATTTCATTAATTTTCTTTTTCATTTTGCATTCCGTTGATCTATGTCCAGGTCGCTTACAATTCCAACATACTATTTTTTGCTTATTGGTTGTATTATATCGTTTATTTTTAGAGTAATGTTGATTTTTTGAATATTTTTGATTATTAGATTTATTGTTAAAATTTCTTGTTTTATTATGATATTCTATTTGATTACACCTTCTATGCCTATGCTTTATACGCTTAACTCTGGATGGTGGATTAAAGGTTTCGTAACCATATTGTTCACAGAATGAACCCATAGTTACTTTAAATTTGAATTTATCGTTACGCTTATTATCCTTTTGTTCTTGACATATTGATAATCCTATTTTCTTAACGAATGCAAATAATTGACCATAAGTTATATTATTCCAGGGGACAGGTTGTCCTCCAGAGATTTCTTTAAGTTTATTGATTACTTTTTCTGCAAAGAAATTTGGTAATCCTGAAATGAATCTTTCTTTCCAGAAAGGTTGATTACAATCTGGTCTTAAAAATATATTGGTTATAAAAACATCTTTATACCATTTAAAATCTCCTAGTGTAGGACATTGTAAATTTGTTAGGATTATTCTTTTACTTTCTAATTCTTCTGACGGATTGCCTACAAAGTGCATTAATATAGTGTGTACTAATACTTCTATTGCATTAGATTTTTCGGTTTCAATAACGAAACCATCCTCTGTATGAATTTTCTCTACATGATTGATTATAGAGTTTTGTTGATTAGTATCTAATGCGTTATCCCACCAATATTTTAATGATCCAGAAAATCCTGCTACTAATAGTACACATGCTTCTTTATCAGTTATTGTTTTGTCTGTTTTAAATGCCGCTGTTGTCATACCCATTTCTTGTAATACATTCATTATTTCGTATTCGGATTTACCATCTATGTTCCATTCATATATACCATTTCCTGAATACATATTGTTAGAATATTTATGATGTTCTTCAAATAATAAGTCTAGTGGAGTATGCCTTGAATAATAAGGTTTATTAGATCTCATAGTTCTATTTTATATTCTATTTATTTCTTGTATATCACTTTCTGACGATATAGATGTTTGAATAGATTCATTATCGTTTTCATCTATATTATTGATACTTTTACCTTTATCTAATTTTTCTAATCTATTGGCTATAGATTTTAAAATTTCATTTTCACCGAATTCAACTTGCCTTGTAATTGGTTTAAGTATTGGGGTTGATACAGATGAAAAGGGATGTTGGGTAGTTTGATTATTTAGAGATAATTTATCACTTTCATTTATTTTATTATCTATGTGATTTACTTGTTTGGATATTGTATGGAGTAACTGACTTTGATAATTATTTTGTTGATATACTGCTTTAATATCTTGTTGTGTTATTAGATTCTTATCATCTTGATTAGCTCCTGTTTTAAAGGGTGAGGCTACGAGTATTCTATCAGGTGTAGTTATTTTTAAATCTTTTAAGGGTGGATGGACTGATCTAATTTTATTACCATCCGATAATTCCCATATTTGACTTAAAGATGCACTAGTATTTATTGATTTAAATGGATAATTAATATTATGAGAGATTGCATAAGTTTCGAACCAAGTGAAAAATGGAATATCTATCTCTTTTATTGGCATAAAGTTATACCAATCTTGTCTAAATTCAATTGTTTGTTGCTTAGAAAATGTCTTCAAATACCAATTTCTTTTTTCTTCATTTTCTTTTGAATAGAAATCTTTTCTAATATATTGTTTATTAATTGTATATTCTTTTAATATTACATTAATAGATTTAAAATCTGATGGAGTAGGTGATGTTGGACATCTTAGTTGAGTAGGTTCAGCTATTGGAGCATTAAATTTAATTTGATTATCTTGTTGAATATTTTGATTTACACTTTCTGTATCAGAATCTGTACTAGGTTGATTATTACGATATTCGGAAAATGAGGCTCTTGAATTTGAATAATAAGAGTTAATTCTTGGGGGAAGTGGTTCTCTAAATGATCCGAATTGTAATAATATTTTACCATCTCTTTGTTTGAATATTCTTGAAATATTTCTTTGTTCAAAATTTCTAGGGGGTTGTGTAATTTCTATTTTCCATTGATCTGGAATAGTTATTTCATTCCATTTTAATTGCTTAGGTGTGTAAGTAGCAGTAGGAGTATCTTTACTATGAACTGCTAATATTGTCGTTTCTCCTTTATCATCTTGTAATAAGCATCTTGGATTAAATTCAGAAGTTGATTGTTTAAAGTAAATTCGATAAAGTAATAAATAACCATGTCTCTCGTTTTGAAATTTCATTTCTGGTAAATGAACATTTAATACTAAAGTATTCAATATAGTTGGATCGGGTAAGCTAACTTGATAATTCGGGGCACAATTAAAGTACACTGCTCCGTTGCATAAGTTTGATTGTACAGCTCCTAATAAGGAGTCTTCATATTTTAATAAGGTTTTGTCTCGTAGTAACATGAGTATAGGTGAATCTATACCCGTTCTTGATAATGGTTTGATAGCAATTTGTATAAGTCCAAAATAAATATAATTAAATCCTTTTTGTTTATATTTGTCTAAGGCGAGTGATGATAATAATTTTATCTCTTCAAATTCATTTTGAAGAGACAAGGTTTGCTCATGCTCTTTTATTGAATATGCCGTTTTAAAATCAAATGTTCCAATTTGATATATATTGTCTGGATTAATATGTGGTAATTGATCCTTTGTTAATTCTTGATTAAAGGATGTTATTTTTGACATTATTTCTCTTGAATTAATTGTTGTATGCGACGAAGATACAGATGCATGTTTCGACTTAAAAAACTTTCTAAACGAGGACGCCATGATTTATACAAAATTTAAACTCATGAGAAGAGACTTACCGATTCTAGTTGATCACTGCTGCTGCCTTGCCAACGGACTCACTGCCTCTCTTAGGTCTTGCTGCCTGGAACACCCTCAGCTTCGTGGTCTCATAGATTGGAAAGGTCTTTTCTAAAGGTTTGATTTTGTCAAAATCACGAAATCCTTGTTTTTAAAACTTTTTAAGAAAACTTTGCAAAATCTGCAATGGTTTTGTTAAAGATTGTTTTGGCTCTGATACCATTAAATCCGTATTACTTTATTAAATCCGTACTACTTCTTCCTAGTTGGACAAGAAGGTGCTCTTTAACGGAACAGGAGTTCCTAGAGATGTACTTTGATCTGAGTCTGGATTTTTTCGCCTGAGGAATAAATAAGACTGCAATCTGATGAAAATCTTGTTTTATTAAATTTTTTTAAATACAAAGTTTGATGAGAATATAAAGCTTGAAACTTAAAAACTTAAAAGCTTGTACAAAGAGTTTTTTAGAGAGAGAAAGAAGAAAGTTGCAAAAATTGCTCGTGTCTTGAATGTCTTCCCAAGATGAGTATTTATAGAGGGGAAAGCAAGGTCTTGAGTCTTGATAGGTGTTGTCTTCTAATTGGTGCCGACATAGTCCTGCTAGGTGTCTTCATTTGAGAGGTGCCGACACTTTGCTATGGAATCTTGACTTGGTTGCCAACTTGTTGCGTAAGTCTTCATTCTTCTAGAAGGTGGGTCCTACTTGGGGTCCACCGGTCTTGTCTTGTTGGTTTGCATACGACTCTTTTAGAATATCTTGATATTTAGAGTACATCTTAAACAGATATACTCTGTATTTTATTTTAAACTTTATTTAAAAATATGTATTCCGCACGTACCGCAGTTGGATTTTTCTTACACATACCACAGTTGAATTCTCCCGCACGTACCGCAGTTAAACCGTACCGTACTTTAAAACCGCTTTTCCCGCATAACCAAATACGCCGTCACCATTCGGACCCTTAGTAACAATGCTAAATGGTCGTCACAACAACAAGAAAATTGTTCCGATCGGGCTAGGCATCATTTTGTAAAATAACGAGGCTCTAGAGAATAATGTTCATGAATGTAAAACGATATTTTTAATAAAATGCATCTTGAAAATTCTAGTACACTGTGTTTCAAAACGGTGTGCATTTTTAGTTCAAACTCACTTTACATTTTTGAATACATCGTTTACAAGTTTGAATTTTAAAATTTTGAGAAAAAATGTAAATTTTATTAATAGTACATACTTTAATAAAACATGATATACTACACTATGTTTTCAATACATGATCATTGGAGTTTCTGTAGTGTTTTTTTTTTTCTTTTTCTAACAAATTGTTAATATACTATTATATTAATAAATTTTCTGAAGTGTCTTTTTTTTCTTTTTTCTAACAAATTGTTAATATACTTTAAACTCTTGTAGTTTTTTAAAGTTAACCGTGGTCTAAATACTTTTAAGATGAAGCATTAGCATTAGAATCTTCACAGTTCCACAATTCAAAATCTTTTTTGAACTATGAAGCATTAGAACCTTCATAGTTCAAAATACTTTTAAGATGATTTAATTTTTTAACTATGCAAAAACTTATACAATTCTGAATAATTTTTAGCTTAGACTATCTCCATTAATGAACTCTTATTTAAGGTTCATAAAACTTTATTATTTTTTTTTGTGAACAGTAACAAACTCCAAATTAAAATTTTATTCCATTGAGGATGCGAAGTGCATGAGTATTGAGGATGCGAAGCGCATGGGTATAGAAGACGCGATGCGCGTCAGGAGACTGGACGTTCACTTCACCAGGGAGGACGGGAGGCGTGTCAGTAGGGTGGACGGGAGACACGTTAGTAGGGAGGCCGCATGAAACACTGTTGAAAACTTCCATTAGTGACTCGGTCAGAAATATATGGAGCGATTCAGTTATATCCGAAGCTAGGGACCCCATCTAACGCCTTTATGAGTCACAGAACGAGCGCTTCCGTGAATCGTGGAACGAGCGCCTCTGTAAGCCGTGGTAAGACGATGAAAACCCCCGCTCGTTCTGGTTTTCAAATAGTTATAGCTTCCTCATAAAAAGAGATTTTGAAATTTATAAGAGATCTTATTAACTTTTTTGCTTAGTAAATTTTAATTTATTTTAAAACTTTATAAAAACCAGTATAAGATCTTATAAAAAAGTTACATTTTTTGAATACATCGTTTACAAGTTTGAATTTTAAAGTTTTGAGAAAAAATGAAAATTTATTAATAGTAAACACTTTGATAAAACATGATATACTGCACTATATATGTTTTCAATACATGATCATTGGAGTTTCTGAAGTGTTTTTTTTTTCTTTTTCTAACAAATTGTTAATATACTATTCTATTAAAAAAAATTTCTGAAGTGTTTTTTTCTTTTTCTAACAAATTGTTAATATACTTTAAACTCTTGTAGTTATTTAAAGTTAACAGTGGTCTATCTTAAACTACTTTTAAGATGAAGCATTAGCATTAGAACTTTCACAGTTCCACAGTTCAAAATCTCTTTTGAACTATGAAGCATTAGAATATTCATAGTTCAAAATACTTTTAACATGACTTAATTCTTTAACTATGCAAAAACTTATACAATTCTGAATAATTTTTAGCTTAGACCATCTCCATCATTTGGGATTCATAAAACTTTTTTATTAATTTTTTTTTTGTTTTGTGAACAGTAACAAACTCCAAATTAAAACCTTCCTTCATTAATGAACCCCATTTAGGGGTTCTTAAGATTAATATATAAAAAATATGTAATTTAATTTTAATCATAATTTTAAACATTGAAAATTTAAAATTGACAATTCAAATTGCATTACATAAAACATAATTCATATATTGCTTACAAGAGTTCAACGGTTTTTACATTGTTTTTCTGTGTGTTGTTATTCTCGTGATGGGATACTGAAGCTAATATTTTGAGCAGGTTTTTTTTACTTGGTGGTACTGGCTTGTTGATAATTGGTGTATGATCGCTATTCAAAGCAGGATTCTTTGTAGAAAAGCTAATTGTTTTGTATTTGGATTTGATCATTTCGTAATAGATAGATGCTACTTGATGTTGTTATTGTTGGTATTGTAAATCTATGTGATGCGAGAAATGAAAGTTTGTGCATTTGTAAGAACATGAGCCAAATCTTTGAGTACAACAAATCAAGTCAGCTCAACACACACAAAACAAGGCTGAAGATAGTGAGCCAAGGAGAGAACCTTATGTTGGGACTAACTATTCGGAGTCAGAATCTGAAATAGCGCTCTGCCTTACGCTCCTCTTAGTTTGTGTTGTAGGCTTTGGTTTACGAGATGACTCTCCCTCGTAATGGATCACTTGAGCTCTACCTAATCTCTCTTCAAGATCCTCTGTGCTGAAATCGTCTTTCCCTCCCAGCTCATTGAAACCAACCTATCAAACAAAAAACCATTAAAGTCCATCATCATGTTCTAAAAGGATTCTTGTTCAGCGTTGTTATACCATACCACATAATCATCAACTTTAGTGTTCTTGATGAGGGCAAGTGTTGGAAGAACAACAATCTTGAGCCTCTCAGCCAAGAACGGACTTTTCTCAGCTTGGATCTTCACAAAACGTGTCTCAATGTGTTCCTTTGCCAATATACTCATGTGCTTATCCATCACCTGCAAATACAAAACACTCTTTAATCTTAGCTATGAGAACAAGAAGCACCAATTTTACGATCCTAACATCATCAAGATCATACATTGACCTAAACCCAACAAATCCAAACAAATCAAACCAAAAGGAGATAACTTGAAACTCCAATACACAAAGAAAGGGAAACTTTCAGAGAAGAGGGTGTGGAAATGGATACTTTACAAGGCCAATTCTCGCGGTAGAAGTGGCAGACGACGCGTTGGCTGGCTTTGACGACGGAGAAGAAGTCTTTCTCCGAATGGATCTCGGAGTACTCGCCGTGTCCATGGCTCATCCAACGTTTCCTTTTCTCAGCCATTTTCTTCATCTGCTGCAGCCTTCTCTCCCTTAGAACCTCCAGATCGTCCTCGTCGAGCTTTTCGAGAGACGCGATCTCTTCGTCGAGCTTATCCTCCATAACTTTTGCCACCGTCAAAACCTGCTTCTCCACAATCTGCCATCGAACAAATCACGAAATCCAAAATTAGGTGAGAAAAATTATCAACCCATCGCAATTCAAAGCCGGATCAATTTCGAAATTGTACCTCTTGTATAGGATTATCCATTGTTAAACTCCGGCGAGATATGTTGCAATACGAAATGGAGATTCTAATTCGAGACAGAGACAGAGAACGAGATTTTTGCAATTGGTAGGGATAATGCAGAGAAAAAGGAGAACTAAGATTTGAATTTTGGGGCTACTAGGTGTATTTATTTTGTTTTGGGGCGAGATTTACATTTTAAAGTTATACGATGACTGAAAAAGAATTTTAACAAAAATGTTATAAACAGTCTTTCTAAGTCTAGTCTCGATTTAGGGTTTTAGAGTTGAGTTCCTCTCAGAGAAATTTTTTTCCTCCGAAGCTTCAGAGAGATTTCAAACGTCGGCAACAATGGCGAGCACGAAAGTACAACGCATCATGACCCAACCGATCGTACGTTTCCTTGCATCTTCTCTGTTTCATCTGTGTATTGTTTCGACTACTCTGTCTCTCTATTCTTTTACTGAATTTTTCTTTGTTTTCCGGTGGTTTCGCGCGGCTCCAGAACTTGATTTTTAGGTTTCTTCAAAGTGTAAGCTCGTTAACCTCTCTTCATTCTGAGTTTATTATGGATTTTCGTGGTTTTGGTTATTAATGCTATCTTCTGATTCGTGCTCTCGTCTTCTGTACTTGTGATGCAGAAAGCTAGGATCCAGATTTGGCTATTTGAGCAGAAAGATCTGAGGATTGAAGGAAGAATTACTGTAAGTCACCATATTTTATTTTTCGCTATAAATTGTTCTGATAATAGAGCTTCATAAGCATGGATTGGTGATTACATCAGCACTGTGACTGTCCTTTGTAATTTCTAAATTGTTGCATTAGTTTCCGGAAGTTGAATAGGTGAACTTAAGTTTAGTTTTAGCCATGGAATCGCAGGTGGATTGTTGACATTGTTTTGGTATTTGTCACTGTTGCTACTGCACAGAGCACTGATAAGATCTTGTTTGATTTTTTAGGGTTAGTCCACGCTTTATCCTGACTCAGACTGCAGTTTGTGTTGCTATACTTTTATTCTTCTCAAGTTATGGTTGTAGCTGTTCTTATATTGACTCTGTGCTATTTCAGAGAAACTTGAGATGTATGATTCTGTCGTTCTCAAGTCTCATTTTTCTACTTGAATTTGGATTCCCCTTGTTACAATTTTTACTGCTATGGTTTATTCTTCTCGAGTTAAAGATTGAGTCGTTTCTTAGACTCTGTGCTAATTCAGAGAAACTTGAGGTGTATGATCGTGTCATTCTCATTGGTTTAACACTTGGATTTGCTTACTTGACTTTGGATGTTCCTTGTTTCAGTTTGTATTGCTATACTTTTATTTGTTATCGAGTTAAGAGACGAGCTTTTCTTTGATTTACTCTCTGCTAATTCAGATATGCTGGTGTCATCCTCATTGGTTTGAAACTTGGGAGTTGCAATCTTGACTTGGATGTTCCTTGTTTCAATTTGTATTGCTATACTTTTATTCTTCTCTAGTTAAGGTTGAACTTTTTCATAGGTCTATGTTAAATTCGGAGGAACTTGAGATTTGTGATTATGACAATCTCGTCGGTTTTAAAACTTGGAGTCTGTCTACTTTTATGGATGTATCATTGATTTCTTGTTTCATTTTTGTCCCTTTTTGCAGGGTTTTGACGAATACATGAATCTAGTGTTAGATGAAGCTGAAGAAGTGAGCATCAAGAAGAACACAAGGAAACCACTTGGTGAGTTTATCCCGCACTCACTCTTTGATAGCAAGTCTCATTATTACATGTCTTTATTTGTTTGCTTATGGTTTCAATAACTCGGTATAAATACCTATTTTCAGGAAGGATTCTACTAAAAGGAGACAACATAACTCTGATGATGAACACGTAAGTAAACACAATCCTTACTTTGTCCTTTCTCTTTATGATGTAGCAACTTGGTTTGTCACTTAACTAGAAATTTGAACACAATCCATTTCTATGTTAACAGGGGAAAGTGATGTCTGTCTCAACAAACAAACTCTGTGGTGGATTTGTAGATCCGATATTAAAATTAACCTTTTGGTTTGATGTAATGTTGAGTTTTCATTACTTAAGAGGATAAAGGTTGAATTGTTTCATAGTTCATTAAGATGATTGATTTTTGCTGCAACTTTTCAGTTGACTTATGAAGTTATGATTTAGTGATTTACTCAAAACATTGAAAAATAAATCCATTTGATCTAAGTTCGAATTCGGTCTGTATCAATGTAATATGTTTGGTAAACCGACCGGATTGGCACTTCCCAGGCTCAAATGGATTTTGAAATAAACTAATCTAATAGACCAATCAGAATAATCTGTTGAAATACTGAAGGATATTTATTTAATGTTATTTTAATACAAAAGTTACCTTTGGAATCTAATACAACATAAAACTATAGAAATCTAATCGAACATAAACTTTAACCATTGCAATTACATTATTTAAATTCATGTAATTTATATAATCCATGTTGAATTTTATAACAAATGCTGAATCTTATCCCTAAACTTCCCATTCGTGATATATGGTGATGTGTTTTGCACTTTTATAATCGTGTAAAAAAATTAATAATTGGTCTTATTATACACAAAACTCCAAAGTATTATTTTTTAATTGTCAACTTTAGAATATAGCATGTGCTAAAAATACAAACACTAGCCGCCGGCCCAAGAATGTCGACCAATAAAGGAACAGCAAAGTGGCGGCAATTCAAGCTTACCGTGGTCTTGCTCGCACCAGATACTTATCTTAATTGACTAAAACCAGTCAAAGTACTCGACTAATCACAAAACGAAGACAAGTGCTCGAAGTAAATTAATCTGATCTTAACTACAGAAGAAGCTTTTTTTTGTTTTTGTTTTTGTTCTATCCAACCAAACACCATTTCTGAGGTATTTTTGTTTTGTTTCTTTCTCTCTCCTTCTAATCGAAAAGTTTCTGTTTCTCCTTCCGTTAATTTCCCGCAACGTTTGTGAAGAAGCTCAAGTAGAAATCAGAGATCTTGCTTTTGCTTCGTTTGGTTTTCTGTGGTAATTGTTTGATTTCGAGATTAAACGAAAAAAGGGAGACTTGAGAGCTGGATTTGTGATTCTTTCTCTAAGCTTATCATTCGTTTGAAACTGATTTTTGTTGTATTGATCTTACAGATCGGAGATTTTGTGTGGGGTAAAGAAAAATGCAGACGAGGTATATGGAGAGGACTAATAGTATGAGAGAAAAGAGAAAATTGGAGGAAGATAATAATCAGCAGCAGCCGGAGCGTAAAAGGCCTGCTCTTGCAAGGTAATCACTTACAAACCCTTCTAATTTGTTTGTATAAAGTTTAGATTTTTAGCTTGTCAAATCTACTATTGATTGAAGGGAAATGGGATTTTGAAATTTGAGAAAGTTATGTGTATTTTTGTGTTGTTTTTGCAGTGTAATTGTGGAGGCACTTAAGATGGATAGTTTACAGAGGCTTTGCTCGTCTTTGGAACCGATTCTTCGCCGAGTGGTAAGCTTTTAAAGGCGTTTTGTTCATGTCTTTACTTGTGATGTCCCTGGATTTTTTTAACTTATTTGTCTTGTGAGCATTGTTAAACAGGTAAGCGAAGAAGTGGAGCGGGCATTGGCGAAACTCGGCCCTGCAAGACTTAGTGAAAGGTAACATAAGACATTTCTAAGGGGAATAAAAAGCATATAACGAATGGTTGGAGTAATGGCTTGTGTGTTTACAGGTCTTCTCCTAAACGAATCGAAGGCGTAGGAGGAAGGAATCTGCAGCTGCAATTCAGGTCTAGATTGTCTGTTCCTTTGTTCACGGGAGGGAAGATAGAAGGGGAGCAAGGTGCTGCAATCCATGTTGTGCTTTTGGATGTTACTACAGGGCATGTATTGACCGTAGGACCTGAAGCTTCTGCAAAGCTCGACGTTGTTGTGCTTGACGGTGATTTCAACAACGAAGATGACGAAGGATGGAGTGGAGAAGAGTTTGATGGTCATTTGGTGAAAGAGCGTCAAGGGAAAAGGCCTCTCTTGACCGGTGACTTGCAGGTTACGTTGAAAGAAGGTGTGGGGACATTAGGGGAGCTTATCTTTACAGATAACTCGAGCTGGATAAGATGCAGAAAGTTCAGGCTTGGTTTAAAGGTCTCTTCTGGTTACTGTGAAGGGATTCGTGTACGCGAGGCAAAGACAGAAGCTTTTACCGTCAAGGACCATCGTGGAGAGTGTAAGTTCTCTCCTTTCTCTTGTCCTGATTTATGGAGTCACATTCGCTTAATGATTTATTTTTGCAACAGTGTACAAGAAACATTACCCGCCTGCTTTGGATGATGAGGTCTGGAGGCTGGAAAAGATTGGAAAGGACGGGGCTTTCCATAAGAAACTGAATAAAGCAGGGATCTACAGTGTCAAAGAATTCCTGCGTCTTATGGTCAAGGATTCACAGAAACTACGGACTGTAAGTGCACGAAACTCATGTTCCAGTATCTTGTCAAGATGTTTGAAATAACTTGTTCCTTGATGACTCTTACTCTGATTGTTCAGATTCTTGGGAGTGGCATGTCGAACAGGATGTGGGAGACACTTGCAGAGCATTCAAAGACATGTGTCTTGAGTGAAATGCTTTACGTCTACTACCCTGAGGACTCGGTTGGTGTTGTTTTCAACAATATTTACGAGTTTAGTGGTCTTATCTCAGGGAAGCAGTATTATCCTGCTGATTCTCTCTCTGACAACCAAAAGGTTTGTCTTTTGTTTTGGCCTTCTGTGTATTTTATAGATTTACACTTGGTGAAAATTTGTAAACTGATGAAAATAAACGGCAGGG
Source organism: Eutrema salsugineum (assembly GCF_000478725.1). Taxonomy (NCBI): domain Eukaryota; kingdom Viridiplantae; phylum Streptophyta; class Magnoliopsida; order Brassicales; family Brassicaceae; genus Eutrema; species Eutrema salsugineum. Next base: position 468,115 of record NW_006256901.1, on the reverse strand, counting down.
TTACGTCGATGGATTGGTGAGGAAAGCTTATGAAAACTGGGATCAAGTTATAGAGTATGACAGCAAGTCACTCATGAACTTCAATCAAGTTAACAAAACAGATGCTTTAGATTACTCTATCCCAGTTTCAGTTCCAAGCCAAGCGTCTACATCATATTCTGACTTAACTGGTGAAGGTATGATTTAGCCACAACAATCAGATCTTATTTTCGTCTCTAGGTGTTTAAAACTAAGTCATTGGTGTGTTTTTTCCAGCATCAGTGTACAACCAGTCTCAGCTTGGTGCTGATACTAGTTCTTACATGCACTTTGGAAACAACTCATTTGCAACGCAAGAGCAGCTAATCAACAACGCTCATGGATCACAAAGCAACGGTGTTGGTGCGAGATTGGCGCTGTGTCCACCAACAGGATCACAAAGCCAACAAATGGTTCAGCCTCCTCCTGAGATGAACTCTTTCAACAGTGATTGGTCCAACACAGGAAACGGGTTTCTTTCAGAGGAAGAGATTAGAGCTAGAAGTAATGAAATGCTGGAGAATGATGATATGCAGCAACTGTTGAGACTCTTTAGCATGAGTGGTGGTGAGCAACAACAAACAACTCCGATGAACTTGTCGGAAGACGGGTTTGGGTTCCACTCTTTTGGTCAATCTTCAATGGCTGATTACGAAGAGGACCGTTCGAACTCGGGTAAGCCTGTTGTGGGATGGCTAAAGATCAAAGCAGCCATGAGATGGGGCTTCTTCATCAGAAGGAAAGCTGCTCAGAGACGCGCACAGATTGTTGAGCTTGATGATGATGAATAGGTTTTTTTAGGAAGAAACAGGATTGTCTTTGGAGTTTCTTTCTGATGGTGGTTGTTAATAAGCTCCCAAAAAAAAAAGATGAAATCTTTTGTTTTTGGTTTCATTCTTATCCTAGTGGAGCTTCATTTTGTACAGTAAAAGCTTTGTTCTTGCTTTTGTGCTTTGCTTGTTTATGACTTTATGTAATGTAATCTCTGCTTAATCAGATTTTCGGTAAAAAAACTTAAAAACCTGATGTAATTCTATTTGTTTAATTTTTTCTGTTGTGTGTTTTTGGCAAGATTAATAATAAGGGAAAAATGTCAAAAAATACTTTATTTATTTAATTTTTGGAAAAATTACATACAAATTTTTAGTGTTGCTAAAAACCCACGCAAACTATTTTTTCATATATTTAAAAATTCTATTTTCCCCCTCTCATATCATGGCTGTTAATGGACATAACAGAATCAATAAACAGCGTTAATTTTTTATAGGAAAAAATGCTAAAAATACCCAACTATTTAATTTTGTCAGAAACCCACACAAACTTTTTGCATTGTCAGAAATCCACACATGTTATTTTTTAATCTAGAAAAATACCCAAATTTTTTAAAGTTTCATTTTTCCTCCTCAAGTTTCACGGTCGTTATGTTAGTTTTTTGTAACACGTGCTAACTACTCTAGGATTGATATCATTGTTACCCTTAGAAAATCCTCAAATCGATTTGGGGAAGAAAAATCTACACCCTAATTTTTCTCTCTTTTTTAGAAATTGGGTGAAATAGGTTGTAAAATATGGTTGATAATATAAATTGAATCAGAAATAGTGTGTGTTGTGATATATAAGACTAATAAGAGCAATTCGAGGAGATGATGTATATGTTCTAAACATGATTTATTGCTTTATTAACCACATTTTCAACGGATTTCACTCAATTTCTGAAATAGTGAGAAAACAAAAATTAGAATTTAGGTTTTTCTTTTTAAAGGTAATAATGGTATTAATTTGACACTAATTAACACATGTTATGAAAAATTAACGCAATTTTTCGATTCTGTTATGTCTATAATGACTGTGAAACTTGAGAAGGGAAAATAGTATTTTAAAAAGTTTGTGTATTTTTATAGATTTAAAAAAATATTTTGTGTGGATTTCTGGCAATGGCAATGTAAAAAGTTTGTGTGGGTTTCTGGCAAAATTAAATAGTTGATGTATTTTTTTAGCATTTTTTCCTACAAAAAATTAACGCTGTTTATTGATTCTGTTTGTTAACGACTGTGAAATCAGAGGGGAAAATGAAACTTTAAAAAAACTGATGTATTTTTATGCATCGAAAAAATAATTTGTGTGAGTTTCTGACAACGCTAAAAATTCGTATATAATTCTTCTAAAAATTAAATAAATGAGGTATTTTTTGGCATTTTTCCTCTAATAATAATATAATTAATGTGTACATATATGGAAAGTTGGAAACATTTAGACTTACTATATCCAATTTAAGTCTGTGTTTAAATTTTAAATTATGTCAAATGCGAAAAATACTTACAAGTATAATTGCAAGAAAAGATTTAATTAGTAAGAAACTACACCAATATACATTTACCCTCTTTTTTATGAATAGGATATATTTAACAATATTCAATAAATTGGTAAAAAAAAAGGAACCTATATATATATTAATAGTTTCAAAATATACAACCAAGCCCTATTTCATCTTCTGACGAGAACAGATTCGCCGTCCTCGTCGCCTCCATCGCCGCCGCATCCATCTTCGTCGTCCTCGTCGCCTCCATCTCCGTCGCATCCATCTTCGTCGTTCTTCTCAATAGTGAGCTCGTACTCTCTATTACGTTTTTTTCTTCTTTTCGGGTGTACCCTCCAAGCTTTTCCTTGATCTGGGTTTAAAATTCCTCTTCTATCTGCTCAAATTCTTCTGTTTCCTTGTTGTTTTTGATATCGATTTCGCAACTATATTGGAGAAATTTCTGCCAATCAAGACAAAACCAGTGTCGACGGACCTTTTCATTTTTTTTTTTTTGTGGATTCTAAGAAATCTGAACATTGTGCTTTTCCTTTGAGGAATTTTTTTATAGAGATTGCTCACGATCTGTTCGTTGAAATGATTGAAAGAAGATGAGTTGCTTTGCTAATTGGTCCTCCGAGTTTAATTGTTGGTAATTGTTATGTTTTGAAGGCAGAAGAAGTGAAAGCCAGGAATAAAAGGACTTGGAAGATTCGAAATCTGCAGTGTTTTGTATATAGTTGACAACGTGATTTAATGGAGGAAGACGAGGATAGGTTTTTGTTGAGTAGCTTAGGTGTGACATCGGCAAATCCTGCAGATATAGAACAGACGATACTCGATGAGGTAGTTTTGGTCTTTCTTTTATTGTGTTTGGTATTACTGCTGCATTGTTGATTCTCACGAAAAGGGTTTTAGATTATCTCTGAGTGCTTATTTGCTGATCTTTAGAATTTATGAAAATTAAATCTAAAGGTGTTTTCGTTATGTGATATGAAGTCTATACATATATGTCAGGCGACAAAGCAGCTAGATGACAATGAGGGTGCGAGTGTGGAGGAGCAGTCTATCGAGCCGGAAGGAAGCAGATTGCTTCCGTCCAGCCATAACGAGCTTTTGAACAAATTGAGGGCTGTAAAGTTTGAAATAGATGCTGTTGCATCAACTGTTGAGCATGTGGAAGAGGATGCAGCAGAAAATGGCTTACAGAAAGATGATGGATCAGATGTTCATAGTGGTTCTGTACTTCAGCACGCGCTTGCCACAGACCGTCTAAGAAGCCTTAATAAGAGGAAAATTCAGCTTGAAAAGGAACTTAGTGGTTCACATGGTTGGAGCGCTTCTGGTAGTGCTGATCGCGATAATCTACTGCGAGATCTGGTGAAAGAAGAGCCTAGTCTCAAGAGAAAATTGAAAGAGATTCAGAAACCAAGCAAAAGAGAAGGGAAGAAGGTGAAAGTAGTCTCATTTCATGAGGACACAGATTTTGATGCTGTTTTCGATGCAGCTTCCGCAGGTTTTGTTGAAACGGTATGACCATCTGTCTTCTAAAGGTCTTATTCAGTTCACATAAGATTATGCTCTTAATACCTGGGTGTGGAAAATGTGTATGCAAATGTAGAAACCTTATGAATGAAAGACAGTGACTAAGTCAAGACTATTCTTGTCTAGGAAAGAGATGAATTGGTGAGAAAAGGAATCTTGACTCCTTTTCACAAGCTCGAGGGATTTGAACGCCGACTTCAACAACCTGGACCGTCGAACTCGGACAACGTACCTGAAAGAGAAGAAGAAAATGACATAAATGAGGACTCCGGCAGTATTGATAGAGCTGTCCAATCAATGTCGCTTGCTGCAAAAGCTCGCCCGACAACCAAGCTACTTGACGCAGAAGACTTGCCAAAGCTTGAAGCGCCCTCTGCTCCATTTAGAAGGCTAAGAAGGCTTTACAAGACTCATGATCCCCCAGATAATGAAGTAAAGAAAAGCAAAGCTGGGAAGAAGAGCAAAAAGAAGCGGCCTTTGCCTGAGAGGAAATGGACAAAGCAAATTGCTCACGAAGACTCTAGTCTTCAAGAAAGAGGTATGAATGATGATATTGAAAATTAAACATGTTTACAGATTGTTATTGGGACCTGTGAGTTCAATGTCTAGTAATTGGAGCGAATGCTTTTGGAAAAATTAAAGGCCGTGATATTGATCTGCCGACGTTTGGATATTACATTTTACCTATTGCATTGCTTTGAAATGATAAGTCTCAACAGTTTCTACCGTTATTTACAAGTTATCATGTTGATTTTCATTGCAATGTTTCAGAAGATGGAAGGAGAGTCTTGCCCACTTCCAGTTGTGAGGAAGACGAGCTAGATGATGTTGATGATGCAGAAGACAACGAGACATCTTCTGTACAGCTTGAAGGTGGATTAAACATTCCTGAATGTATATTTAGTAAACTTTTTGATTATCAAAGAGTTGGGGTGCAATGGCTTTGGGAACTTCATTGCCAAAAGGCTGGTGGCATTATCGGGGACGAGATGGGTCTTGGTAAAACTGTGCAGGTCTTATCTTTTCTCGGATCCTTACATTTCAGTAAGATGTACAAGCCGAGTATTGTCATATGTCCTGTTACACTCTTGCGTCAATGGAGAAGAGAAGCACAAAAATGGTACCCCAATTTTCACGTGGAAATACTCCATGACTCAGCACAAGATTCGGGGTATGCCAGAGGAGTAGGGAAGGCCTCTGAAAGTGATTATGACAGTGAGGGTTCAGTTCACAGTGATCATGAACAAAAGTCTAAGAACACCAAGAAATGGGATTCTTTGATAAACAGGGTTCTAAATTCCGAGTCGGGGCTCCTCATCACCACATATGAGCAATTAAGGCTGCAGGGTGAGAAGCTGCTCAATATTGAGTGGGGTTATGCGGTACTAGACGAAGGCCATCGGATCCGGAACCCAAATGCTGAAATTACTCTGGTGTGCAAACAGTTACAGACCGTCCATCGAATTATTATGAGTGGGGCACCAATCCAGAATAAACTAACAGAACTCTGGTCCTTGTTCGATTTTGTTTTCCCGGGAAAACTGGGGGTCCTGCCCGTGTTTGAGGCAGAGTTTTCTGTTCCCATAACTGTGGGTGGCTACGCCAATGCTTCTCCCTTGCAAGTATCGACTGCCTATAGGTACATTTCCCTGTCTTTCTTTTGAATCACTTAGGTAACTCGTCACAGTTTGTGTTGTAACCATTTTGAAAATGTGTAGGTGTGCAGTTGTTCTTCGTGATTTGATCATGCCGTACCTCCTCCGCCGCATGAAGACTGATGTGAACGCACATCTGACAAAAAAGACTGAACACGTTCTCTTTTGCAGCCTCACTGTGGAGCAGCGGTCTACCTACAGGGCGTTTCTTGCGAGCTCCGAGGTAGAACAGATTTTGGAGGGAAACAAGAATTCGCTTTATGGGATTGATGTGATGCGTAAGATATGCAACCACCCTGATCTTCTTGAGAGAGAACATTCTCACCAGAACCCAGATTATGGGAACCCAGAACGCAGTGGGAAGCTGAAGGTTGTTGCAGAAGTGCTCAAGGTCTGGAAACAGCAAAAACACCGTGTACTTCTGTTTTCACAGACTCAGCAAATGCTTGACATTCTCGAGAGCTTCTTGGTTGGAAATGAGTATAGTTACCGGAGGATGGATGGTCTCACACCGGTGAAACAGAGGATGGCTTTGATTGATGAGTTTAATAACTCAGATGATGTGTTTGTTTTTATTCTGACGACGAAGGTGGGTGGTTTGGGAACAAACTTGACTGGTGCGGATAGGGTCATCATCTTTGACCCGGATTGGAACCCCTCAAATGATATGCAAGTAAGCTTTGCTTCTGAATGTCACAGATCCAGTTTATGTACCTGCAGACGATTTAAATGGTTTTTTTTTTTTCTTTCTGAAAGGCAAGGGAACGTGCTTGGCGTATAGGGCAGAAGAAGGATGTTACCGTTTACAGATTGATCACGCGAGGGACAATTGAGGAAAAAGTATACCATAGGCAGATTTATAAACATTTTCTCACCAATAAAATCTTGAAGAATCCACAACAGAGAAGGTTCTTCAAAGCCCGTGATATGAAAGATCTTTTCATCTTGAAAGATGATGGTGATAGCAACGCCTCCACGGAAACCTCTAACATCTTCAGCCAGCTGAATGAAGAGATAAACATCGTAGGAGTTCAATCAGAGAAGAAACCCGAATCCGCTACACAACCTGCTCTTCACGATACTGCAGAAGAAGGATCCTCGGAGCAAATAGATGCTGATAAAACTGGCGAGGCCATGGACGAAGAGACGAATATCTTAAAGAGTCTCTTTGACGCACATGGAATACATGTAAGTTCGTTGATTACTGCTTATTGAAGCATTCTTGTCCGACTTAGTACTCTCCCATAATTTCTTCCATTATCTTTTTTACGCAGAGTGCTGTGAATCACGACGCCATAATGAACGCAGACGACAAGGAAGAGAAGATGAGACTTGAGCACCAGGCAGCTCAAGTAGCACAGAGAGCTGCAGAAGCATTACGCCAATCACGGATGCTGCGTAGCCGCGAAAGCATCTCAGTGCCCACATGGACGGGAAAATCTGGTTGCGCAGGTGCACCGTCATCTGTACGTAGGAGATTTGGATCAACTGTCAATTCCCGGTTAACCCAAACCGGAGACAAACCATCAACGATCAAGAACGGAATCAGCGCGGGTTTATCTTCTGGCAAAGCACCGTCTTCTGCAGAGCTTCTGAACAGGATCCGAGGAAACAAAGCACAAGCCGTTGGCTTTGGCCGTGAGCAGCCACCACCGTCGTCGTCTTCTTCTTCGGGTTCATTGCAGCCCGAAGTCTTGATCCGACAGATATGCAGCTTTGTACAGCAAAGAGGCGGAAAGGTGGACACGACCAGCATTGTCAACCATTTCAGGGACCGAGTTTCTTCTGAGGACAAACTCTTGTTTAAGAATCTCTTGAAGGAGATTGCCACGCTTCGGAAAGATGAAAACACTTCGTTTTGGGTCCTCAAATCAGAGTATAAAGACTAAGAAAAGATGTCTCCTTTTAGCCTAACCACAAATGATTCTCATTTTTGTAAACAGTGTACAAGAAAACATTATCCATCGTCGCAATTGCTTTGGATGGTGATGGATTAAGTAGCGTCAACATTTTGTGAATAAGAAAAACGAAAACATTTTTGCAAAGAGCTTCGTAGTTATGTACGTTTTCAATAAAGTTTCGTTGCATTTAGTTCTAATCGATCACTAACCAAAAACTCCATTCGATACGGTTTAGTTATATTTGTACAGTGTCTGACTAAAATACCCTTGACTAATTTCAAAATATACAAACAAACCTATCTTCTCTCTCGTAATCGTCACAATACAAATCTCCATCTTCACGGAGAGAAGAGTTTTTCGCCGTCCATCGCCGTCGTGACCAGGCGTCGGCTTCTGCCGTAATTCTTAGCAGTGAGTTTCTTCTCTATTTTTTTTCCTCTTTCCCGGTGTATTCTCTAAATTTTGGCGTTGTTTTTCTGGATCTAGGTTTTGTTTATCTTTACTTGTTGTTTTTTTTCGATCTTGGTTTTGTAAGCATCTTTGGCAATTGTCCGTCTATCAAGAAAAAAACAGTGTTGGAGCACAAATTTTGCTTTTTTTGGTTGATCGATCGGTGAATTATTTGAACTTTGTCGCGAATTTATTTTGGAAATTCTTTTTCATAATCACGAGAGCTGGAAAATTCGCTGCTCGTGTGAGTAAAATTTATAGACTGCACAAGATCTATTCGTTAAAATGGCTGAAAGAAGCTGTTATCTTTCTAGCTGTTGAGTTGCTTTGCTGATTGATGATAACATTGTTTTGCGTTTTTTATCTTAAGATTTCTGATTGCTCTGCAAATTAACATAATCATCTACTTCTTGTGTTTATGCTTAGGCAAAAGAAGCAAAAGCTGAGAAAAAAAAATGGAGAAGTTGGAGGACTTGAAAATTCTGGCGGAGCAGTGGTTGCATCAAGGAATTGAATTTGTTCAACAAGTGCCACAGACTCCACTTTATGCTTCGATTGTTGTCCTGTTATTAACTACAATCTGGTTCTTATCAAGTAAGTAGCAGACATCACATTCTTCTTCTTATTGATCTTGGTTTTCGAGATTTATATTAGGATGTGGGTATCCCTCTTGTAGGCCTAGAATTTTGGGGTACATAAAACGTCTATACGTATCTTGCATTCTTGTTTGCGGTTGAGGAGTTTGATGTTTTCAAGCCTTGTGATTAATCTTAGAGTGTCAGCTCATTGTAAAGTTGTTTGCTTAGAACGGTTGTTTCAGTTTTTGAGGTCTATGCAATATACCTTCCTTGGATTATACATCAAAAAAGGTTCATTTTTTTTTATTCTGGTTGTTAATGTTGTCACTTTTGCCTGCCTTCTGCAGTTCGCTTGTTCAGACGTGCGAAACCCAATACTGTACTCCTCTGTGGACTTAGCGGAAGTGGCAAAACTGTGCTCTTTTATCAAGTGAGTATTTAAGGTTTACGTTCCTCTTCTCATTCAGAGAATGTTTTCTGGTCAATCCTCACAGTTTTCCTCGTTGGCATTGTAAGATGGTTTGATTTACATTTTCTATTTGTGACAGCTCCGAGATGGATCTTCTCACCAGGGTGCTGTGACGTCAATGGAACCAAACGAAGACACCTTTGTGCTCCACACTGAAAACACTAAGGTAATGAAAGATCTTCACTTTGGTTTTGTTCAAGAATGTTAAAGTGTTTTATGGACTAAACATACATCGCCGTGTGTTTAACAGAGAGGAAAAACAAAACCTGTTCATCTTGTTGATGTTCCTGGGCACTCTCGCCTTAAATCTAAGCTAGAAGAATACTTGCCTCGAGCAGCCGCCATTGTGTTTGTAGTAGATGCACTTGAATTCCTTCCGAACTGCCGTGCAGCTTCAGAGTAATTTAATCACCACATGAGAGTCGCTTTGCTTAGTCATAAGGTGATTCTTAGAGATGGAACACTTTTAAAATCATGGTTTTGTACTTTCTCCAGGTACCTCTACGACGTTCTGACCAATGCGAGCGTTGTTAAGAATAAGGTCCCGGTCCTGCTTTGTTGTAACAAGACAGATAAGGTAACTGCACACACCAAGGAGTTTATCCGCAAACAGATGGAGAAAGAAATGTAAGATTGATTCTTATCTAGCTGTTTCTAAATTCTGAAGATAGTAAGCTCTCATTGATGTTCCTCTTGTTAATAATAATATGTGTTTATGCAGAGAGAAACTTAGGGTTTCGAGGAGCGTGATATCAGCAGCTGATATAACCAATGACTTTACTCTTGGGATTGAAGGAGAATTGTTTTCCTTTTCGCATTGCTTAAACAAAGTCACGGTCGCTGAAGCATCTGGACTAACGGGAGAAACAGATCAAGTACAAGACTTCATCAGAGAATATGTTAAGCCATGAGAGACGAGATGTGTGAGCATCAATCATACACTCTTAAAAAGTCTTTTACTGTATTTTGTACATGAAATTTATGATTTGTGATAGTGATTGTTGGAGGATTTTGTATGTTGAAATCGTGTTAGTGCCTTAGAGAGTTTGTTTATGGACTGGATCTTTTAGCGTTTCAACTTCGTTATGTGAAGATCCTCATGGAACCTTCATCGAATGTTAAGACTATCTCTAGACAAGGCCATTAACTTTGGTCTTTGGGCTACTTGTACGAAGTATTAAGTCATGAACGACTTACTTGAGACCATTAGAAAATTGATTACAAATGACTACTCAATTACCAAATATAAAAAAGGGGAATGTTTAAATTGGGCTGGCAATGATTAGGTTGTAACAGATTAACAATAGCTATTTTTAATGTTTAAGATGTATCGCACTAAAGCTTTGGTTTATGCTCTCCAGGCTGTTCGCTTCTCACATTACCCACACTAAACTCACTCTTTTTCTTTAAGAAAACATTAAAGTAAATTTAAAGACTGAAACAAATAATACCCCATTATGTATACTCTACAAATACCGAACAATCAGAATCAGTTACCTTCAAAGAAGAGACTTCCCAAAAGTGGGAAAGCAAAAATTCCAAAACTTAAAATGGTTTCTCGGACACTTTTTGTTATGCCATTATCTATTTTTGTTTGTTTAAACATATTGCTTGTGGCACACGCTAGCGATTTCAACCAAGACATTGACATAACATGGGGTGATGGTAGAGGAAGTATTTTGAACAATGGTACTCTGATAAATCTCGCTCTTGATCAATCTTCAGGATCAGGGTTTCAATCGAAAGCCGAGTATTTGCACGGAAAATTCGATATGCAGATCAAACTTGTCCCAGGAAATTCCGCAGGGACCGTGACTACCTTCTACGTAAGTTCTTCTTAATTAGCTATATGCATAAGACCCACCAAAATCTACCATTCAGTGTTAACATACGTTAATAGATTTGTATTTTAATTTGGTGTGTAGTTAAAGTCCCAAGGATTGACATGGGACGAAATAGATTTCGAGTTCTTGGGGAATGTTAGTGGAGATCCATACATTCTTCACACTAATGTTTACACTCAAGGCAAAGGTGATAGAGAGCAACAATTCTACCTTTGGTTCGATCCCACAGCTGAGTTCCACAACTATTCTATTCTTTGGAATCCAAGTCACATTGTGTAAGTATATATACCACAATCCATATGATAACTTGATATGTTTCACTAAGTCATGACGTGAAACTTAAATTGTATGTGTGTGTTTAGAAGCCGAACTGAATTTTATTGAATAGTTTATTGGTTTAAACTGTTTAAATTTTAATTAGGTTCTATGTTGATGGGAAGCCAATAAGAGAATTCAAGAATTTAGAAGCAATGGATGTGGCTTATCCAAAGAGCCAACCCATGAGAATGTATGGTAGTTTATGGAACGCAGATGATTGGGCCACGAGGGGAGGTTTGGTCAAGACAAACTGGTCTCAAGGACCATTCGTAGCCTCTTTCATGAACTATAACTCCGACAATGCTTGTGTCTGGTCCATTAATAATGGAACCACGACTACCACTCCTTGTAGCCCCGGTGGCTCGTCTTCTTCTTCTTCTTCGTCGAGAAGGATGGATTCTTCAAGGCAGAAAATTATTAGATGGGTTCAGAGGAAGTTCATGGTTTACAATTATTGCAAGGACAAGAAAAGGTTTTCTCAGGGTTTTCCTGTTGAATGCACAGCCAAGAACAAGAACAAAACATCCTGAGATTCTTTTTGTTTTATCTAATCCTAAAGATTATTGAGTTTGGGGTCTTAACCTAATTATCATGTCCAGATCCAAAACCGATTTCACGCAATTATTTTCCTTGGCCTCAAGAACCAGTCAACAAACTTTCCAATTGGACTATATCTCAATAAAGATTGCAAACCTAATCGATCAATTCAAATTTTGTAATATCCCAATTTCTGAAATATGGTGGTTCTGTCAAAAACTTATATAAAATTTGATTTGACCTATGTTATTAAAGTGAACTTATATTCTCAGTAACTTATCAAAAGAGAAGTATAAAGTTAAATGTTCTTGAACTAGAACAGTTTAAAGATATGTGACCTAACAAGAAATGATTTTAGGTATAATGTGAGCGAGAGCAATTTTAGAAAGGTGACCTACATTACACATAAGTGATATTTGGTATCGTGTCTGTTGATCGTTGATTGTTGGTGCTGAAAATCAAGTCTAACTCGGGTTTAAACCAGGACTGGAAATGTCTAAAGTTGGAAGCTGGTTTAGGTGATTATTGCTTTCAATTAGTTTATGGTTTAGTATAACCGATCTCAGTATTTGTAATTGACACTGGTATATAAGCAGTGCACGCGTGTATCTTCTCCTTCCTTGAGCTGAGTTTAGAACTTGGAAGTGAGAGAGAGATTGTTATAACGGATGTGAAAAGATGAAGCTATAAACGTAAAGAATACGACACAGATTTAACGTGGTTCACCAACGATGTGTTGGCTACCTCCACAGACAAAAGAAACCGATTTATTAAGGGAGACAGAAAGTTCAGAAAACCCTGATGGAGGTTCTGAATCAGAATCGGAATGCATCAGAATTAGGTATAACATAGATATATATAGCTACCTAGTCAAACCCTAATCATATTTGGACCTGCCGTTCAGGCCCACATAACGTCCTTAAGCTGATAGCTTCGGCCCATTACTCAAATCGACAATCTGCAGTAAGCTCCGAAGCTCACATACACCTCCTCTGACAGCTTTGCAACTTACACCTCTTGAAAACAGCTATGCAGCTTACACAATCTGGTAACAGCTTCGCAGCTCACACATTCTGCAAACTCCACCTTCTGCAGTTTGCTGTGTAGCCAGTACCTTCCGCAGATGCCACCTTCTTCAGCTCGCATCTTCCGTAGGTCGCATATTCCACAGGTTGCACCTTACGCAAGTCGCACCTTACGCAAAGTCGCACCTTACGCAAGTCGCACCTTACGTAAATTATACCTTACGCAGGTACCTTCCAAAGGTTGCACCTTCCACTAGTACCTTCTGCAAGTCGCACAATCTGCATTATGCTTTGTAGGTTTGCACCTTCTGCAACTTGCACCTTGTGCAGCTTGTACCTCTACAGCTTGTACCTCTCACAGTCTCAGATTCAAGGCATATTAACAAATCTCCACCTTGACTTGAATCCTCCAAACAGATGTACCAGATGCAGTTCGCACCTTACACAGCTTCAGATTCAAGTCATTCCAACAAATCTCCACCTTGACTTGAATCTTCCAAACAGATGTACCAGATGTACCTTCACGATGCCAGATGTACCAGATTTCTCCTTTGCCCCAGACGTTCCAAAATGCACTTTTACTGTGCCGGATATACTAAACGTCCCTTGTACCAGATATACCTGATGCACGCTTACTGTGCCAGATGTACCAGCAGTCCTCTCTATCATATGTACCAAACGCACCATTATTGTGCCAGATGTACTAGATGCACTCTTCTGGTGCTAAATTTACTTGGTGTTAAATAGGAACAGATATCTCTACAGACCAGATGTCCCTTTGGACCAGATGTCCCGTCGGACCAAACACCCTTGCAGACTAGACGTTATTTCAGACCATACGCCTCTTCGGATTGGACGTTCTTTCAGATCAGACGTCCTTTCGGACCAGACACCCTTCACCAGGCTCAGATGCTCCTATGGAGCCAGATGCTCTTCCAGAGCCAGATGCCCCTCACCGGGCTCAGATGCTCCTCCGAGCCAAACAACTTTCATCGGGTTCAGAGGCTCCTTCGAGCCAATTTTCACTTCGGACCTGCAGTGCATAATTCACCATTTCTTCGGAACCATATACCTCTGTTGATCCAACCTCATTCCTTGTAAGCTGATCATGACAGGTACGATGGTGTATAATCTCAGATGGTGTCAGTTCTGACAAACCAACTTCTATATGTAGCTCTTGACCCTCTTCGTGTAGCTCCGAATCAGTCTCGTCACGACCTATATGCAGCTCCACCTGCATCTGTAGCTTCACCTGCTTGTCAAAGCTACTATTCTCTATAGCAGCTGTGGTTAAAGGTTCATCTTGAAACCTTCTTTCTGAATCAACATTAGAGAACATGCACTTCGCTCTCTGCAGCAGCTTCTGATTCATCTGCTCAGATACACCTTTCGATTGTGATGTATCTGTAACTGCGTGATGTCGAACAACTCCTTCATCCTTGCATAGCTGATTGAGCTCTGATGAACAGAATTTCTCACCTTCCTCTGACAGAATTCGCATCTCCTTTTCACCTATACGAACAAAGCTCTTATGCCACAGCTTTGTCATATCTTTGTGGTGAACTTCTGAAGATGCAATATTCACAGAACATGTAGCTGTGGAATCTTGCAACACATACAACGTACTACGTTTGACACCTTTCAGAATCACATTTGAACCCTTGTAGACCTTTAAAGCTCCACCTTCACCTGAGTACTTGAAACCTTCGCTGTCTAATAGACTCAAAGATATCAAGTTTTTCGTCATTGATGGAACATGTCTAACTTTGTTAAATGTGCAGATATTACCATCATATGTCCTGAGCTTAACTGAACCTATTCCAGCAACCTTACAAATAAGACCATTGGCCATCTCAATGCTGCCATAAGCTACGTTCTCATAATTGGAAAACCACTCCCTCCTTGGACATATATGATAAGACGCTCCAGTATCTAGAACCCGCACCTCAGAGGAACGAGTGTGTCCTTCAGCAACTAGAGCAACATCCTCTTCGGACCTTGTGTCAGCTTCGGCTACAGCAGCAGATTCAGATTGCTTCTTCTTCTTTGGACATTCTGATTTCCAGTGTCCTATCTCTTTACAGTAATTACAGACATCACCTGGTTTAGGACCTTTTGCAAATGACTTCTTCTTGTTCTTCACATATCCATTACCACCGCTGACAAATAGTCCAAATTCTTGACTGTCTGTACCTGTACCAGATGCCTTATGACGCAGCTCCCTGCTGTGAAGAGACGACCTAACTTTCTCCAGTGAAACTGTATCATTACCGACTATGAAGGATTGCACGAAGTTGTTGTATGATAACGGCAGAGATACCAACAGAAGCAAAGCAGCATCCTCATCCTCCACCTTAACATCGATATTACACAGTTCTAGTAATAACATGTTCAACTGATCTAAGTGATCCCTGAGTTGCGTACCTTCCTGCATTCTTAATGCGAATAGGCGTTGTTTCAGAAGCAATTTGTTTGTTAGAGACTTTTTCATGTACGACGTCTCCAACCTCCCCCACAGACCAGCCGCAGTCTTTTCGTTTGCAACCTCGATGATGATATCATCTGCAAGACATAGCAAAATCGTTGAGTATGCTTTGTCCTCCAGACTTGTCTTTTCAGTAGCGTCGCCCTTGTTGTCTTTCGACAGCGCCGCCCACAAGCCATGTTGCTTCAGCAACGCTCGCACCTTAATTTTCCAGAGACTGAATCTGTTCCTCCCTGTGAACTTGTCGATACTCACGTTTAACCCAGACATCTTCTCACCAGATGCGGAAACTCCCAGAACCTGAAGCTCTGATACCAGTTTGTTATAACGGATGTGAAAATATGAAGCTATAAACGTAAAGAATACGACACAGATTTAACGTGGTTTACCAACGATGTGTTGGCTACCTCCACAGACAAAAGAAACCGATTTATTAAGGGAGACAGAAGGTTCAGAAAACCCTGATGGAGGTTCTGAATCAGAATCAGAATGCATCAGAATTAGGTATAACATAGATATATATAGCTACATAGTCAAACCCTAATCATATTTGGACCTGCCGTTCAGGCCCACATAACTTCCTTAAGCTGATAGCTTCGGCCCATTACTCAAACCGACAATCTGCAGTAAGCTCCGAAGCTCACATACACCTCCTCTGACAGCTACGCAACTTACACCTCTTGAAAACAGCTATGGAGCTTACACAATCTGGTAACAGCTTCACAGCTCACACATTCTGCAAACTCCACCTTCTGCAGTTTGCTGTGTAGCCAGCACCTTCCGCAGGTGCCACCTTCTTCAGCTCGCATCTTCCGTAGGTCGCACCTTCCACAGGTTGCACCTTACGCAAGTCGCACCTTATGCAAGTTGCACCTTACGCAAGTCGCACCTTACGCAAGTCGCACCTTACGTAAATCATACCTTACGCAGGTACCTTCCAAAGGTTGCACCTTCCACAAGTACCTTCTGAAAGTCGCACAATCTGCATTATGCTTTGTAGGTTCGCACCTTCTGCAACTTGCACCTTGTGCAGCTTGTACCTCTGCAGCTTGTACCTCTCACAGTCTCAGATTCAAGGCACATTAACAAATCTCCACCTTGACTTGAATCCTCCAAACAGATGTACCAGATGCAGTTCGCACCTTACAAAGCTTCAGATTCAAGTCATTCCAACAGAGATTGTAATTCATCTAGAGATATAGTGAATTACTGTTAGAACCAGGTCGTGACGTAGGGCTATTATTCATTCAGAGGGCATGAACTCGTTAATCGTGTGTGTTTGTTTCTTTCTTGTTCAATCTTTGTTCTCGATTAGATTTGTGTTCGTTATTGGAGAGATTGAGAGTTTTTCGAGATCGTTTCACTTGAGAGGAATCGGATTTAGGCGTAACGAGTGGTATCAGAGCCAGGTTGAAAAGAATCGATGGCGGATGTGAAGTTGACCATCGCGATCTTTGACGGTCAGGGAGATTTCTCGACGTGGAAGAAAAGAATGTAAGCTCATCTCTCGATTCTCGGTTTGAAGCAGTTCCTTTCAGATTCAGCTCAATTCAAGATCGAGATGAAGAAAGAAGAAGATAATGCTTCCTTTAATGAAAGAAAGACTAAAGAAGAAGCTGATTGGGTCGCGAAGGAATAGAAAGCGATGAACATGTTGATCTTAAATCTCGGAGATCATGTTTTACGGAAATTGGAAGATTGCAAGACTGCAGCAGCAATTTGGTCCGCACTTGAGAGGTTATACAATTCTAAATCTCTCCCGAATAGAATCCATATGCAACATAGGTTCTATACTTGCAAGATGGTTAAATCAAAGTCGATAGATGAAAATGTAGATGACTTCTTGAAAGTAGTGTCTGGGCTAAGTAGCGTAAAGGTAACCGTCTCAGAAGAAGTTCAAGCAATTTTAATTCTTAGTTCCTTGCCGTCACAATATAATTCTCTAAAGGAGATTCTAAAGTACGGAAGAGAGAGGCTAACTATAGAAGATTTCACGAATGCTGCCAAGTTGAAAGAGATAGAGCTCAAAGAAGTAAAGGAGCTAATAGGGTCTCAAAGGAGTGGAGCTGCCTTGGTAGCAAGAGGTCGGTCAGATAAAAGAGAATCAAGTAGCAAGAAAGGCAGAAGCAGATCGAGATCAAACTCCGGGTCAAGGATTACGTGCTGGTACTGCAAGAAGGAAGGCCACAAGAAAGCCGACTGTTATGCTCAGAAGAGAAGTCTTGAAAATGAAGAAAGTGCAGAAGCAGCTGTGGTAATTGATGATGTGAGAAATGATGGTGCCCTGACGGTCTCAGATCAATGGCACCAAGACAAATGGATCATAGACTCTGGTTGCTCATATCATATGATGATATGATCGTGACCAGCTCAGAGGAGGAGGAACCAGTGGTAGCTGGCAGGATTACTCGTTCCAGAGCTAGAGAGATGGCTAAGGAGGCTCACGCACTCATAGCTGCAGAGGACATCGATCAAATGGAGGCTGGAGCTCACATCTTCAATATCTCTATCTTGAAGAATGAAGAACCCAGTAACAATGACTAGGTAATTTAGGTGATGATTCTGTACTCTTTTCCTTGGTGAGGATTTTGGAAGGCAAGGAGGTTCTTCTCCAAGGTTTTTAACGAGGCAGAAATCATTGCTATGTCGAGTTACTTAGAAGTTGTTACTAATGGGTAATAATGTGCAAAGTCACAATGACTTGTGCACTAGTTGTTTTAGGCGCACCACTTAGGATTTAGAAGGGACGCCTCGCTGTTTTATTTTTAATCAAACTTCGTGTTGTTTTTATTTCAGACTTCATGTAGTTTTGTATTAGGGCTGCGATTTCTCTCTAAGTCTATTTAAGAGAGAAAATCGCCTAAGTATTATTCAGTGAAGAATTTTGATCAAACTTTTAACGTGTTCTTCTCTCTTTGATTTCTGAGAACTAAAAACTCTGAAATTCGAATCTCTTAAAAACTAATCTGTTTACAAGAGATTCTTCTATCTCTCCATCATCACCTAATCGATCATCACACCACGTCCACCTTCTCATCTCACTCGATCCGCCGCATCACACCACCATCTCAAACCATCGATCCGATCCACCAGCCACCATCGCCACCCCATCGCATCATCGCTGCATTCCACCCATCATATCGCCACATCTATTGCCCTTGCTTCAGAGTTGATCACCTAGGATCGTATCACGTGGTATCAGAGCCAACTCTGAACCAATGGCTGAGCAATCTCTAACCCTAATCGCCATACTTGATTTGATTCATTGTTTGATTTCGTTGCTTAGACATTAGGGTTTATCGAATTCTGGTGATTGTTTGCATCGAGTTTCTTCTATTTCATTAAATCATCATATCGCTATTAGTTTAATTCGTTGTCTCACTCCTGCGTTTTCGTTATATTACATCGATCTAGTGTCTTTCTGTTTTTTTTTTTTGCTGTATTCTCATTGTTTCGTGTCTAGGGCTTCAGCTGTCCGATTTCGTTAAGGTTGATACATCGTCGTTATTGAGTTAGAGTCTGATTGTTTTGTTAGGGTCGATAAGAGTCTTCGTGTAGTCGCTCGTTAGGGTTTGTTAAGAGTCTTAGAGTTGTCGATTGTGTTTAGGGTTGAGTCTTTGTATTTTCTTTTTTTTTTGTTTTCGATTTAGCTAGGTTTCGTTTTTCATCGTTTTTTTCGTGTAGGCTTGTTAGGAAATCTTTTTTTTTGTGATTCTGTTAAGTTTAAAAAAAAAAAAAAAATATCGTTAAATTTCATTAGTTTCGTTAAGTTAGTTTTTAGATTTAGTGGGGATCATTTAATTTTTTTTATGATGAGTTTAGTTTTGCTGTTTTTGTGATTCCTTCTAGAGCAAGTTACTGCGAATTTTTTTTAAAAAAAAATTTTTCAGGTACCATGGAGCTTTCGGCTGAGGCGATGGAAGCTCTGAACCGAGCAATGTCTCAACAAATTAGAGAAGCGAATCAAGCCATAGCAACTCAGCTCACACAACAAATCGAACAACTCAATGACAAGTTCGAGACGAAGATGAATGATCTGCTCAAAGACCTCAGTGCAAGTGGAGAAGAGTCGTCTCAAACTCCAACTCCTTCGGAAGCAATGCGCTTAGCAAAGGGTAAAGGGCACATAGGATCTTCTCGGAAACTTCCACGCCACCCAACACCTTCCGAAGCCAGGACTAAAGCTAAGTCCAGCCGAAGCCAAATTGGGGGCAGAGAAACTACGTTTAATCCGAGGAGGAATCCTACTGGTGCAGAACAAGATGGCCCAAGGGTAGATCGTCAGCACCGCAGAGAAGAATATATTGCTGGGCATCGAGTTACCCTGGAATCAGACCCAGAATACTATGAGGAGGACGAAGCTTCTGATCATAGCCGAGAAACTGTGAGACGAGATCGAGGCCGAGGACATGGTCGAGATTATGATCCTCTACGTCAGCAGCTGCGTCATATCAAAATCCAGTATCCTCCTTTCCATGGAACCAATGATCCCGAAGCTTATCTAGATTGGGAAAGGAAGATGGAGTCAAATTTTCTGGTCCAAGGAACTTACGAGCTCAACAAGGTGAAAATTACAGTGTCAGAATTTCATGGGTATGCGCTTATATGGTGGGAACAGTTGGGAGTCACCAGAAATCGCCTTAGAGAACTTCCAATTACTACTTGGGATCAGCTTGTTATACATATGAGGAAGAGATTCGTTCCAGCCCATCATCAGCGCGAAATACTCAACAAGCTCAGGCGCCTCGTCCAAGGTACGAAGTCTGTTCGAGATTACTATCAAGAATTGGAAACTTTGCTCATTCGTGCAGATTTACGAGAAGGAGAAGAAATGGTAATGTCGAGATTTCTTGGAGGACTTAACCGAGAAATTCAAGACAAGGTGGAACTTCAGGATTTCGCAGATATACAAGAGATGGTGCATAAGGCTGAATTGGTGGAATCTCAAGTCAAGAGGAGAATCATCAAGTCCACATTCACGCCTTGTGTACCTAAGCCTAAGGAGATCAGCAAGCCAGCTTACTCCAGAGACATAAAACCGCCCTCTATTGGAGTTAAAGAAGAAGCTAAAGCTGAGTTCAAGCCTCGAGGTGGTACTTCTATCAGCAATGTGAGGTGTTTCAAATGTCAAGGAATGGGACATTACTCTCGAGATTGTCCGAACAAAAAGGTTTTCTTGTTACAAGAGGGAGGAGAGATAGTTCCTCAAGAGGACTCAGAGGTCGAATATGAAATAGAGGAAGAGGAAGAAGCTGCTGCCGTGGGCAAGATGCTGGTTGCCAGAAGGACTTTGAGTGTTCAGAGTCAACCTGAAGAGACTTGTCAGCGAGAGAACCTGTTTCATACGAGATGCTTCATTCAAGGAAAAGTTTGCAGCCTGATCATAGATGGAGGAAGTTGTACTAATGCTGCAAGCGAAGAGATGGTTAAGAAGATCCAGCTCAAGACTATTCCTCATCCAAGACCGTATAAGCTTCAGTGGTTGAATGACAGTGGAGCCTTGACCGTATCTCAGCAAGTTATGGTTTCTCTATCTATTGGGAAGTATGAAGATGAGATTCTATGTGACGTCATTCCCATGGGTTCGAGTCATGTGTTGCTAGGCAGACCGTGGCAATCAGATCGTAGGGTGATACACGGCGGTTACACCAACAAGCACTCATTCGAGTTCAAAGGTCGCAAAATTATCCTCCTACCTCTCACGCCTACCGAGATTTACCAAGATCAGATTCAGATGAAGCTCAAGGAGAAGGAGAAAGTCACCAACAGCCTCTACATAAACCACAGTAAATTTTCTAACTCTTTGATCCTGAAATGACTACTTTTATGTTTGTGTACAAGGAATCCCTTGTTAGTACTAACCCTTCACAGGAGCTTCCTAGTGCTATGTTTGAGATTTTGCAGGAATATAAGGACGTTTTTCCGGTAGAAATTCCACCAGGGCTACCTCCAATTCGCGGGATAGAGCATCAGATTGACTTGGTACCAGGATCAGCCTTACCTTACAGGCCAGCATACCGAACCAATCCTGTAGAGACTAAGGAGCTGCAGAAGCAAGTGGAAGAGCTGATGAGCAAGGGACATATTCGAGAAAGCTTGAGTCCATGTGCGGTTCCAGTTCTGTTGGTGCCAAAGAAAGATGGTTCTTGGAGGATGTGTGTAGACTGCCGAGCTATCAACAACATCACTGTGAAGTATCGGCATCCGATTCCAAGACTAGATGATATGCTGGATGAGCTCTGTGGATCGACAATCTTCTCGAAGATAGATTTGAAGAGTGGGTATCATCAGATCAGAATGAAGGAAGGGGACGAATGGAAGACGGCGTTCAAGACAAAGCAAGGACTCTACGAGTGGCTAGTTATGCCGTTTGGTCTCACCAATGCTCCCAGCACCTTCATGAGATTAATGAACCATGCCCTGAGACCATTCATTGGCGTGTTCGTAGTGGTTTATTTCGACGATATCCTCATCTACAGTAAAGGTTTGGAAGAACATCTAGATCACATCAGATCGGTTCTTGATGTTCTTTGCTCTCAATCTCTCTTTGCTAATTTATCTAAATGTTCATTCTGCACTAACGAAATTGTTTTCTTAGGCTTTGTAGTAAGTGCAGGAGGAGTTAAAGTAGATGAAGAGAAGATAAAAGCTATCAAGGAGTGGCCAACCCCTAAGAATATTGGAGAAGTCCGAAGTTTCCATGGCTTAGCAGGATTCTACAGGCATTTTGTTCGTGATTTCAGCACCATATCCGCGCCCTTAACAGAAGTGATCAAGAAAGACGTGGGGTTCAAGTGGGGAGATGCGCAAGAACAGGCTTTTACAGCCCTTAAAGAGAAGCTTATCAATTCGCCCTTACTAATACTTCCTGATTTTACTAAGACTTTTGAGATTGAATGCGATGCTTCTGGTGTAGGTATTGGAGCAGTTCTTATGCAGGATAAGAAGCCCGTCGCTTACTTCAGCGAAAAGTTAGGAGGATCAAAGCTGAATTATCCCACGTATGACAAGGAGTTATACGCATTGGTTCGAGCTCTCCAGACGTGGCAGCATTACTTATGGCCTAAGGAATTCGTCATTCATACCGACCACAAGTCTCTAAAGCACCTCAAGGGTCAGCAGAAACTTAACAAAAGACATGGGCGATGGATGGAGTTCATCGAGACATTCCCCTACATTGTTAAGTACAAAAAAGGTAAAGATAATGTGGTCGCAGACGCATTATCCCGGAGGTACACTCTTATTTCGACTTTAACATCAAAGTTGATTGGATTTGAGCACATTATAGATCTTTATGAATCTGATACTGACTTTTCTGATAGCTATGCCAAGTGTCATAAGTTTGCCTGTGAGAAATTTTATAGACAGGATGGATACTTGTTCTTCAGTAACCGATTGTGCATACCACGAGGATCCATTCGAGAGTTACTGGTACGAGAAGCTCATGGAGGTGGATTAGCTGGACATTTTGGTGTTACAAAGACACTTCTTGGGCTACAAGAGCACTTCTACTGGCCGAACATGAAGAAAGACGTTGAGAAAATCTGTTCTAGATGTGTCGTATGTAAGATGGCTAAGAGTAAAGTTCAACCTCACGGTTTGTATACTCCTTTGCCTATTTTTTCTCAACCTTGGACTAATATCTCTATGGATTTTGTAGTTGGCTTACCTCGAACCAGAAATGGTAGAGATTCTATTTTTGTAGTTGTTGACAGGTTTAGCAAGATGGCTCACTTCATCGCTAGCCACAAGACCGATGATGCTGTGAATGTAGCTAACTTGTTTTTCAGGGAAGTAGTAAGACTGCATGGAATGCCACAGGTTATCGTTCAGATCGAGACACGAAGTTCTTAGGACATTTTTGGCGAACGCTTTGGGCTAAGCTGGGAACAAAGCTCTCATTCTCGACTACGTGTCATCCTCAGACCGATGGACAGACCAAGGTGGTGAATAGAACGTTGTCCACACTTCTAAGGACTTTGGTGAAAAGTAACCTCAAGACTTGGGAAGAGTGTCTGCCTCATGTCGAGTTTGCTTACAATCACGCTAAGCATTCCGCTACTCTCTTTTCTCCTTTTGAAATTGTATATGGGTTTAATCCACAATCACCTCTAGACTTGATCCCTTTGCCTTTAAGTGGAAAATGCAGTTTGAATGGCAAGGAGAAAGCTGAACAGGTCCGAAGAATACATGCTAAAGCTAGGGAGAACATCAAGAAGAGGACAAAGCAGTATGAGACGCATGCCAACAAAGGACGAAAGGAGCTGATTTTTGAAGAAGGAGATCTGGTGTGGATCCATCTGAGGAAGGAGCGATTTCCAGCTGAACGAAAGAACAAGCTAATGCCCAGAGTTGATGGACCATTCGCAGTCATCAAAAGAATCAACAACAACGCCTATCAGATTGATCTTCAAGGTAAGTATGATGTTTCTGATGCTTTCAAAGTTTCTGACTTGCTTCCTTATGTTGCAGATTCAGATTTGAGGACAAATCCTTTTCAAGAGGGAGAGGATGAGATGATCGTGACCAGCTCAGAGGAGGAGGAACCAGAGGTAGCTGGCAGGATTACTCGTTCCAGAGCTAGAGAGATGGCTAAGGAGGCTCACGCACTCATAGCTGCAGAGGACATCGATCAACTGGAGGCTGGAGCTCACATCTTCAATATCTCTATCTTGAAGAATGAAGAAACCAGTAACAATGACTAGGTAACTTAGGTGATGATTCTGTACTCTTTTCCTTGGTGAGGATTTTGGAAGGCAAGGAGGTTCTTCTCCAAGGTTTTTAACGAGGCAGAAATCATTGCTATGTCGAGTTACTTAGAAGTTGTTACTAATGGGTAATAATGTGCAAAGTCACAATGACTTGTGCACTAGTTGTTTTAGGCGCACCACTTAGGATTTAGAAGGGACGCCTCGCTGTTTTATTTTTAAATCAAACTTCGTGTTGTTTTTATTTCAGACTTCATGTAGTTTTGTATTAGGGCTGCGATTTCTCTCTAAGTCTATTTAAGAGAGAAAATCGCCTAAGTATTATTCAGTGAAGAATTTTGATCAAACTTTTAACGTGTTCTTCTCTCTTTGATTTCTGAGAACTAAAAACTCTGAAATTCGAATCTCTTAAAAACTAATCTGTTTACAAGAGATTCTTCTATCTCTCCATCATCACCTAATCGATCATCACACGACGTCCACCTTCTCATCTCACTCGATCCGCCGCATCACACCACCATCTCAAACCATCGATCCGATCCACTAGCCACCATCGCCACCCCATCGCATCATCGCTGCATTCCACCCATCATATCGCCACATCTATTGCCCTTGTTTCAGAGTTGATCACCTAGGATCGTATCATATGACCTCCCGAAGAGACTGGTTTGACACCTTCGAAGAAGTAAGCTCAGGGCAAGTGTTGCTTAATGATGACAACTCGGTTGCAGTAGCAGGAGTCGGGTCAATCAACATAAAAGCTTACGGTGGATCAGTCTAGACCTAGACAAACGTAAGGTACATTCCTAAACACAGAAGGAATCTTATATCCACTGGAACCCTGGATAGATTAGGATTTGAACATGCTGGTGGAAAGGGTAAAACTAGGTTCTATAAGAATAAGAAACTAGCTTTACAAGGAACATTGCATGGTACTTTGTATTTGTTGGATGGAGAAACCGTTGTTACAGGTGAAGCTCAAAGTAACAAAGAGAAAAAATCGTCTAAGGACGAAACGATGTTGTGGCACAGACGCCTTGCGCATATGAGTTGCGCATATGAGTGACAAAAATCTGAAGATTCTAGTTAAGAAGGGTATAATCGACAAGAGGAAGATCAGTGAAATGAGCTTCTGTGAGAGTTGTGTCATGGGAAAGCATCAAAGGTTGAGTTTTCATATCGGGAAGCACAACACAGGGGAAGTTCTCAAGTATGTGCATGCTGATCTGTGGGGTTCACCCTCGGTAACACAAAGTCTGTCAGGGAAACAGTACTTTCTGTCGATTATAGATGACTACACAAGGAAGGTCTGGGTGTTCTTCCTGTCTGCAAAGAGTGAAGCTTTTAACAAGTTTCGAGAATGGAAGAACTTGGTTGAAAATCAAGTCAATAGACGAGTTAAGTGCCTCAGAACCGACAACGGCCTTGAATTCTGTAACCTGGAATTTGATGAGTTCTGCAGGCAGCAAGGGATTGAGAGGCATCGTACCTGCACCTACACGCCTCAGCAAAATGGAGTGGCCGAAAGAATGAATAGAACAATAATGGAGAAAGTAAGATGCATTCTTTATGAGTCTGGTTTAGAA
The DNA here is from genome assembly GCF_000478725.1 of Eutrema salsugineum. Lineage (NCBI taxonomy): Eukaryota > Viridiplantae > Streptophyta > Magnoliopsida > Brassicales > Brassicaceae > Eutrema > Eutrema salsugineum. The sequence continues at coordinate 442,700 of NW_006256901.1, read as the reverse complement.
GAGACATTTTGGGCAGAAGCTGTATCTACATCAGTTTACCTTATAAACAGAACTCCATCCTCGGCTATTGACATCAACATTCCTGAAGAGGTTTGGCTGAATAAGAAGCCTGGTTACAAGCATCTGCGAAGGTTTGGGTCTCTGGTATATGCACATGCGGATCAAGGAAAACTCAGACCGAGAGCTATAAAAGGCATTTTTATAGGATACCCTGCAGGTGTAAAGGGTTATAAAATCTGGTTGCTTGAGGAACAGAAGTGTATCATACGCAGGAATGTTGTATTCGTCGAAGATAAAGTGTATAAAGACATCAAGGACTCTCAGAGTAACAGTGATAAAACTTGAGGAGTCTAATGAAGGAGGTGGAGTTGTGACTGTAAAGTCAAACATTAACTGTGGCTCTGATGAACTTAAGTCTTCAAATCGAGTTACCACAAGTGAGTCAGAGGAAGCAAGCGATACTGAAATCGAACAGGGAGAAGAAGATCTCACACAGTATCAGTTAGCAAGAGATAGACAAAGGAGGGAAATAGTCTTGCCGTCAAGACTACAAGATTTTGACATCTCTGCATTCGCTTTCTTAGCAGCTGAGGAAATAAGCACAGAGGAGCCAAAAGATTTCCAAGATGCCATTCACAGTAAGGACAAAGACCTATGGTGTGGTGGAATGGATGAGGAAATGTCTTCACTTGACAAGAACAAGACTTAGTGCTTGGTGAAGAAACCAACTAAGAGGAAATTCATAGGATGCAAATGGGTTTACAGACGTAAGCCGGGCATCCCTGGAGTTGAAGAACCTAGATACAAGGCCATATTAGTGGCCAAGGATTATAGTCAGAAGGAGGGGATTGACTATCAGGAAGTGTTTTCACCTGTTGTGAAACATGTCTCCATCTGAATGTTGCTCTCCATTACAGTAAATCAGGACCTCGAGTTAGAGCAACTCGATGTAAAGACGGCCTTTCTACATGGCATTATAGAAGAAGAAATCTTTATGGAGCAGCCTGAAGGTTATATTGTTAGGGGGGAAAAGAAGATCACATATGTTTGTTGAAGAATGCTCTTTACGGATTAAAGCAGGCCCCTCGGCAGTGGAAACAAGTGCTTTGACCAGTTCGTGTTTCACAAGGGCTTTAAGAAAGAGTGAGTATGACCATTTGTGTTACATTC